>NC_056746.1:579450679-579768179 GCF_019279795.1 Protopterus annectens
AAACCTTCACAATGCATTCTACAGGTTATTACAGACTCTATGTAAGTGAAATCAAGCCCAAAATTATTAATAAATAACAAAACTCAACATTTTTGTCCCAACTCAACTCCTATGCAAATCTTATTATTTACTGTGTCTATATGATCAAAAGCATTTCTATATATTAATAAAGAAAAGAAAAGAGAGTAGAAAGTAAAAGGGTGTAAGGCAGAAATAAAAAAATGTAAGAGAAAGCTATAAGAAGTATATACAATAGAATATTACTTACTGTTTATATTAATAGAGTTAAAATAAAACATATTATTTACTATTATTTAGTTCTAATTATTATTAGTTAAAGCATGACAGATTATTTACAAACAAGCATAAGCAGTGTAATCAAGAAAGTATAATTAGGAATAGCATTTGAAGAACATATAAACTTTTTACAAGGAATAAATATGTTATTATTCTATTAATCATATTTTCATTACTCTTCTCTCCCTGCCCTCCCCCACCCTTTACCCACTACATAATCTAAATAGAATGTCATTGTTTAAACAAAGAAAAGAAGAAAAAGATAAAGGAAAAAAAAAATGTATCAAATTACTGACCTTATTTCTCCTCTTCAGAAAGAGAAACAAGTTAAATCACAGCTTGCCATTAAATCTCCAGATATTTTGACTCGTTATGAAACAAAACATTTCTTTGCACACAGAGAATAACTTTGATTAAATCTTTTTCAAAATATTTGTTGCTTCTTGGAAATGCAGGAACTATATTTAAAAAGATTAATAATAAAATAAAATGATGAGAGAGAAAAAAAAAAACATAGTACGAATCATTTGTTTTTTAGTCTCTTTTTCTTCTATTCCATTCCATTTCTTCTATTTTTTCCAAAATCTTATTTTTTTTGATAAACAGTAAAGCAGAGTCTAAGTCATCGAAAATTTTAGGACCATCAGGAAGGAAGATTTTAAGCTTGGCAGGAAACAGAAGGTATGTTTTAAACTGTGCTTTTTTAAGCTCCCTTATTAGTGGCAGAAAAACTTTTCTTTTAGCTAATACCATGGAAGAATAGTCATTGTCAAAACGCACAGTTGTTTCATTAATCTTAACAGGAGCTTTAGCCCAAGCAGATTTAAGAACCATCTCTTTATCAAAGATGATAGAAATCTAACTATAACTGATCTAGGATAGTTTTTGTTAGAGTTAGTATTAGCTATAGATCTATGTGCTCTTTCGATACCAAAAGAGAATGCTTCTGGTAAATCTAAAGTTTTAGGGAGCCATGTTGTTAAAAAAGAAGTAATATTGTTACCTTCAATATTTTCTGGCAGTCCAAAAATCCTAATGTTATTGCGCCTAGATCTATTTTCCAGGTCATCCAGCTTTGTTTGTAAATGTGTATTTTGTTTCAGCAGAAACTCAATGTTGATTTCCTCTTCTTGTATTCTATTTTCCATGTCATTCACAGCTTCTTCTGTGCCTGTCATCTGGATCTTCTGTTGTTGCAGGTCCATATGTAACAAGTCTATTTGTTTTGTAGTTTTTCTATGAAAGTGTCTATTTTAGTATCCATTTTATCCATCTTAGCAGTAAGTTGCTGGACTATAATTATCAGAGACTGAAGTTCTTTCTTGATGCTGGAGTCTTGAGAATTTGTCTTACTGGAACTCATTTCAGACTGATAAACTGACAGGAAAATTTCCAAAGTAATTTCTGACAGGAATATTATTAAGATTTCCTTTCTTTTTTAGATATAGTTCAAGAACTATATAAAACAAACATATTTAGAAAGAAAATTACTTCAAAAATTAATTTTTTAAGTAATTAATTCCTGTCAATGTAATGAAATTGGTGGAGCTGAAGAAATCTGCTGCTATCCTGTGTTCATCCTTGGCCACGCCCCGCCACTGAGGCATTCTGACAGGACAGAGAAATGAAACAACCAACCTTGGTTGATTCACATTTATTTATCCCCACAACAACACAAAACACCAAGAGGCGCCCAGCAGCATAAACCAGGAAAGGCAGTTGGTGGGGATGGAACCACAGAGACATTCATTTCCACACCCATGGATTTTTATTTTTTTAACAGAAGTGAATGGGGGTGCCTTGTCTTACCCAGTATGCGTGTTAAATATTTTTAATAAAAACAACTTCAAGATTTATAATTACACCCATTTAACCATTGCAGACCTCTTCCCATGTATTTTCAGTTTTTTTTTTCAGCTTGTTGGCACTCATCATTTTGAGTGCTGACATTTCAACAGGGCCCAGTTAGGGAGCAAGAAAATGCTTCAGCCTGAGTCTGCTCAATCATGCATGTTGCAGTACAAATCCAAAGGCATGTCTTTGCATGACTTACAACTGGTGCAATCACTCTACACTTGTTGCTGCTTACTTCTGGCCTGTTTAAATCAGGAACATCAGGAGAAGAACAGTTCTGTCCACAGCATACAACCAAATGAAATACAGGGGACAATAGGTTTACTTTTCTTCCTTCTTATATTTTCAGACTAGTAGAGACTCTGGTTGATCTCAAATTATACACATTTGAGCTCAACCTGGCTTTATGCTTTGAAAACAGTGAAAGTGAATGTTGGAATGATGTTTCATCTTAAGAAAAAAAGTGCATTCCGCCACCCAACCCCCATGGTCCAGTTATTTGAAAAACAACATGCGTCTGACATCAGAAAGTTACACGATTCTAATTTTGAACATCAACATGACTTTTAAATGTAAGACTTAAAGAACACACACTGTTGAAATAATAGTCATCCCACAAGTCCATAAGAATCATGAAACCTGATAAATGGTGTAGTGTGGTGATAAATCAGACTGTGGACTTTGTGGGGAAAATACTACATATGTTGAATGACTGACACACCTATCCTATTGTGTTCCTGCATGAAGTCAATGTAGCTTATAGAAAGATTGACTTGTGGCTCGAGGATCTTTTATCGACTGATTTTATTGGCATTGATCTGTGTAACATTTTACTCGCTACTCACCCTAGAACACCAGATATATTTCTAATGCCTAAGAGCCCCAAGAGCTTAAATAAACCCCCCACTAAGATATATTGTTGTGGTGGAGGGTTCAAAAATGGAATCATTGCTAAGTTTATTAACTTCAAATTGAAAAACACCACTAAAAGATTTCATCACACATTAAATAATTCCTGGCAATTTTTACATGAAGTCAAAAAAGTGGACTTCTCTTCGGATACTGTCTATTGACATCAGAAGCCTTTTTTCAGTTGTAACACATAACCTAGGTTTAAGGTTCTTCAGGGAGGCTCTAATGGGGGATGCTTCCCTTTCAGCTAGGTCCATTAACTTGTTAGATGAAACAATGCAAATTGTTATACAACAGTTTTGTTACATTTGAAGGTGAATTTTACCATCAAATTAGTGGGGTAGTTATGGGGACAGCATGTGCCCCCATATATATGCTAATTTAGTCTTGCAGTACTGGGAAACCAATTTTGAATTTTCTAGCTCTTACAGGAGCGATTGCAAGGCTTGTGTTAGGATCCTGGATGACATCTGTATTTTCTGATTTTCTGATACTGAAGATGTATTACATCAGTTTATGCAGTTTCTGGAACATGCCACTCCCTTCCTACATTTTACTTGCAGCTTTGCATATGATGGTATCTGTTAACTAGATTTATGACTGTATAAGAATTTTTCTCTATGCTGCTATTCCTTGATTATCTACTGCAAGGAGTCTTTTTCAAATTCATATTTGCACTGCAGGAGTTGCCATTCTTTCACACAAAAAAACAACCTGGAAAAAAAAAACGATGGTTCATCTCTACAGATTAATATCTGATGATGACAGCTTTTGCATTGTTGATCGACTTAAGTGATACGTTTAGGGAGAGGGGCTACCCTGATGGTCTCCTTGCTCATGCCATAAGATACGTGCTGGAAAAGAAGGCTTTTAGATTTGTCTCCATTCTCAAAAGTTGTGAAGAAGCTAGCGGTAGGAATCGCTCACAATCTACCAAATTCAAGAGATTTATGATTTTAACTTACAGCAACTATGTGTGTGACATCAAAAAATAAATGGTTCTCCAGTTAGTATGAATTATTATTTTGACATGAGTAGAGAGAGACATTATGTCTGCCCTGGATTTATTTTTGAGAGAGAGCCATCATCAAAAATGCACTGGAATTTAAGACAGAGCAGTTTAAAAACTGCCATAGAGCTGGATGGGTCCAGTAAATGAGGTCACTGCAAGTTATGTAGATTTATTAATATCAGTGGGTGTAGTGAAATATCAAAGCATCATGGGTTAACATTTAGACATCTCAGGGCAAATTATGAGACTAGAGCAGTTGCATATTTAGCTAATTGCTCATCCTGTGTGATGTGTTCTACATTGGCAAAACTGAACCCAGCATAAAGGAAAGAACATGCTGGTGGCTGCAAAATGTTTAAAAAGTTCACTTTCATAGTGCTGGAAAAAATTAACATGATTTCCGGCAGAAAAGTTGGGAAACTATTTTGGAATACTGTGAACATTACTGCCAGCTCAGACTCAATGCTAACTGCCCTCCAGATCTAAATGAATCTGTCAGTAATGCTAGCATTCTTAAAACGAAGGCAGCAAGAATATAAATGATCATTTTGTTGTTGCAATATTTATTTGTTTTTTTAAGTTAATAATAGTATATAACTTTGTGTTTATAGATGTCATATGAGTTTTTACCACACGACTTTCATCACGTGATTACTGCTTATTTAAAATGGAGTGTCTTTTACAGCTTTGAATTTCTGAAGAAGCTTTGTTTTTTTAAGACAAAAGTGCACAAAGCAAGCTTCAATAAAGTGACTTCTCTGGTGAGGTCACAATGTGTTTTTTGTTCTTTGGATTTATGTTTTCTTTCTGTTACACTATGCAGCTACTTTTTTTTCTTGGTTACTACTGTTTCAGAATTATGGGTCTCATGGCATCTATGTGATTGTCATGATACCCCTGGCAAGACTCTACATGAGAATGATCCAGTGGTATCTGAAGTCTCTGGTCATAGCACCAACACATATTATCTTTTCAAATTCCAGTTCTCGATTTCTTTCATAAAAGAGATCACTTGGTTGACCCATCAAATACACCTAAATTTAGGACTTTTCCCTCTCTCACCCCTGCTCCAATGCAATCAGTCACCTCAGATGCTTTGGACTTTGCTTGGGGAGTATCAAAAGGAGTAAAAGTGTAAGGTATCTGAGACAGCAAAGACAGACGCAAGCATGTAAGCATAAAGGAGCTGCTTACTCTTATCAAGTCCCTCGGTTATCTGAATCACCTCTTGTCTCTAGACCCTCTTCAAGTGATAAGTACTACAGCGATGGGAGACATAGGTTCATAGGTTTATACTAGGCTATCTGCCCTAGGGCATTTATAAGCCTAGCCAGAGTGTGTTTGGCTTTCGCCACCCATTTTAAATTAATTTTGCTATGCCCTTTTTCGAGGTTAGTATACTGTGCCTCTGTCTAACAGTGACACAGAAGTGATACCTGGAGTAAACCTACGATCTCCCATCCACTCATCAAGATTCCTCTTGAAGAGAGTCAATGAGGGACTCTGCCTAACCTGGACTGGGATTTTATTCCAGAGTGAAGGGAGCCTCTGGGTTATGAATCTGTCCCTCCAGCTTGTCCCTATTTATTTCAGTGCTGAGGTTCAAGTCTCTCGAGCGCGTAGCTCGATGGGATTTGGATTTTCTGAGGTGCAGCATGTCCATTAATTCCGGGTTGGACATGGCTTTATACGTATCAACAAGCAAATGGGAACCAGGTCCTGCCTATTAAGCATACTAATCTTGTTAGCACAGGATATTGCTTTACAGCACAGTCTCACTCTACAGACTTTTTGCATTCTGTTAGAGCAAGATTGTGTGGCAGACCAGTTGAGGAGGAAAAAGTCAGACCTTCTCGAATGAAAGCTAGATCTGAGGGTCTTCCAAGAACTGATCTATCTGTAGGGAGTTCCTCAAGAAGACTTTTTTGCTTCAACTCTGAAAAGTCAGCTGGTGAAATTCAGCACCAGGACTCCATGCAAAGAAGTCCTAGAAGACAGATGCTTTTTCTTTTCCTTGTTTCTGCATACTTTTTCACCCTTTCCACTGATATTCAGGGCACTTCTGAAGATTCAGAAGAAATCATCCAAGATCATTATGGTGGCACCCTTCTGATCCAGACAACAGTGGCTCTCCCTTACTTGGAAATTGGCCATGGACAATTACCACAAGCTCTCTCTCAGAATGGATCTACTCACACAAGAACAGGGGTGTTTGATACATCCTGTCTCCAAGCAACTTCCATTGACTGCCTAGATGATAAGGTTTCATTTCCTTTTAGTCACCTTTTTACTGAGGACGTGCAGTGGATGCTTATGGAGGCAAGAATGCCAGCTACTAAATAATCATATATATGCAAATAGAAAAGGATTTCTAGTTAGTGCCAACATGCACAGCATCCATTCATGGCTAGTGTTTCACTGGTTTTACAATATTCATGTGAATTACTATCCTATGGCCTATTTTACTCCTCTATCAAGTTGATTTGTCAATCATTTTTGCATGCCTGATCATGGATTCCCCTCTTTCCACTAATTCTCATGTTAGAATGTTTTTAAAAGGAGTTTTGCATAAGAGCTACCCAGGAAAAATGGTGGCTTCTCCTGGGGATCTTAATTTTGTGTTAGACAAACTAATTTTAACTTGCTCCATTTGAACCAGTTCATCTGTCTGACTTGGGGTTCTTAATGGAGAAATTTTTTTAATAATAGCTCTGACTTCTTCAAGAAGTACATCTGAGTTGCAAGCTGTTATGGTAGGTCAACCATATCTCATGCTCACAGCACAGGGTACAACTCCAACTTTTTTGCTCAAGTGGTATCTGAGGTTACTTTAACCTGAATTACCCGTCTCCCTGTTTTCTTCCCTGAGCTCAACAATGAGGGAGAAAACATACTCCATACCTTGGATGCACACAGATGACAACTGTACTATCTTGACAGAACAAAATGTTTCAGATGTTCATTTCTCCCAAATACCAAGATAAAACAAACTAATGAAAAAGTTAAAGTGGCAATAACGAACAGACTGGAACTGGAAGCCTGGAACACAATTTCTGCAACACCAGTAAAGACACGATATTGTTTATTAGAGAGAGCAATCTCCCACCTTCATCAGATGGAGGTGGGATTGCTCTCACCAAAGCGCTATCTAAACAATATCGTGGTCTTTTACTGGTGTTGCAGAAATTGTGTTCCTGGCTTCCAGTTCCAGTCTGTTCGTTATTGCCACTTTAACTTTTTCTTCAGATGTTCATTTCTCGTAAAGGTAAGAAGGGATTACCTGTGTCAAAGCAGACTGTTTACAAATGGCTGTCTGAGGCTTTTACAAATGGCCGTCTGAGGCTTTTACAAAAACCAATGCCAGAACATGATGTCTCGCTCAAAAAGTGTTTAATAAAGCATTACAGTAATAAGGGTTTTCATCCTAAAATATAGTAAGGACTTCCTCAGATGAAATATACAAATAAATGCAGCCTTATAAAACTATTCATATTGATCATGTCATCCCATGGCCAAGCCAGCATTGGTTCTGCCATTTTATGGAACTGGTCATTTTCCACAGGTTTCATTCAAGGCTGATCTAGTCACACAAGACTGGAAGTTTGACGCTCCCCAATATCCATCAGCTTCAAATGACTGCCTGTATGATTCTGATTTAATACCTTTTTTGGCACTTGTTTTGCAGTGACATGCAACTGGCACTAAGCAGGCAAGAAAGCCTGCTACTAGAAAATCTTATGTTTGAAAGTGGAAGCGATTTTTTAGTTAGTGTCTAACAAAAAAACAGTTACCCATTATGGATTTTGTACCGCTGTTGATCAAATATTTATATGAGTTACTTTCCTCTAACATCACTTATTCCTCTATAAAGGTTCACATTGCAGCCATTTTACCATGTCTCTTCATGGATCAGCCAATCTCTTCTCTCTTTGTGGTAAAAGAGTTTATGAACTGAGTTTTACACCTGAGACATCTGGAATCTTAACTGTGTGCTGGAGAAATTGACTATCACATTTTGAACCTGCTCATCAAGCTGATTTAAGGTTCTTGTCTTGGAAAACTGTACTCATCATTGTTCTGACATCTGAAAGGAGATAATCAACTTGCAAGCTGTTATGGTGAGTCAGCCCTATCTGATTTGCGATAGGGATTAGGTCTCTTTAAGAATGACCCCCTCATTCGTGTCCAAAGATGTGTCAGAGTTTTCTTTGAATCAAGCCATCAGTCTCCCAGTTTTCTACCTAGAATCTAAAAACCACGGAGGAAAGATTCTGCATTCTGTGGACATGGATAGACAACTCGGGTTCTATCTTGACAGAACTAAGCCCTTAAGAAAAGCCGATCAGCTATGTATTTCATATCAGGGGCATAAAAGGGATACCATGTCTAACTAAACAATTTCCAGGCAGTTGTCCTTAGCTATTGCTTTTTTTTTTTGTTATTCCAACCATGGCAGATCCCTTCTAGGCAGTATCAAGACACATTCTGCTAGAGCCTTGTCTTCTTCAAAGGTGTACTGTAAAGAGGTGGACTCTAGAAGCATTTATCTGAACACACTTTTACAAAGTATTACAAATTGTATTCCTTTATTTAGGTCCAGGTCAGACTTTGCTAGAACTATTTTGAAGGGGTTCCTGGATCCACATCCTTCCTATTCCCAGGTTGGATAGGCTTTGGTAATTAACCCATGAAGCCTATGGAATATTTCAGCAGTGGAGATGGTGAACAAAGTACAGTTGTGTAAGTTGCACTTACTCGTAACAGTTAATGTTAGAATTCTTCAATGCTACATTAGCTGCTCCCACCCTCTACCCCACCACTGTTGTATATAGTTGTAGCAGTGGGGATATAAAGTAAGGTTGTGTTTGTTTCTACTTTATATGTTTTTTGTTGTTGTTATTGTTTTTTGATTTAGATTGTTAGGCTGTTTTCCCATTGTATGGACAAGAAAACCTGAAGAAAGCTTCACTCTGACTGCCGATTTCCTTCTATGGGATTATTTTTGCTTTGGTTTACTGTGTTTGTCTGACTGGGTTTAGTAAAAAAAAAAACCTTTAAAGTGGAAGCCCAGGGAGAAAAGCAGCAAATTATAAGCATTTTTAAATAGACATTTTGTAATATGCTTGAACAGACATTAGGTAATATACATTGAAAATATGCTTGAACAGACAGGCAATATACATTGAAAATACACTGTCAGTTGTAATTAGATTACATTTATATGAAATAAGGCAATTATTACAGTATAAAAATACTTGTATATTAGTAGATGTTTTACAGTGAGCATTTGAAGAAGTGTATTAGTGGATTTGTCAAATCAATAGTCGTGATCAGTGCTTAGAAAGTCAAAGAACTAGAGATGACGGAAGGAAATTGGTAGTGCAGAAAATGTTAATATTGTAGTTAGCAGATGGGAGTATAAATCACATTTGTAGTTAATTATGTATAGTACTGTTATAAGGTTTATATTAAAAGTACAGAGGTGGCAGGTGTGAACAGTGTCACAAAACTATGTATATGTTTGGGAGGTTCTAATAAAATGAATCAGGTATTGGTGAAGACTGGATGTGGGGCATAGGATTCTGTATGAAGAGAAGTAGTTTGACAATATGGTAATGTGAAAATAATATTTAGTCAATCAGCAGTCAGAGTAAAGGAGTGGGAGGGAGCCAGAGCTTTTTGACGCTGGCTGGTTGTTTCCTAGGCAGCCTAAGGGCTACTGCATAAGTGAGGAATTTGAACATCTACTGCTATGGGTAAGTGCAACTTAAACAACGTGTAAAGATGATATGAGCCTAGTTATTCTCACGTGGGGTAATGCATAGTTATTGACCGCAATATGGGTAAAGCCACTCAAACATCAAATGGGATAAGTTAATTCGAGGACCAGCAGTGAGATTGGCTAGGCTTAAAATGGTCCACAGGAACAGCTAGCCTAGTACGTGACTTTCACTTAGGTATGTACTTACCAAGGAAATCTGTAGAGCATGCCCATTCTTGGTCTCATTCCTTGCTTACCTTGTCTTCTCCTTGCAAAGATGATTTTGTGTGCCCTATACATTTGTTACCTTCATAACTGGAGAAAGAGAGCTGCACTTTTCATTATCAGATAGGGAGAAGGTAAGAGTTTTGCTTGCCAAACAATCGTAATGCCTATGGCCATAACCCCTTGAGTTACTGAGGACATTTTTCCAAGTATATATGTTGAATTGTTCACACTGAAATACTTTTTCTTTTACCTCCTGTTGTTTTTGATTGTTTGTCATATTCATTTTCATCTGTGCCATCTTTTAATTTGTTTGAGTTGTTGACTCATAATTAATTATCCTTTTCTGTAAGAGCAAGACTTCTATCTTCAAAGTTTCTCTTATATGATCCAGTTATTTTTAAAATGTCTCTTAATTGTGGTCTTTTACACTGATTATTTCTGTGTCTCTGGAATTTCTTTCACAACTATTGCTTTATCTGTTAATACATCTATTACTTAACTTTTCTTTTTTGCATTGGTTATGTCTGGGTCTCCAGTACCAGCCATCTTAAACCCTTTTGATTCTAAGGAGGAAGAACTCTGCTACAAGTCACTGATGTTGTACTTGCTTGGCCTTGACATAGACAGTGAGGTCATTTTGGCTTCTAAGTCTCAGATGACTTGCCATTTGGGAATATTCTTGCTGTGGAACATTTCATGATACTCTTATGAGATCTCTCACTCCCAGAGGACATTTTGGGTCTTCTGGATAAGAGCCTCCCAAATAAGTAGCTCTCCCTCCAGTGCAAGAAGGCTATCTGGATGACAGTCTGCAGTGCAAGAAGGCTGTCTTGGATGACATTGAAGCTACTTTCCTAGAGCTACACTCCAGACTGCATCCACAAAAGGCTTTGACTGCTTTTATATGGTACAGGATCATCTAGGGTTTTTACAAAAATTCTGTAGCAGATCCAGATCCAGCACCCTTGCAGTTTGCTAAGGGAGCCACTGGGTATAATACTCTTCTCAAAAGCAGATTAAGAAATTTAGAAAGAATGAGTGTATCCTTCAGAAACCCTGGCATTTAGGGCTTCGAATTGCCAGACTTGTTTTGAAGTAACAGGAAAATGTCCGCAAGCAACTACTGGATAGTTAATGTGGAATTGCAGGGCACAACCTTGATAGATTTCTATCCTCATTCAGGTGCAGACTGCATTACAGATGGGAAAATATACTTTAAAATGTAAGTATGATGCTGTGTAGGCTGCTGCTACTACAAAGTCCATCATCAGGACACACTCTTGTCTAAAGATTCATGTCCTGTTCAAGGATATAAAGACACAGCTCTTTAATGTCCTTTTAAATAAGGGATTACTTTCTACCCTCTTCCAACATTTTCAGAAGATTGGAAGGCAAAGGGAAAACCATGAAGTCAGAGAAACATGATTCACTGCCCCATTCCAAAATGCAACAGAAACTCATCCTTTTCCAGGAAGGGCTCAATCTGCAGGCCAGAGGTAAACAGATGAAAGTTAAGAAAGCCACATAGAAGAAAGATTGCTGATAGAGAAAGTCATGGGGCCCTAAGGACTCAGGTCCCAATAGAAAGCAGCTACCTACCACTACTCTTCCTTTACACAGCATTGTGATAGAAGGCTGATTTTACTGTTTTTACTAGCATTGCTCACACATAGTCATGGTCCAGTGGGTTAGACGCTTCAGATTTTTGTCAGCCTCAAAAAATTCTGCTGCCTGGTCAGAAAAATCATAACCACCTCATTGGATGAGTTCTAGTAGAAATTGTAACAAAAGGAACTACAGAGGTTACCTCCTTTGGGTGGAGATAGAAAGATTATTTTTATGTATGTACATTGTACCCTGAAAGGATTGATCTTTGAGATCTGTTTTAGACTTGTCATTACTAAACAAGGTTGACTGCCCCATACCTTAGCTGTCTGGGATGCCACACTTACACCTTTAAAAATGTGTATGTTCCACAGTTCCTGAATTTTGTTTATACAAATGCATTGGGAGAAATTGCAAAACTAGACATTAGAAGCTGTATCATCATTGGCTTGATCCTTATCAACCTAGTTCTTGCCAGTATCCACTCCACATTTCCTCATCCCTGGTTTTGTCTGGCCACAAAACAGTTATTTTTTTTCCATTGGGCTTAGTGGTACCACTCTACCACCAAATGTGACCATCTTAAGGACTTCTTCAGGACAAGCCTACTTTAGATTGCAGAAGTCTGAGGCAAAATCCGTAACTGGTAGAGTTCCTCATGTGACCTCTGATTTTTACCAAAAGCTAAACAGCTGCATAGAAAAGTTTGTACCTGTCCACCCTATATATGTTGCTAAATTCAGGAATGAACTTATCGGGCAGAAGTCTTGTGTTTTATTTTTTATTTGATTTTAATTTGCTAAGAGGATTCAACACTGATCACAATAGACCAAATTCTGTCCATAAACTGTATAACCAAAAGAGGGAAAATATAAAGATATAAGAAATCTGTAACCGCCTACTTCAATAGCACACTGAAATATTTCAACAAGGAACTTAACTGTATTATAAGAAAATGTAAAGTTGAATTAATAGCCTAGTAAGTACCTACAAATAGGTATGTGCATATTCCAGTCCTAGCTGGGACTATTTTGTGTCGTGTAGCATAAGGTTGCTACAGATATAAAAGCAACTACATTTTTTTCTTCTGTTATGTCAAGAAATTAAGGAATAATATCCAACAATGTACTGAGGTAATCCCTTTTAATATATATTTGTATTACAAGGATATTGTTAGTATCTTAGCAGAAAAAATAGTTGGCCAGATTCAGTAAACAGTAAGTATACATGATATGTATTCAAGAACATTCTTATCACATTTTTTGTGCTTCCTAGTAACAGAGAAAGGTTACACTAAGTGTACGTGTAGTCTACACTTTGTGGTAACCTTTATGAATCACTGTCAATATTTAAAACTGCAAAAATATCAGTAGGAAAACTAAAATTAGGAGGAAGAAGATATGAGTTATGTCTGTGCTGTTTGTTCACTCAGAACGGTGTACACTTAATGTTATTAAATCCCGGGGAGTGTTAGCTGTGCCTCACCTACCCAAGTTGTTGCCTCTCTTTCCTTAAAAATTAAGTTCCAGCTGAAGTCAGTTTGTAACAAGTCTTAGAATCCCAGTCAAAAGCTAAATGTAATACTTCCATAGGACTAGACAATATACCAGGCTGCATTCTTATCAGTGTTCAAGTATGCACTGAGTCACTACTTCAAACTAAATGAAGGTTCAACCTCAGCCTGTCCACAGAATTTGTTCCTGATGCTTCGCGAAACAGGCACTGTAACTTCCTTGTACAAAGGAGGCATCTCTATTAACTTGGGCAAATTTTGGGGCCATCATATTTACCAGCTTTATATGTAAAGCCATTTAATGTATCATAGCAGACCTCTTTAATGTAGCCATAGGCAACTTAACTGATTTAGAGTTCAGTTTATATCTCCTGAACCTAGTAAGATACTTTGAAAAGGGTTCAGCGGCTGTGGACAGTGATAGGTTAGTGCATGCTTCTTATCTTGAACTGACCAAGGCTTTTGACACTATTCCCCATGTTGATATTTTTTTGTCCATTTTTGGCTTTTTGCCTCTAGGGTCTGCCCTCATCCAGTGGATCTATCAGGCTGTCCTTCCTCCCCTAGACCAACGCTGTTCCATTCTTGAGGCTGGTGAGTAGGTTGAGTCAACTGGGACAGCATCATATTGCCACAGAGGATTGATTTTTCCATAGCCAAATTTCCCCTTCTCTGTGTGTAGTTGGAACATCCAGGTCCAGATATGCAATGGGGCTTGCTGGTATATCGTCCTTCCTTTGTAACTACTTAGTCAATACCCCTGACATCCAAACAACAGTACTGTCTGCATATTCCCAGCCCTCACTAGGGATCAGCTGCATGATGCATTCAAGTGCATCCCCTCCCTACAACAAAGGGCATGCCCTTAATAATAATAAAATCAGTAATAATACTTGTTTGCTAACTATTTAGGCCTACTGGAGATACAGTCCCTTTTTAGGGGCGACCTGGGAGCAGTGTCTGGTGAAGTGACTGTAGCTCAAGGACACACAGTAGGCAAGTGGGAAAAGGACTCGAACCCTGTATGACAAAACTACAAGTCAAAGCGTTTAACCCACTGATCAAACTGCCAGACACCCCACTTTCCAGCAGTTAATCATACCCAGGTTGCCTGGGCCATAGTCATGGCTTTATCAGTTTATGCCACAACAGAGACCATTCTCCATGTTGTTATTATTGAAGAGTTAGAAAAATATAACTAAAGTTCTGTGTTGTCCATTGGATTGTGAATTGACTATTCAACAGAATGTTCCTGGACCCTGTCTGATGCTACAAGGTTCAGCACTGGACACTTTCTTCTCTGCTTCTGTGTTTATTTTGTAGAACATCCAAGCCAAATCCCAGAAGTTAGTTTACCAAGTTTCCTGAAGAATGCAAGATGGACACTGTTATCCACTTGTCTACTGACACGAAATAGCTCCAGCAAGGGATGGAATATGCACATACCTATTCATAGATACCTAGTAGCTATTAATTTGTGAGCCTAGTCATACATACCATTGAAGTTTATAGCCCTTATATTTTAACTCCGAGATGAGCAGAACATTTGCATGTTGCCCCTATCCATGAGGGACGAGGGTGCCAAACCAGTGATAAATTTGCAGTTATCCATCCATTCATCCAGATTACATTTGAATCGTGTAAGAGAAGTACTATGCTTTATGTGGAGAACATGATTCCAAATAAGTGGTATTCTTTGTGATGCATATCTATCTATCTGTCTGTCTATCTATCTAATATGTTCTATTTATATTGCAAAAGAGATTTAGATCTTTTGAGCAAGTATTTATGACCCTCCCCCGGACTTGTGAATAGTTCTGACAAGATGGAATCTGTTGAGGATCTGAACATGAAATTTTATTTATTTTATTTATTTATTTATTTACATTTGTTGACGTAGGTCCATTTTCAGTGGAGACCCGGGGAGAAAAGCTCCACAGTTAAAGTAAACAGTCAGTAGTTACATTGGATTACATAGCGATTAACAATTTAACATAGCAATTACTTACAACATATTTACAGATGAAGAACATAGTACATCAGTAGACAACTAGAATCTTTATCTGTGAAGTACATAACAGACATTAACAAATGTTACAATAAGAAGTTCCTGCTGTATAATAAGTACTAGGCTTATGAGCATCTGAGCTTGCTATAATCAAGGTAGTTAGTGGAGTGGAAAGAAAGGTAGTGGTTGGATGGGGTGGGTGATATTAGAGTGGGAGTTGCAAGGGCATAGCCAGCATGTTTTTAGGTGTGCTTTTAGTAAAGTTTTGAAGTGGGTGCATGATGGTATGGAGGTAATTGTGGGTGGGAGGGAGTTCCATAATTTGGCTGTGGTGCAAGAGAATAGTGCTTTACCAGCAGAGTTGTTGGCTTTAGTGATCTGCAAGTGATTTTTGTTGCTAGATCTTAGTGGTCTGGTGGTGCGATAGGTTTGGAGTAGATTCTGGAGGGATGGGACATTTAGTGGATGGTTTACTAGTTTGTGGGCGAGTGAGAGTTGATACCATTGAAGGAGGTGAGGGAGTTCAAGCCAGCCCAGTTCAACAAGTGTGAGACAGTGGTGACTACTGTAGGATGCCACTGTGGCGAATTTGTTGTAGCAGGTCTCTAGCTTGTTTAGATCGCATTGCCTTAGGTTGGTATATATTGGAGAGGCATAAAGTAGGGTGGAGATAAGGTGGGAATTTGCTATTGAAAGCTTTGCTGCTTTGGTGAGAAGTTGCTTATTTCTGTATAACGCTCCTAGGTTTTTTGTGGACTTTTTTTATGGTCATGGATATGTGAATGTCAATTTTTAATTTATTGTCTATTTCCACTCCTAACAATTTGGTGCGTTCAGTTGGGTATATAGTGGTGGTGTCTTTTGCTGTGATGTTAAAGTGAGAGTTGTTTTGAGTATGTTTGGTGGGTTGGAAGATGAGTAGTTTAGTTTTGTTTGGGTTGAGTATTAATTGGGCATCGGATAACCAAGTTTCAGCAGAGGAAAAGGCTTCCTGTGTGACTTTTTGCAGTTTGGGTAGGGACTGAGCTGAGCAGATGGTGGTTCAGTCATCTGCGTATTATATGAGTGTGCCATGTTTGGTGGCAGAGACTAGATTATTGGTGAAAACAGAGAAGAGTAGGGGTCCAAGGATGGATCCTTGGGGAACACCTATGGAGGCAGGTAGTTGGGGAGATATGTCATTCTGCCATACAAAGGATTGTTGGCGGTCAGACAGGTAACTCTGAAACCAGTTGGTGACTGACTGAGAGAAAGATAGGTTATTGAGGACAGAGATGCGTGGTTTGTGTGGGACCATGTCAAATGCTTTAGATAGGTCTAGGAAAGTAGCAGAGGAGAGATAGCCATTGTTTTTATGCTGAAGGATAGTGTTAGTAAAGGAGAGTAAGGCAGCGGTGGTGCTATGGTTTGGTCGGAAACCATGCTGAGTATTGGAAAGGAGGTTGTTAGAAAGGAGGTAGTCTGAGACCTGAGAGTGTATGCATCTCTCTAGTATTTTGGAGAGTGGAGAGAGAATAGCTATAGGGCGGTAATTGGTTAGTTCTGTGGAGGGTCCGCCTTTGTGGAGGGGAATTATATGTGATACTTTCCACAGTGTGGGAACGTAACTTTCTGACAGAGATCGGTTAATCAAGATGGATACTGGGTAGGCCAGAGCATCAGCTGCAATTTGTAGGTATTCACTTGGGAGGTTGTCTGCTGCTAATTTGGTGGGCTTAAGTTTAGTTAAGAGTTTTTTATGTTGGAGGTAGGTACAGGAGAAAAAGAGAAGGCAGTGGGGAGATTACTAGTTGAAGGTGTGGGTTAGAGGGGAGGGGGGTTGTGTTGTTTAGCTTAGTGATAGTATGGTTTGTGTGAAGTGTGTGCTGAATGAGGTAGCAATATTTTCTGAGGAGTGAGGGATGTTAGGAGGAGGGGTACTGACTTTACCTGGGTGGAGGATGGAGTTTATGGAGGACCAGAATTGTTTGAGGCTGTGTTGTGAGGAGTCTAGGGCAGACTGGTTGTATTGGAATTTGTCCTGTTTTATTAGCTTTTTGACTCTATTGCATAGTTCTATGAATTTCTGTCTAGTTGAGGGGGTTTTGGTTTTGTGCCAGTGCTCCCAGGCTTTATCCATGTTTTTCATTTCTGACTTAGTGGTTTTCTGTAGCCATTGGGGAGGGTTGTGCTTTGGTTCTGGGAAATCTTATGGGGGCATGGTAATTAAGGATGATCAGGAAGGTAGTATTAAAAATTTCAACTGTGTCTTCAAGACTGATGTACTTTAGAGGATGCCAGTTACATTTTTTGAGGGATGAGATGAATGTGAGTGGGTTAAAGTTTAGTTTTTTTACGTATTTGACGGTAGATGACAGGTTTAGCTAGGTATAGGTATTTTTTTGAGTAGGTATGTTGGGGAGTGATCACTGAGGCTATCTGATAAGCAGCCTGTTATATATGACTGGGGGCTCTTACTGACTAGTGTCCAGTCCAGGGTAGTGTGCTTGCTGGAGTTTTTATTTATCCTGGTTGGCGACTGGACTAGTTGGGTGAAGCCATGAAGGTTTACATGATGGGCTGGATGGTTGCCAGAACAGGATTGCCAGTCAATATTGAAATCACCTAAAATGATAGTTTCTTGGGGGAGATGGTGGGTAGACCAGCTGAGGAGGTTTTCTAGTGGAGGGATGTTTTGGCCAGGTGGGAAGTAGCATCCAATTATGCTGATGGTTTTGTTTTGGTTTATTTTGAGGTTGGTATATATTATTTCTTCATTGCCTATTTGTGGAGCTGATGATTTTAAGATCTGGATGTTTAGATGCTGTTTAAATATTATAGCTACACTGCCTCCTTTCTTGTTTAGCCGGTCTACTCTTAGTATGCCGTAACCTGTAGGGAGTATTTGCTCACTGGTAATGTGAGGTTTTAGCCAGGTTTCTGTCAGGATGACTATATCTGGGGAGTACAAGTCTATGGTCGCATGGAGTTCATGGACTTTGTTGGATATACTTCTAATATTTAGGCTTAGTAGAAGGAAGTCACTTGGCTTTCTGTTGGCTGTAATATGGGAGGAGAAGTGGTTTCTGGTCTGATTATGAGGATTGGGGTTGGAGATGGCAGGGCCAGGGTTGGTGTGGATGTCTCCACTTAGGGCTAGTTTTGATATGCATGAGGTTATTAGTTTTCTCAGTTTTTGAATGTGTTTATTTATAAGGGAAACTTTATGATAGTGCTCTGTGGGTAATAGGTATGGTGGGAGGGTTACTATGTTAAGTTGTAGGGATGCTTTATGTTTGAGTAATATAGTTGGTAGAATATGTGGGGGGTGCATAGGGATGGTTCTTGAGTTGGTGGGAGGGGAGCTGAGTGAGGGTGAGACATGAGTGGTGGTGTGAGTAGTAGTACAGTGGTAGTAATGGAGATCAAACCTCAGTAGCTTGTACTAGTTATAGCATATGAACAGGGACAAGGCTTTGAGAAGGTTTGCTTAGTCTTTATGATTTTAAGCCTTAGCTTTCCTTAGTAAGAAGGCACTGTGGGCATCTGGTTTGTGTCAAATGTTTGGACAGGTACGTACTGAAGGGGACATTATATGATTTGCCTGATAATTGAGGAGTACAGTGAAAAATCACATTCCTGGATCTGAGTGCCCTACACTTAGTTGTGCAATGAGAAAGATCTTTCTTTAAATAGTGGATTCATGTTGTCTGAAGGACAGTTTATTGCCTATATAAGATTCCCAGGTCCCTAACTACTGGTATCAGTTTTCTCAATGTGACATTTACAAGGGACTTCTTGCATGCCAAAGGATATTATTGTACATTTCTTGGCATTCAGTTTTCATCCATGGTTTTTGACACCAGCTTTTGGTTAGGGAAAGGCTCTCTTGTATGATCTTGGTGTCCTATAAGGAGTTTATGATGGCAGCAATTTCACAGTCATCTACAAACTTGGTCAGACCTCTGACAAGCAAATGCCAAACAGGAGTGGCTCAAAGATTGAACCCTGACGCACCCACTCTTGACCTGTTGCTTGGAGGAGGTTTAGCACCCACTTTAATTTTCTGAGTATATTTGTGATCCAGTTGGCTATCCAGTGAGCTACACTGGAATTAACATTTAGCTGGGATATTCTATGTATGATACCTGAGCATGAGATGGTACTGAATGCCTTTGTGAGGTTTAAATATACAGTTTGTACTGGGTTTCCTTCATTCATTGCTAAAGTAACCTCCTCGAAGAAGCCAACCAAGTTAAGCAGGCAAGCTCTGCCTTATACTGAACTGCTGTTAAGACTGTTATACCAAATATGGCAGCAGGCAAATGCAGATAGGTGCAGAGTAGTAATGTTAAGCAAAAAAGCAGTTCCTACCTTGTGTGTTATAAATGGCACTCCTTTTCAGAAAGACATAATCATAATTGATCTGGGTACTTATGCAGATAACTCTTTCTTGTTAGACCATATTTTTCCACTTGTCAGAAGGTCCTCCTATCTGGTCCATTTAATTTCCATGGGAATATTCTTAAGATCAAAGTTAGTCATCATAGAGCTGCATTCTTCTGTCATCAGACCCGTCAGCAATTACAGTGCTCCTTTTGCTGTGTACAAATACAAGTATATCACTCATCTAGAAAGTCTGCAATGATTTCGTCATCATCAAGCCCCCCCCCTTTTTTTTTCCATTTTTGACTTGAGGTTGGGGTGTTGTGTCAACTGTCGCCATCTGTCTCTATTCATTGCCACTGCCCTACCTTCTTCGACACTCATACCTGTCACAGGTCTTTTCTCACACAATCCATCCACCTCTTGTCTACTTCCTGTTTGTTACAAATCTTCTTCACTAATTGTATTTTGCTTTTCTGCACGTGTGCCCTTACTATGGTAAGCTGTTCTCTTTGACCTTTTCTGTAATTGGAGCTACTTTGGCTTCTGCTACTATGTCCTCATTTCTTTGCCTGTCCCACAGTCTGCATCCTACCACCCATCTTAGGCACTTCTTCTCCATCACCTCTATCTTCCTCGACTGCCTACTGCCCAGGTTTCTTTACCATACAGTAGTACCTGTAGCACCACTGTTTTGTACACTTTACTTTCCAGCTTCTTTGGCATTCTTCTGTCATACACTACACCTGACAAATTGTGCCAGTTGATTCTAGCTTTGACCCCTCATTCAGACCTGCCTTCTCCTCAACCATCTCCTCCCAGATGCATGAAGCTGTTGACCTGTTCCACTACTTTCCATTCTATCTCATTTCTCAGCTTTTTCTAATTTCTTCCATTTGGTGCCATTCCATCTGTCTTATCCGTACTTATTCATCCCACATGCCTTCAGGTTTTGTGTTCCATTCTCCTGTCTTTTGCTAAAGTTCTTGTTCATAGTCTACCTATAATTTCACATTGACTGCGTGCAGAAACTTTGTTGATCTGTCCCCTCCAACCTGTTTGCTAATTTAGTCGATCACCAGTATGAACAGCAGTGGGCTCAGAGCTGAACCCTGATGAACACCACTCCCCCTGGGAACCCCTCTGTGAGACCGTACACTATTTGTACTTTGGTCATTGGGTCTTTGACTTGTACATAGCCTGCACTAATTCTAACCAATGTTTCTGGGACTTCAAACTATACAGGGCTATCCAAATCTGTTTTCTTAGGACCTTGTCATATGCTTTCTCCAGTTCTGCAGTCATCTAGGATATGCCTTTGTCTCCAAACTGCTATGAATGCCATCAGAAGCCATTTCTCCCGTGTTACCCAACATCTTTATCATATCTTCTATGACCTCATCTGAGCTTGCTGCTTTCCCTGACTTCATTTTCCTTAGTGCTGTTCTTACTTCTTCTATAGTGGTCTCCTCTGCTCTCATTGTAGGGTGTGTCTAGGACAGTACAGCTTCTGTGGGGTCTTCTTCATTCATAAGCTGCTGGAAGTTCCTCTGCTTTTGATGCCCTTTGGACTGGTGAGCAGGTTGTTGCTGTCATCCCTTATGAAGGGTATCTGACTGTCTTTGCCTTGCAACCTGATGCAGTTTCTTTGTGCTATCTGCCGAGTCACTTTGCAGAAGTTGGTAGAGTGTCTCCGATGCCTCATTTTTTGCTATTTCAACTCCTTTCTTAGCCTGTTTATTAGCCAACCAGTATTCCTTCCAAGCCTGGTCCATCTTTTGCAAGTCCCACTTTTTCCTGCACTTATCTTTCTTTTGATGACTTCCTGGACTTGTACATTCCCCCATCAGCTTTCCTTATGTACCTTATTTCCATACCTGGCTCAGACGCATATCTATACTATAGTCCTCACACATGCTGTTTTTAGGGCACTGCCATTCTTCTTCAACTCCACCTATTTCCTCTTCCGCTTCTTGAAGTGCTAGATCCCTGAGTAATTCCTTGAACTGTTGTGCTTTCTCTCCAGTCAACTTCCAGGTTTTCAGCCTGGCCTCTGTTGTCCTTAGAACCTTCTGTGACCACTGCTTGCAGCTGATTGTGGCAACCTGTGGTTTATGCTGTGAGCTGGCTGTTTCACAGGGTATGACTTTGCAAATGCTGATTCTACCCCAGTGCCCTTTCCTTACTAGGAGGAAGTTTATCTGAGCTGCATGTTGGCCACTCTTGTATGTGATGGTATGACTGCCTCTCTTAATGAACCATGTATTTGCTATTATCAAGCAGAAGTCTAGAATGGCCCCTCCTTTTTTATTCCTGTTACCCCACCCATGTGAACCCAGGCAGTATTCTCCTATCCTATTCTGTCTATCCTTATATGTGCATTCATGTCATATTGTCAAATGTCTATTCATGTTGTCCTTCTTTATCTAGCAGGTCCTGCAACTGCTGCCTAAATGCATTCTTCCTCACTATCACAACCCTATTGTGGGACATAGGCTGAGATTATGAATGCTTCCTTAGCATTAAGCTGTGGAGTCTAATTTCCATGAGTCTGTCAGTAATTCTGATGGCATCCCTCACTGCCTTCTGAAAGCTTCTCTGTCACCACAATTCCCACATCATTTGTAGCATGTCCTCGTCATGAGTAGTAGACTCTAGATCCCAAGCCAGTTGGCTTTGCTGCACCACCCTTGTCTTCTGGATACATAGATGTCCAGCCTCCTCCTTACCTTCATGTCACTAAAAAGCTCTGGCCTATTAGTGAATCTAAATTGAATGTAACAATTCTTTGTTCATGTTTGGTAGGTTGATTGGTTTTACATCCAGCAGATTACCCAAGTTGAGCAACTGGACATTGGCTGGCTAATAGCTTATTGATCCAGAGCTGTTGAGTCTTATGGCCAGTAGGGGCACATACACTCCTCCACCGTTGGCATGTGTCCCTGGCATAGGTCAGATCCTCAGCCCATTTACAATTGGCAAATACGTATACACAGTCAAATCACCTATAGCCATATAGGTTCATAGGTTCATAGATTAGTACTAGGCTAATTGCCCTTGCGAGCCATTTTAAGCCTAGCCAATTATCCCCTGTGAGATTCAAACCCTGCACCTTGTGCTTGTAAGGCAAACACCTTAACCATTAGGCCACCCTCCCAACCCAGGCCACCCTCCCAACCCACTGTTGAGTGGCTAGCCCTGCCTTAGCATGCGGTCTGTGTTCTCCTGTCTTGAGGATACTGCGCACAACAGTAGATGCTCAAAGAGGTTGGTCTATGCAACTCTTCACCCTATAGGGCACCATTTAGAATCCATGATGCTGCCCACACCTTCATTTTTGGGTGAGTTTGGGATGGACACACTCAGCATGTTTATTCAGAGGTGTTTGAAATCCCACAGAGACACAAGGAAAACATGCAAATTCCAAACAGGCATTGGCCAAAGGTCATGATTGAACCTTGTGCCTTGTACATGGAAGACGAATACCTTAGCCATTATGACAGCTGGTCTTATTACCTTGTAATGATTTTTAGTCATGAAAATTGAAGGCCTTAAATCCTTTAAGCATGACTCTCCTTACAATTGGAGCCTACCTACTGCTTTGAGGTGACTTATGTCTTGCTTTTCAAGCCATGAAAGACTCATCCCCATTAGGTCTCCTGTTTCTTCACAAAACCAGGTGCTGGATAAACATCAGCACAGGGGCCTAAATGCACACCAACTAATAAATAAACAAGACTAGCTGGAGAGTTTCCTAAATTAACATATTCCCATCCTGTGGAATAAGTTACCACTACTGGTCAAACAAAATACTGCCCTGGCTACATTTAAGGCTTGTGTTAATGACTAAGTAGAACACCCCAGGCTATCATGAATATCTGCACCCGATTTGGGAGGGGAGTACTATTAAGTGCTCAAAAAGGGTGGCAAGCATACTAGACAAATATCCTTGATTTTGCTTCACATTTTTGCCCCCACTCTCTTATTTTTTTTATTTTCTTGTTATTCAGTAATGATTACAGTCAGTCAGTAATGCCAGACATTTTATTTATTTACCGTGTGCTAACAGGGGAAGAGCACTGACCCTCTTGGACGATTTTCAGGCTCAGCATGGACGTGTACAAGACACAAAGTAGCAGTATATACTGTATAGGTATTAAGAGAAGTATATATTACAATGTCAAACAAGTTAAATGAAGTTTATACGAATGAGAAAAAGTATTTGTATAAATGAAACCATCTTGTGTAGTACAGTGCATAATTATTTACAAAACATTTAGTAGTTTCAGTGGAGCTTATGAAGAGAGAAGGATGGGATGTGGTACAGAGATGAGGAGCAGAAGCAGTGTCAGTTGGGCCAAGGGAAGAAGAAAACAGGTGGGAGAATGGGAAGGTATGAGGGACTGTGAAGCCTGTTCTAGTAACTTTTTAAATGTATTACAGTCGTGTCACAATTGCTATTCTAATGTTTGTTTCATAATAACCAGGAAATGTACGTTTCTGAAAGATGTGTTCTGTATTTAATTACAATGCAGTCAGTAATGCCCCATGCTGAGTATTGTTTAGCAAATGCATTTTGTTACAAAACCTGTTTTGTTTATTGATGTATTAAATGAGTTATGGGCTTTTCAGGAATGCCACACTGGTTGCATACATTGTCATGGAGAAAATGTAGTTTGATGCAAACTCTTCTATTCACTTTTTAAATGAATTGCGTTCATGTCACTAAATGCCATTCTTGAATGTAAAACTTGTTGCCCAGAAAATGTAGGGTAATGCATGCAGATTCATGCTGATTATTGTTTGGAAAATGTGGGGTGATGCAAAATGTGTTTCTTTTAGAGTAAAGCATCCCTGAATTGGACAGTGTAGGTTAATGCAACAACTCATTCTAATTATTGTTCTGAAAATGTAGGCTGATGCAAAATATGTTCTATTAACATTTTTAAATGAATTGGGAGTAAAATGTTGTCCCTACTTTTAGCACTTTACCCTTGAGCAAAGAGTATATTGCAGAGTTTTACGCTGCTTGTTATTACATCGTAGCATTATTTTACAGCATTTTTTTTCCAAAGCAGAAAACATTCGTATTTGTGTGCATGACTGCTGCCGTACTAGCTACCTGTATATGTTCTTTGTATTTATCACTGCATGAGTCTTTCTGTTGCAGCTAAAGTATGATATTTGGATTTGCAAGTAAGATATTATGATATATTGTTTCACAAATGCCCCTTCTTGAGGTATGGTATGTCTGTCTTAAATTTTCTCTCTGCTTAAAGATGTGAGATCTTGCACTGTTTAGTCATAAGTAAGAAAAAGAAATAAATGACACTGTTCCCACTCGTAGATAGTAACACCAGCACTGCGACACTACAAACTTCTTCTTTGACCTTATTTTTAAAAAGACTTTTTATTGAATACAATTAAAAACCATTCGGTTAAGCGCTTTCATCAATTCAGACTTCATCAGAACAGTGCTATTAGGTTAAAACTATTCATTTATACTTTCTTCTTCAATCACATGATGGTCTCCATTAATGTCTTAAAGTGCTAGTGCTTTACATAAATATGTTTTGTATAAAATATTTAAACACCATAACTTAATAGTATTCCTTTCCATCTGTATAATTATACTAAAATACATAAAATTGTAGAGGTTTTATGAATTTAAATACATTATTAAAACATTTAATAACATTTAAAAAATTAAAAACATATACTCCATTTATATATGGGCTTCCAAAATAGGTTTGATTGACAAGTATTCATTTATTCCAGGTGGAACAGAAGCATTTAATTTAATTTGCCAAATAATTTCTTTTTCCCCCACTGTTTTCTTGATATTTCCTCCCCTGGGATTGACTTTAACCAATTCTAATATTCCAAAATGAAAACCTGAACATTCCTTGTTTTCATACAAATGTCTCCACAGAGCATTCCTGTCATCCTTCTTTTGTATACTATAAAGATGTTCGTAAATTCTATTTCTCAGGCATCTGGTAGTCTTTCCAACATAAAATACTGAACATTTTGTACACTTTGCTAGATATACCAGTTGCCTGGATCTACAGTTGCCCTTTTGAAACCATACTTTGGTGTTATTGATGTCTTTTAATACTATACTAGGGGCTGTTATAATATATTGCTGCTTACATGTCCCACATTTTGGGTACCTTTAGTAACATTTGTGGGTTGAATTTTCCTTTACAATAATTTCTTCATGTTGTTTCCATTCTTGAACACACATAATGGTTTCTCTCCTATTATTTTTGAAATTTCCCCATCTATTTTAGTAATATTCCAATGCTTGTCAAGTATTTTCTTAATTTCTCCACTGTGTTTACTATATTCTAGTATACAAGCTCTACTATATTCATCTCCAGTACTCTTTGTATCCGAACTCCCTTCATTTTCTAACTTTAGACTGGTGTAATTTGATTGTGAATCATCATTTCCCAATAATGGCTTATACTTTTTTCCCCATTCTCCCAAAACATATTTTATTACATCACTCACCAGGTCATAAGGGTATCCCCTATCTGTAAAGAAGTCTCCTATCTTATTTAATTCGCTCACTAGGTCCTTCCTAACAGATGTCATCCTGGCCACCCTAATACATTGGCCCTTGACTATATTCCTCTTCTGTACTATAGGATGACTACTTTGATAATCTAAATAGGAATTACTGAATGTCAGTTTCCTATAAATATTAGATTTAAATCTCCCTTCCTTAAGTGATATCATGGTGTCCAAAAAGGGAATTGAACTTTGATCTTGACTGAAGGTGAATTTTATTACTTCACTACAATTATTCAAATAAATCTTAAACTTTTCTAGTTCTAATTCATTACCATTCCATGTAATAAAAATATCATCTAAAAAATGAAAATAACATCCTAAAAATGAAAACCACTCAGAATTCAAAATAAATTCTTCTTCCCAACTTGTCAAAAAAAGGTTGGCGAACATGGGGGCACATGCCGCCCCCATCGCCACACCCTTCTTCTGTCTATAGTACTCCCCTTCAAACATTATGTAATTATGGGATAATACTATATCCATAAACTCCATAAGTATTAAAGTTCTTTCCCAAGAGGTACTACTTTTCTTCATAATAGTGTCCTGAAACCTTACCATTCCCTCTTCCTTTGGAATACTAGAAAAAAGGTCTATTACATCTGTAGTAACCAACCATTTTGCGTTTTGTGCTATTTCAGGTTTTAACCTCTTCAAAAAATCCCATGAGTCTATAATTATTTGTGGAATGTTCTTGTAGATGGCCTTAAGCCATTTATCTATAACTTTTCCAAATGGAAAAGTTTTGTAATTACTTCCAGATATAATAGGCCTAAAGGGGGGTTTATAGGGTCTTTGTGAACCTTTGGTATCCCTATAATGGTCCCTATTATTGGGTATTCTACTTTCAGAAATTTGTATAGTTCCCCATCAATTCTGTCCTCTAATAATAGGTCTTCCAATATCAGGTCCACTTTATGATATCCAATGTTTACTTCATTTAATGAAATTGCTTCATAATTCCCAGAATTGATTAATATATCATTCATTTTGCCTATATATTCCTCTTTATCATAAAGCACTGCCCCCCCTCCCTTGTCCGGTTTCATTATTCTTAATGAATGGTCAGCTTGTATTTCCTGCAATATATCTGCTTCCACTTTGCTTTTACACCCCCTTTGAACAACTTACTAGCTACATATGAAAAAATGGTAGTGGAGGAAATTTATGAATATGGACGAAAAAAGAGATCAAAGAAGTTAGATTGGAATCTAAGCAAAGTGGAAGCAGATATATTGCAGGAAATACAAGCTGACCATTCATTAAGAATAATGAAACCGGACAAGGGAGGGGGGGCAGTGCTTTATGATAAAGAGGAATATATAGGCAAAATGAATGATATATTAATCAATTCTGGGAATTATGAAGCAATTTCATTAAATGAAGTAAACATTGGATATCATAAAGTGGACCTGATATTGGAAGACCTATTATTAGAGGACAGAATTGATGGGGAACTATACAAATTTCTGAAAGTAGAATACCCAATAATAGGGACCATTATAGGGATACCGAAGGTTCACAAAGACCCTATAAACCCCCCCTTTAGGCCTATTATATCTGGAAGTAATTACAAAACTTTTCCATTTGGAAAAGTTATAGATAAATGGCTTAAGGCCATCTACAAGAACATTCCACAAATAATTATAGACTCATGGGATTTTTTGAAGAGGTTAAAACCTGAAATAGCACAAAACGCAAAATGGTTGGTTACTATAGATGTAATAGACCTTTTTTCTAGTATTCCAAAGGAAGAGGGAATGGTAAGGTTTCAGGACACTATTATGAAGAAAAGTAGTACCTCTTGGGAAAGAACTTTAATACTTATGGAGTTTATGGATATAGTATTATCCCATAATTACATAATGTTTGAAGGGGAGTACTATAGACAGAAGAAGGGTGTGGCAATGGGGGCGGCATGTGCCCCCATATTCGCCAACCTTTTTTTGACAAGTTGGGAAGAAGAATTTATTTTGAATTCTGAGTGGTTTTCATTTTTAGGATGTTATTTTCATTTTTTAGATGATATTTTTATTACATGGAATGGTAATGAATTAGAACTAGAAAAGTTTAAGATTTATTTGAATAATTGTAGTGAAGTAATAAAATTCACCTTCAGTCAAGATCAAAGTTCAATTCCCTTTTTGGACACCATGATATCACTTAAGGAAGGGAGATTTAAATCTAATATTTATAGGAAACTGACATTCAGTAATTCCTATTTAGATTATCAAAGTAGTCATCCTATAGTACAGAAGAGGAATATAGTCAAGGGCCAATGTATTAGGGTGGCCAGGATGACATCTGTTAGGAAGGACCTAGTGAGCGAATTAAATAAGATAGGAGACTTCTTTACAGACAGGGGATACCCTTATGACCTGGTGAGTGATGCAATAAAATATGTTTTGGGAGAATGGGGAAAAAAGTATAAGCCATTACTGGGAAATGATGATTCACAACCAAATTACACCAGTCTAATGTTAGAAAATGAAGGGATTTTGGATACAAAGAGTACTGGAGATGAATATAGCAGGGCTTGCATACTAGAATATAGTAAACATAGTGGAGAAATTAAGAAAATACTTGACAAGCATTGGAATATTACTAAAATAGATGGGGAAATTTCAAAAATAATAGGAGAGAAACCATTATGTGTGTTTAAGAACGGAAATAACATGAAGAAATTATTGTAAAGGAAAATTCAACCCACAAATGTTACCGCTAAAGGTACCCAAAAATGTGGGACATGTAAGCAGTGCCAATATATTATAACAGCCCCTTGTATAGTATTAAAAGACATCAATAACACTAAAGTATGGTTTCAAAAGGGCAACTGTAGATCCAGGCAACTGGTATATCTAGCAAAGTGTACAAAATGTTCAGTATTTTATGTTGGAAAGACTACCAGATGCCTGAGAAATAGAATTTACGAACATCTTTATAGTATACAAAAGAAGGATGACAGGAATGCTCTGTGGAGACATTTGTATGAAAACAAGGAATGTTCAGGTTTTCATTTTGGAATATTAGAATTGGTTAAAGTCAATCCCAGGGGAGGAAATATCAAGAAAACAGTGGGGGAAAAAGAAATTATTTGGCAAATTAAATTAAATGCTTCTGTTCCACCTGGAATAAATGAATACTTGTCAATCAAACCTATTTTGGAAGCCCATATATAAATGGAGTATATGTTTTTAATTTTTAAATGTTTTTAAATGTTTTAATAATGTATTTAAATTCATAAAACCTCTACAATTTTATGTATTTTAGTATAATTATATAGATGGAAAGGAATACATATTAAGTTATGGTGTTTAAATATTTTATACAAAACATATTTATGTAAAGCACTAGCACTTTAAGACATTAATGGAGACCATCATGTGATTGAAGAAGAAAGTATAAATGAATAGTTTTAACCTAATAGCACTGTTCTGATGAAGTCTGAATTGATGAAAGCGCTTAACCGAATGGTTTTTAATTGTTTTCAATAAAAAGTCTTTTTAAAAATAAGGTCAAAGAAGAAGTTTGTAGTGTCGCAGTGCTGGTGTTACTATCTACGAGTGGGAACAGTGTCATTTATTTCTTTTTCTTACTTGTTGGACTGTTTCTACTGTTTAGTCATAACTGTAACTGGAGTAACTTGCTGGTTCTATGGAGGCTCCCAGAATTTGGGTAATTTTATTTCTGCCTACTTGATTTTCTAAGACAAACCTGAAAAGACATTAGCTTCATGTTTATTCATAGATTTATAACTGGAACAACAAACTCTCCAAAACGAAAAAACAACACAGCCTGTGTTGTTTTTTCGTTTTGGAGAGTTTGTTGTTAAGCCTGTGTTGTTTTTTCGTTTTGGAGAGTTTGTTGTTCCAGTTATTTTCGCCTGTGTTGCTTTTTCGTTTTGGAGAGTTTGTTGTTCCTATTCATAGATTTATGTCCAAATTGCCTCCTGTTATGTCTTTTGTAAATGTCAAATTCTCTGTAGAAATACTGTGGGCCATAGTTTGTCAGAACATTTAGACTCTAAACTACATTGCTGTGGTACCTTTGACAGGTGTAGACCAGTGTGCATACGGCAGGCCATGAATACATGTGAAGTGGTGACAGGGGAGTGAGGTACAGGTGGTACTGAGGTGATTGTGTGCGTACTACTTTATTTATTCATTGCTACTGCTTAGGTGCATGGCGTTTCCTGTAGGTGGATCTCACTCTTCGGTCTGCAAGTACATTTGTTAAGCTGAATTTGTTCATCTTGAAAATGGATATCAAAATGGAATTAAGGGTATTTTGAGCATGCTGCAAGTGTTACATATGTGCAATGAAAATCATATTATCCCTTTTGCAACACTGGTTAGGTGGACAAGTGAGCCCCAGGATGGCAAGGGAGTGACAAACTTCCAGCAAACTTAAATACACGTAATCCGATCTTGCAGGCCTTTATAGTGAGCAAAAGGAGCAGAGACAAGTAGGAGGAGTTGGTGCAGAGGAAGCAAACTTCCAGTGATATGGGTAGGTTGTGGACTTATTGCCCCATTTGTTTAATTTGAGGAGATATTTCTTTCAGTATAGCCACATTTCTTTGCCTTTGTTCATTAACACCATTAGTTTACAAACCTGCTAGATACAGACTGTGCCTGGATCAAGATGAAGACAGGGATATTGATACAGAAGGCACTCCTGAGAAGAGGTAGAGATGCATAGTTTTTCAGCCGAGCTGGGCAAGTGCCTTGAGCTGGATTTCTGTGAGGAGGCATGGAGTAAAATATGATTTCTGAAAGACCTGCAGAAAAGATTTTGCATTTCATCGTGGTGGATGACATGATCTGTAGTGACATACCAACAGAGAAAAAAACAGACAGAATTGCAAACATGCAGCCGGAAGTATTATGGCAGACTTCTTCATACCTCAGAGCTTAACAAGTGCAAAGGTTATTGAGGCAGAGGTTGAATTTATGTCGCAACTTATTTGCAGCAGGAGGACACATCCTGAAATTTATGAAGAAATGTGGAGAGGATCAAGATGTTCTCAGAAAAAATGACATGATGAGCAGCACAGGCAGCCTGCACTGCAAGGGATGTTCTGAGACCTCATTGTTAGAATGAATCTGCTACTGATTGCCAGAAATTGCCATATTGTGTGTATATGGACCAAAACACAGACATGGGTGATAAACATTTGGTGATCCTTGTCATTTACTTAGTTGAAAAGGCAGGCAAAAATGTAATACGATTCCATCACATATCAGAAAGTGTGTCAGGGACTGGTAAATCATTGTTTGATGCTTTAATGTCTACTTTGACAAAATATGACATTTCAGTTTCCAACATTGTGGGCCTTTCTTCGGACAATGCTGCCTCAATGACTGGAAAACACAATAGGCCCACCATTACTAACATGGGATGTCTGTGCCACCTGGCAGTTCTGTGTAGTAAGGCTGGTGTAAAACCACTACGATTGCCAGCTGAAGAGTTTGTATCATGTATGTACTGTCATTTCAGTTCCAGTGCACAAAGAAAACAAAAATTGCAAGAATTTGCTTTGTTCACAGACACGGTCTTCCTCTAGATTATTAGGCATGCACCTACTAGAAGTCTGAGTCTTGGGAAGGTCATTAGCAGAACCTTGGATATGTGGCCAGCCCTAAATTCATATTTTTGTCTGCAGACCCATGATCTGCTAAAATTAACTTAATTTCTAACCACCTGTAGAAGTCATACATTTCATATGATTTTTATGATTCTCAGGTATGCACTGGAACCTTTACTTGAGTTCAGCATTCAGCTTCAGAGGTGTGAAAGTCAGCTACTGATGCTGCATGCCACTGTTCATAAACTCCTACAGCGGTATGGTGGCAGACTCTTGAGACCTGCAGCTGTCGTTCAGCTTATCAAACATGGTGATGTTTCTGTGCTGACTGGAAAGTAGCTCTATTCTTCTAGTGAGCTGCGTACTGACTGTGAGGTCACGCTATGCATGAATAGTCATGAGGAGGAGGATGCTGGGATAGTGATGGAATTTAACATTTATAAAAAAAAAAAATGACAGCTTTTTATGCTGCAGTGCTGCAGGAAATGCTTAGCAGGTTTCGCATGCAAGTTCATTTGATGAAAGATGCTGCATTTCTTATTAATCCTGCCAAAAATGGACATATCTTCCAGGTTTGTTAGGGATGTTGGTTTCCATCTGGGTGTCTGTGGAAGGATGCTGAGGCTAAACAATTACTTGATGAGTTTATCCTGTATCAAATTGAGGACACAGTAAACCTGACTGGCCCTGCAGATGGTCTCTAATCCTGTGTGTCCAAGTATAGGGCACAACTGAATGACCTTTGTTTCATGTGAAACTGCCACTTTTCAAGCAGCTGATGATTACTTTGCTTGCCCCATTTAAATGCAGAGGCTGAAAGCAAAGACTGAATTCTGCCAGTCTCTCAGTGTAAATACATTGAACTCTCTTTATTAGCAGTTAAAATGAACGAAGGACAGGACTGCTGCTATAGTAAGCTGCTAAAGCACGTCTTAGATGCTGTTAAGAAAACCACAGCTGCTGCTTCTTCTTTCGGCTTTTCCCGGTTAGGGGTTGCCACAGTGGAACTCCAGTCCACTAATGATTGGCAGTAGATTTTTTACAGGTGCTGAGGTGCCAGCTCGACGCCCAACCTTCAGCGAAGGCACACTCATTTTACGCATGTCTTTGGAACGCCACTCGACCATGGGGAGGACATGCAGACTCCATGCAGAAGATGCTGCAGCCGAGAATCGAACGGGAGAACCTCTTGCTGTGAGGCAACAATGCTACCACTGCACCTCCGCGGCTTGTTAAGAAAACCACGACAACATGCAATAAGTATTTACCTGAGGTATGATGGGTACATATCTCCATGCTGTTTTTTGATGTACGTAGTGCAAACAGCATGCAAATGTGAAATCAGTTATGTGAAATATGTAGCGGATTGGTTTAGAAAATGTATGAGATATGTAAATGTTGTAGAAAGTTAGCAGTTGATTTTAGCTTGAATCTGTAAAGAAGTCTTTTTCAGTTTTAGTCATTTGTAGTGTGGTTATGGTAGTTCTGCAGATTATAAAATAAAAGTTTTGGATTGGAATTGTATGTGTGTGTGTGTGTGTGTGTGTGTGTGTGTGTGTGTGTGTGTGTGTGTGTGTGTGTGTGTGTGTGTCCTAGTCCTAGTCTTATTGAATTTTACACATGTATAGTATTCACTCTTGCCTGGTATAAACTTTAATGCTTCTAGCAGAAACACCACTTTAACCAGGCCCCATGGAAATGGTACATTTTTGCTCAGTGCAAAAACAGGGTGTTCCACATTTTGACTGTTTGTCACACATTGCTAGGGTCTCTGTTTCACATTGGCTTCTTAACAGGTTGAAAGCTGTGGTCATTGCTGTTTTTCACTAGCTTAGCTTATGCCTCTGTAAGAATATGCCTTTAAGCCATTTCTGCTTTCCTATCCTTAGTGCCCCCCCCCCCCCCCCCCCCGACATTAAGTCAGCAGTCAGACAATTTCTGAAGAGCTTCCCAAGTAAAAACCTGGCTCCATCTTGGGATTTGATTTATTTTTGTAGTGGAACAACTAAGCTTTCCCCACTTAAAACCAGCTGCTGCCATATCTTTAAAATTTCTGGTGTGGAAAACTTTATACCTTATTGCTATTACCTCTACAAGAAGAGTTTCAGAATTCCAGATTCTAGTATTTCTGGTATGCAAAGAGCCATATTGAATGTTTTGTAAACATAGGTGAACATGTGCACTAACCCCTCTTTCATTCCAAATGTTATTGAACCAAGCAACGCAGCTTTTCTTCTTTTTTTTTTTTGCTAGACCTCAAAGTAAAAGGGAAAAGATTCTGCACACATTAGGTGTATACAGACAATTATAGTATCACTTGATAGAACTGAAGCCGCCAGATGATCAGAACAATTGTTTATCACCTTTGCAGAAAACAAAACAAGGACTACTGGCAGCAAAACAGACCATCTCTAAATGTAGTACACACTGCAATTAGTTCTGTTACACAAGGATCCTGTAAGGGCCTTGCAGTGACAATTCCGACCCATATCAGCAAGGGTACAGCAGCTACTCATTATCTTCCTTAAAGAGGTCAGTGCCCAGGACATGCCAGAGATAGCCCCTTGGTCCTCTGTGTCCACACTTCTCAAAGCACAAAAGGTTTGATGCAATCTGCAGGTCAGGTGTGAGATTTGGCCATGCCATTGAGAACGGCATGCTTCCCTACTTCACATGGCCCTCTCTGAAAAATGTCCCAAACATTATGACTGCAACAGTAACTTACTAGAGGAATGTAGTACAGCTTTCTAGATAGCTTACAATAATACAAGATGTTCAAGTGTTGTCACTTTTGTAGTACTGATTGCCTTCCTCCATCCCCTCTACTTGAGATACTTAAGGGCTCCCCCATCCTTTTCCTTACCCCCATGTTTCTCTGTCTGTTGCTGAGGCTTCTCAGGAGGGCTTGGGTTCTCAAGGTAACGGACCCTTCTTTGGGGAATTTCTGAGTGTTAAGTGGCAGTTATTAGGGTAGCATTGACCTGATTTGGGTCAAGAAAGCAGAGAAGTTATGGGTGGACACCACCTATATAACCAGATATGTAAATATGCCTGAAATAAGGTAACATCAGCTCAGACAAGGAAGATGGGTGATCAGCTGTGTAAATCAGGCTGAATGTCAGACTCAGCCTGTAACAGAGATCCTTAGTGTTGTATGATTGAAAGTGATATTCTAATGTGTACTTTTATGGTAATTTGTCTATGCAATACACATTTATTGGCAATACAGTTGCCTCAGTACACTGTAGAGTAATGTAAGTTGCTTGCACTGATTGCATTGATTTTATTGTTAATTTGTCAAGGTTAATAGGGTCTTCCTTATGCCCTTTAGTTTCTTGGAAAGAGATGTGGAAGTATGTGATGTGATTCTCAGTATGTATGCTATTAGACTGCATTCCAAAGTAGACCGTAAATGTCTGCAAGAGATATCAATGAACTCCAGGCTTTAGTGCTGTTACATTACTGTGTTTCTATTATTGTGAAACATGTTGAGAGAATCATTTTTCTAAAGTTTTATTAGCCATGTAGAATGCTGTGTGTCACTATTAGTTGGAATATTCTTTGAATTCTGCAATCACTTTTAATTCTTGTTTTTTTAGGCAACGGCACCTAGCCAAAATCCACATTTTAAATGTTTTTTTTATAGCTGAAATGATGCAATCTTTTTGCAGTACCTTTGTTGACTATTCAGACTATCACATTATCAGAATGAAAGCAAAGCTTGGCAGCATCACAGGGTCCACCTAGTCTTGCTCGTCAGACCAACAAATGTTAGCAATTTGCAGTTGTAGGTGGCTTTAACATTATTTTTAGGAAATTTATTGGGTACTGCAGCTACCAGCAGCTCATAAAAATGCAAGTTCTAGCAATAACTGTTATATGTTAGAGTCTTTAAGTCTAAACCATATTACAATAAAACAGCCATGTTTGTCATGACTAGCATTCTACTTAGCTGTTCCGGTACTGGCATCTTTTCCAGATGAGACCACAACAGATGTTGATGATTCAACTGTCTTGATGGGTATGCAGATACCTGTTTTTTTTTTTTTTTTTGTGCAAATAAAAAGTAACAGGAACATTGTTAAGAGATATCTTGTGAATGTCTATTTTATCTTTTATTGGTAATATTTCTGACAGTGAAGTAGTAGCAGTTTTTTGAGCCAACAGTTTCATTCAGCTCTTTAACTGTGGGGAAATATTTATGTGAAAACCTGGATGTGTATCATGTTGAGACTAATTAATTACAAATATTGGAAAATATTTGGATAGTAAAAATTATGAGTCAAAGAATCTTGGCATTGCTAAATTTCTGATTTGGCTTTGAGCGTATAGTATAACCCTCCTGAGGAGGTTGATTCAGTTTACTTTTTTAAAGCAGTATCAATCACTAGTTGGAAAAAAGTGAATTTGTCTGCAAGCAATGCAAATGAAACCTCTGTGAAACCTCTGCCAACAGAAACATACAAAAATATATAAAGAAAAACATTTAAATCAAGGAAAACAATAGCATGATGTATGAAACTTTGGAAAACTATTTACTGTAATAAAAATAATCCTTGTTGCTTTCATCACTAATAAACAATGAGATTTCCTCATGATGATTAAAAGAAAAGAAAATGGTTTAAATAATGCAATACAGCAGACAATAGCAATTGATCTAAAAATGCACATCTACAACCTGGGTCTTGATAAAAATATGGTGACCCACATTTAGATAGCTGCTCTAATTAAACCACTTCAAAAACAACTCAACCCAAATGACACCCCCTGCTTCTGACCTATCCTACAAAATATTGTATAGACTCAATTATCCCAGTAGATCCAATAATATCACCTTCTGTCTCTAAAACAACAGGGAGTCTTGCCAAGATGAAGTATTATTACTGATCTTTGGACCATAAGTGATTATATACTACTACATACTCAAAAAGCAACCTTTTAAGATCATTATTTGTAAACCTCACAGAGGCATTTGATGGTATAGACCACTACATTATGGGATTTAACATCAGTTTGGACTTTAAAGCCTGCTTTAAAGACTTGCTTGCAAAAAGAAATAGGGTCTTTCATCTGTGATGCTGCCCCCATACCCAAATGAATGCCACAGGGTTCAATCTTTCCTCCCCTGGTATTCTCCAGCTATGTTAATAAAGTCATGTTTGACTAATTCCAACTGCCTTTTATCCTATATGCAGATTTACAGATCCAGTCAGTCCCTCTCAAACATTCAGTCCTAACTTCAAACCAGCCTACAAGCAGTCCATCGATGGTTATTTAATTATAAATGAATTCTTAACCCCTCTGAAGCAAAAGCATTGCTATTTAGAACACATTGCAAGTGTTCCCATACTCTTTATGATCTACATATTACAGACTTAAGCAGCTCCAAAACAGAAATAACTGCTTCCTTCAAATGCCTTGGAATTTGGCTTGATCATACTTTTAAAGTCAGTAGACACATAGTTTCATAGATGTGTACTAGGCCAACGGCCCTGGAGCCTTTACAAGCCTAGCCCATAGAAGTGCCCTGGTATCATGCCGCTGTTAGTTCCCGGTGCCTCTATCAAGTAGAGCCACTGGAGTGATCCCCAGGGTGAACGTTCTATTTCCCATCCACTCATCAAGATTTCTCTTGAAAAGGGCCAGTGAGGTGCTCTGCTTGACATGTATGGGTAGTCTATTCCAGAGCATGGGCAGTCTCTAGGATATGAACCTGTCCCTCCAGCATGTTCTGTTGATCATGGAAATGAGGTTGAGGTCCCTGTAGCGTGTGGTGTGGAGGGATTGGGATTTCTTTAGGTGTAACATTTCTAACAGGGCTGGGTCAGACATGGCTTTGTAAGTCAAGCAGATATTGCCTCTTAATAGATGATATGAGACAGAGAAAAGCTGGAGTTTTTTTGAGTCTGTCCATGTAGAGCATGTGTTTAAAGCTTAGGATCCTCTTCGTGAGGTACTTTTGTGGCCTTTCCAGCTGTTGCAGGTGTTTAGTGAGGTACATGCCAAATGGGGCATTATACTGGATGATTGTTCTGAGGGAAGAGTAGAGAGAGATGATGACCTCTTTCTTCCTGGATGCAAAACCCTTGGTAATGAGATGTGCCACATAGAAGGACTTTCTGACCACAGTGGCAATGTGTTAGTCGAAGGAGAGAGGTTGCTGTCATCCTGTGTTCGTAGATCTCTTATAATGCCTTCAGTGTTCAATGGGCTACCATCAATGTGGTAATTAGTGGGAACTGAGTTTTTCCCAAAGGGGATGATGACGCATTTTTTGGCATTAAGCTTAAGGCCATGATATCGACACCAGTCGTTAGTCTCAGTAAGGCCTTTCTGTAGGATGTCTACATCACTTGGGGAGTTAATAATGGCTCCCAGCTTGAAATCGTCGGCGAACTTGGTCTGCTAGTGTCTCTCTGTGTTGACCTGGAGTTTTGAGAAGTAGATGCCAAACAGGAGAGGACCCAAGACCAATCCCTGTGGGACTCTGCTCATGACTGATTGGCAGTCTGACTTGGAGTCTGCTACTTTCACACTGTGGGTTCTATCTGTGAGCCAGTTTGCAACCTACCTAGTGATACTGGGATTGATGCCTAGTTTGGTGAGTCTATCAATAATTCCTGAGTGGGAAATGGTTTCAAAGGCCTTGGCTAGATTGAGGTAGGCTGTATGAACTGTCTTGCCCTCATCCACAGCTCTGGTGACTGACTCAAAGAAGTCAACGAGGTTGGGCAGGCATGATCTACCCTTCACAAAACTAAAGTGCGTGGGATCCAGGGTTTGGAGATTCTTTATATCCTTGTTAATTATGTTCATGATGATGCGCTCCATAGCCTTACATATCAGACTCGTCAGGCTAATGGGGGTGATAATTCCCAGGGTCTGTAGTCGCTCCCCCTTTATGGAGAGTGATGACTGTAGCAGTGTACCATTCTGTAGGGACAAAGCCTGAGGTGAGGCTGTGATTGAACAGGGCACACAGGTGTGGTGCCAGTTCACTTTGTAGTTCCATGTAGAATACAGCCAGGGATATTGTCTGGTCCCATGGAAGCTGTATTCTTGGCCTTGGACAATGCAGCTTTAACCTGTGCTGCAGTAATGCTGGGTGCCTGGCATTCTTCTGGTATTGTGATTGGTCCTTTAGGGGGGAGAGAGGGGTAAAGTTGGCACTGAATCTGTTGGCCATTATGTTGGCAGTATCTGTTGGCTCAGTATAGGAGGTACCATTGTGCAGTAACTCAGAGCAAATTTGGGTATTGCCATGGAGATTCTTGATATAACTGTAGAAGACTTTGCGTTTGTTGTTAGTGTCTGCTGCAATTCTGCATTCATAGCTAGCTTTAGAGGTTTTGATGAGGGATCTCAACTTTTTGTTGAGGCTAATAAGGGAGTTTTTCCAGTTTTGGGGCTTCACCTTTTTCTGCAACAGTATCTTCCTTTTGTTGTAGAGTTTATTAATGGCAGGGGACCATCAGAATGCCTTCTTTTTTTTGGAGTAGAGCATCTTTGTTCTGTTGGGTATGGCTGGTTCCATGCTTTTATGTATGTGTTTGTACAGTGCATTGGTGTATGATTTGGCAGTCATGCACCTATTTTCCATTTGCATGGGTGCCATGAAGTTAGCCACCTCTGTTTTTAAGAACTCAACGTCAGCTTTGGAGAAGTTTTTCATGGTGGTTACCTTTGCTGGTGGTGTGGGTGAGAAGTGGATTTCCACGATAATTAGTTTGTAGTCGAATCTAACCAGGGAGGAATTGACTACTGGTGTTGAGCAACGGTTGCCCATGTTAGTAATAACCAGATCAATGATGTTGCTCCCTCTAGTGGGGGTAAGAATGAGCTGGTCCATCGCATTGGGATTAATGAATTTCAGGAAGCGTTGGGCAAGTGTATTGGTGCATGAGTAGTTTTCCCAGTTGATGGTGGGGTAGTTGAAGTCACTCAGTATGAAAGTGTTGGGTTGGACCCTAATAGTTTCCAGGGTGCTTAAGAACGTGGAATGAGAGTCTTGGGACATGGTTGGGGACCTATAGCAGGCTACGACCTGAATCGCCGTCTTACCCACTGTTAGTTATACTTGAAGTATCTCCAGTGTATTATGCTGGGATACTAGTCTGGAGGTGTGCATATTTTTTATGAATGTGGAGAGACCACTGCCTTTGGTGCTTAGGTCCATTTTCTGAGGCTGAAAGGTATGGAATGAGTTTTAGCCTGGTAGTGCAGGAGTACTTTCTGCTGCTTTAAACCAGGTCTCTGTTACAGCACAAATGTAGATGTTCTCCATTTTGAGGAGTGCTTCAAGCGAGTGCATCATGAGTTAGACACTGAAAAAAAAAAGCTTCATCCAAAATCAACTCTGTCTTATTCTGGGTATCTCACCATTATTACTACCACAATCTCTCACTTCATCACTAACTCCCCTTCCCAAGAGCACCTTGCCTCACCTTTACCAAAGTCAAATGTCTTCCCATTAAGCAGACAGCAGTCTTCTTACTATTAGCTCAACGCTTTAAACTGCTACACCTCAAAACATTATTTTCTCTAGTGGGCAAACTTAAAAAAAAAAAAAAAAAATTCCTCATACAACCAAAGGCACAACTGCTCTAATTAAACCACTCCAAAAACAGCTCAACCCAAATGACACTTCCTGTTTCTGATCTATCCTACAAAATATTGTATAGACTGAATTATCCCAGTACATCCAATAATATCACCTTCTGTCTCTAAAACAACACTGTGTCTTGCCAGGATGAAGTATTATTACTGATCTTTGGACCATAAGTGATTATATACTACTAAATACTCAAAAAGGCAACCTTATAAGATCATTATTCGTAAACCTCACAGAGGCATTTGATGGTATAGACCACTCCCTCTTAAACAACATTATGGAATTTAACATCAGTTTGGACTTTAAAGCCTGCTTTAAAGGCTTGCTTACAAAAAGAAATAGGGTCATTCATCTGTGATGCTGCCCCCATACCCAAATGATTGCCGCAGGGCTCAATCTTTCCTCCCCTGGTATTCTCCAGCTATGTTAATAAAGTCACGTTTGACTAATTCCAACTACCTTTTATCCTATATGCAGATTTACAGATCCAGTCAGTACCTCTCAGACATTCAGTCCTAACTTCAAACCAGCCTACAAGCAGTCCATCGATGGTTATTTAATTATAAATTAATTCTTAACCCCTCTGAAGCAAAAGCATTGCTATTTAGAACACATTGCAAGTGTTCCCATACTCTTGATGATCTACATATTACAGACATAAGCAGCTCCAAAACAGAAATGTCTTCAAATGCCTTGGAATTTGGCTTGATTATACTTTTAAATTTAATAGCCACATTGAAAAAAAAAAAAACAAAACTTAATCCAAAATCAACTCTGTCTTATTCTGGGTACTTCACCATTATTACTACCACAGTCTCTCACTTCATCACCCACTCCCTACCCCAAGAGCACCTTGCCTCACCCTTACCAAAGCCAAATATCTTCCCATTAAGCAGACAGCAGTCCTCTTACTTTAGCTCAATGCTTTAAACTGCTATACCTCAAAACATTATTTTCTCTAGTGGGCAAACTTAAAAAAAAAAAAAAAAAAAAAAAACATTCCTCATACAACAAAAGGCAGTACTCACAGACTGCTCCTGCCCTATTTGCTGCTAAAATTAAAATGTGTTGCACAAAACAAAACCTTCTCCACTATAGATGCCATGCTACAGCAATCTATCCACGTCCACCTAAAATAACTCTCATTGTACACTTAGACTTGATCTGAAAAAACACCTCTTCAAACAAGCCCACAGCAGCTGCTTCCATAACGGCCATGTCACTATTGCTTTTTCACTATCAGTGGCTCAACAGGAAGCACACTCACATTTGATACTGGAAGATTAGAAGGCTGTGGGTTTTATTCCCATCCCAGGTGCTTGGATTAATTTCCAGTGCTGACACTACAGTGGCAGCATAAGTGTGCCGTCTTTCATATGAGACCTTAATAAACTGAAGCCCCATCTGCCTAAGTTGGTTGTAGTTCAGGTGGAAGTACAAGATCCCATGGCATTTTTTTCTAACAAAAGATAGGAGTTGCTTTATTTACATTCTTTCATTTTGTATCATAAAAAGAAAATTCATCTCTACTATTTGCACTTTCAGTGTTTTTGCAGTCATATTTAATTATTTACAAGTTAAAAACAAAAAATAAATTAGCTGCACAATTCTTTCATTTTTTCTGTTATGTTTACCTTCTATCCCTTCACTTTTTCTTCTGCTACCATCTTATTTCAGCTACTGCATTGTCTTCTTTTTTCTTGTTATATAACAAATCCTTACATTGTCTTTTGCATATCACCCATATTGTTACAAACAATGCATAATCTGATTTATCAATATCATATTTCTTTACTTTGCTGTACTTCCCATGTCATTTCATTTTCAGTTTAATACATGTAAATCCTCCCCATCTATGTTCATTTTTAAACGTTTCCTTTTTTTTTCTTTTTACAGTTCAAAAAGCAATGTTTGGTTGCTTCTTCTTCATTGTAGTGAACACATTTTTTCCTCCATTACTATGTATTTTATATTTTCTTTCACCAGTAATTTATCTAATAACATTTTCCACAGCAAATGCTCTGCTTCTTAAAACCTTTCAAACATTTTCTTTTGTCTTTTATTACATTTTTCAACTTATTTTAATTGCTTCAGTGGGTACACTAGTTTTTTTTTCCAAAGTCATGTTTTACCTTGTTTTTCTTTTCCCATCAAAAAGTCCTGTTGTCCTCATAAAACGAGGTATTCCACAAGCTGAGAATACCTCCAATTATTTCCATTCACCAACTGCTACTTTTGTTTTCAACTGCTCAGATGTTCATCGTGTTTCACTGTTGCAGTAATGACTGTAGGGTTCTCCCCTGCCGGCAGGCAGTCCTCGGTCGGCCAGAATCCCAAAGTCTGGGTCCGGCGTCGGCTGCTCAGCCATGGTCCCTGACGTCAGAGCGCCAGGAGTACAAAGCTGACAGCCGACGCCATGTTCTCCAGTCTTTCTTGCCGTGCGGTAATAGCAGTTCGCAAGTGCCGGTCGGCTGACTCCTGACAATTTTTTATAAACGTACTTCAGTCCGAAGACTATCTTCTCCTACTCAAAGCTAAGTACCCCATTGGGGAAACTTTTTTCTTGCTCCAGTCCGATGTCAGAAAAAGTTAATAATTGTATTTCATGTGGGAAGCAAATACCTCATAAGGATTTTCATTCTTACTGTATTCCTTGCTTAGGCCCTGACCACGATGTAGCTAGTTGTCGGTTTTGTGCTAGATTTAATCAACGTACGATTAAATGAAGGTACGATTTTGCATTTCATTACTTCGGAAGGCGTTTTAATTACAAAATGTCGTCGGATACGGTTCCGGCTACTGGAGTTCACAAACGACGCAAGGATAAGGACAGGCCTCCGAAGTCCAAATCAGACAATATTGTACAAGCAGGGCCAGCTTCAGGTTCGGCCATCGTCAGTGAGGCGCTTTTGCAGCCCCTGTCGTCGGCCATTTCGGAACCGATGGCCGAAACGGACTCCCACGAGGAGCCAACTAGGCCTTTGAATATTTCTGTTGCAGGACCTTCGGACAATGCTCCTTCGGATGGGTCCGGAGCCGCTGTGCAGGTACCGGCTTCTGAAGGGGTTTTCAGGCCTACTCAGCTTCTAATAAAGGCAAAGCCAAAGACAAAGGCAAAGACTCCTTCCAAATCAAAGACTGCAGCTCAGGCCTCTTCTGATCCTGCACCCAAGTCTCAGAAACAGTTACTTAAGATGGCGGAGGACTTACTTACTATGATTAGGGGTTCACATCCCCCTCCAGATAAAAGGCCAAGGCAGGAAGTGTATTATGACTCCTCTGATCAGGCTTCTGTTTCTTCAGTTTCTTCTTCTGACCAGGAATATTCTTTCCCTCCTTATGAGGATTCTGATGCTGAGGAATCCATTCCTTCAGCTTCTCCCCCTGAGGATTTCTCTTTTGGGGAAACTTTGCATGAAATGAGGGAACATTTTCACTGGGAAGGACAGGAGTACTCGGAATCTAAGAAAAGACTAAGGGATTTTCTTCTTCTTCCCCAACATAGACCCCTGGCTATTCCTCCTATTTTGGATATTGTGGATGATGCTTTTTCAGAGACTAACTTAACTCCTGACTCTTTTCCTCCAGCTCCTAAGCCAGACAGATATTATAGGGTTCCTGATTCCCACCAGCTTTTATACAAGAACCCTACTGCTGACCCTGAAACCATTTCTCAGGGCCCTAAGGGGGTTAAGGCCGCTTCTGCTAAAAAACCCATTCCCACTGAGAAGGATTCTAGATCTTTAGAAAGATGGGGCAAAAAAGTGTACACTTCAGCTACTTTATCTATTAGGGCCTTAAACTGTCAATTTCATATGCTGAAATGCCAGCAATTCCTTCTGTCTGTTTTGAAACAAAAGCTGACTTCCATTTCCACCTGTGCAGATGATAAGGAATTACATGACTTAATGCATGCCACTGAAAAAGTTGGGAAGCATGATTTGCACTGTGGATTTGATGCCTTGGAGGCTCTAGCAGGCCTCTTAGGCAAACCTGGAGCATGGATGGACAGGGCAGGTTAAAGGTGCCAGTTCACTTTGTAGTTCCATGTAGAATACAGCCAGGGATATTGTCTGGTCCCATGGAAGCTGTATTCTTGGCCTTGGACAATGCAGCTTTAACCTGTGCTGCAGTAATGCTGGGTGCCTGGCATTCTTCTGGTATTGTGATTGGTCCTTTAGGGGGGAGAGAGGGGTAAAGTTGGCACTGAATCTGTCGGCCATTATGTTGGCAGTATCTGTTGGCTCAGTATAGGAGGTACCATTGTGCAGTAACTCAGAGCAAATTTGGGTATTGCCATGGAGATTCTTGATATAACTGTAGAAGACTTTGCGTTTGTTGTTAGTGTCTGCTGCAATTCTGCATTCATAGCTAGCTTTAGAGGTTTTGATGAGGGATCTCAACTTTTGTTGAGGCTAATAAGGGAGTTTTTCCAGTTTTGAGGCTTCACCTTTTCTGCAACAGTATCTTCCTTTTGTTGTAGAGTTTATTAATGGCAGGGGACCATCAGAATGCCTTCTTTTTTTGGAGTAGAGCATCTTTGTTCTGTTGGGTATGGCTGGTTCCATGCTTTTATGTATGTGTTTGTACAGTGCATTGGTGTATGATTTGGCAGTCATGCACCTATTTTCCATTGCATGGGTGCCATGAAGTTAGCCACCTCTGTTTTTAAGAACTCAACGTCAGCTTTGGAGAAGTTTTTCATGGTGGTTACCTTTGCTGGTGGTGTGGGTGAGAAGTGGATTTCCACGGTAATTAGTTTGTAGTCGAATCTAACCAGGGAGGAATTGACTACTGGTGTTGAGCAACGGTTGCCCATGTTAGTAATAACCAGATCAATGATGTTGCTCCCTCTAGTGGGGGTAAGAATGAGCTGGTCCATCGCATTGGGATTAATGAATTTCAGGAAGCGTTGGGCAAGTGTATTGGTGCATGAGTAGTTTTCCCAGTTGATGGTGGGGTAGTTGAAGTCACTCAGTATGAAAGTGTTGGGTTGGACCCTAATAGTTTCCAGGGTGCTTAAGAACGTGGAATGAGAGTCTTGGGACATGGTTGGGGACCTATAGCAGGCTACGACCTGAATCGCCGTCTTACCCACTGTTAGTTATACTTGAAGTATCTCCAGTGTATTATGCTGGGATACTAGTCTGGAGGTGTGCATATTTTTTATGAATATGGAGACACCACTGCCTTTGGTGCTTAGGTCCATTTTCTGAGGCTGAAAGGTATGGAATGAGTTTTAGCCTGGTAGTGCAGGAGTACTTTCTGCTGCTTTAAACCAGGTCTCCGTTACAGCACAAATGTCGATGTTCTCCATTTTGAGGAGTGCTTCAAGCGAGTGCATCATGAGTTAGACACTGAAAAAAAAAGCTTCATCCAAAATCAACTCTGTCTTATTCTGGGTATCTCACCATTATTACTACCACAATCTCTCACTTCATCACTAACTCCCCTTCCCAAGAGCACCTTGCCTCACCTTTACCAAAGTCAAATGTCTTCCCATTAAGCAGACAGCAGTCTTCTTACTATTAGCTCAACGCTTTAAACTGCTACACCTCAAAACATTATTTTCTCTAGTGGGCAAACTTAAAAAAAAAAAAAAATTCCTCATACAACTAAAGGCACAACTGCTCTAATTAAACCACTCCAAAAACAACTCAACCCAAATGACACTTCCTGTTTCTGATCTATCCTACAAAATATTGTATAGACTGAATTATCCCAGTACATCCAATAATATCACCTTCTGTCTCTAAAACAACATTGTGTCTTGCCAGGATGAAGTATTATTACTGATCTTTGGACCATAAGTGATTATATACTACTAAATACTCAAAAAGGCAACCTTATAAGATCATTATTCGTAAACCTCACAGAGGCATTTGATGGTATAGACCACTCCCTCTTAAACAACATTATGGAATTTAACATCGGTTTGGACTTTAAAGCCTGCTTTAAAGGCTTGCTTACAAAAAGAAATAGGGTCATTCATCTGTGATGCTGCCCCCATACCCAAATGATTGCCACAGGACTCAATCTTTCCTCCCCTGGCATTCTCCAGCTATGTTAATAAAGTCACGTTTGACTAATTCCAACTACCTTTTATCCTATATGCAGATGCAGATTTACAGATCCAGTCAGTACCTCTCAGACATTCAGTCCTAACTTCAAACCAGCCTACAAGCAGTCCATCTATGATTATTTAATTATAAATTAATTCTTAACCCCTCTGAAGCAAAAGCATTGCTATTTAGAACACATTGCAAGTGTTCCCATACTCTTGATGATCTACGTATTACAGACATAAGCAACTCCAAAACAGAAATGTCTTCAAATGCCTTGGAATTTGGCTTGATTATACTTTTAAATTTAATAGCCACAGTGAAAAAAAAACTTAATCCAAAATCAACTCTGTCTTATTCTGGGTACTTCACCATTATTGCTGCCACAGTCTCTCACTTCATTACCAACTCCCTACCCCAAGAGCACCTTGCGTCACCCTTACCAAAGCCAAATATCTTCCCATTAAGCAGACAGCAATCCTCTTACTTTAGCTCAATGCTTTAAACTGCTGTACCTCAAAACATTATTTTCTCTAGTGGGCAAACTTAAAAAAAAAAAAAAAAAAACATTCCTCATACAGCAAAAGGCAGTACTCACAGACTGCTCCTGCCCTATTTGCTGCTAAAATTGAAATGTGTTGCACAAAACAAAACCTTCTCCACTATAGATGCCATGCTGCAGCAATGTATCCACGTTCACCTAAAATAACTCTCATTGTACACTTAGACTTCATCTGAAAAAACACCTCTTCAAACAAGCCCACAGCAGCTGCTTCCATAACGGCCATGTCACTATTGCTTTTTCACTATCAGTGGCTCAACAGGAAGCACACTCACATTTGATACTGGAAGATTAGAAGGCTGTGGGTTTTATTCCCATCCCAGGTGCTTGGATTAAATTCCAGTGCTGACACTACAGTGGCAGCATAAGTGTGCCGTCTTTCATATGAGACCTTAATAAACTGAAGCCCCATCTGCCTAAATTGGTTGTAGTTAAGGTGGAAGTATAAGATCCCATGGCATTTTTTTCTAACAAAAGATAGGAGTTGCTTTATTTACATTCTTTCATTTTGTATCATAAAAAGAAAATTCATCTCTACTATTTGCACTTTCAGTGTTTTTGCAGTCACATTTATTTACAAGTTAAAAACAAAAAATAAATTAGCTACACAATTCTTTCATTTTTTCTGTTATGTTTACCTTATATCCCTTCACATTTTCTTCTGCTACCATCTTATTTCAGCTACTGCATTGTCTTCTTCCTTTTTTCTTGTTATATAACAAATCCTTACATTGTCTTTTGCATATCACCCATATTGTTACAAACGATACATAATCTCATTTATCAATATCATATTTCTTTACTTTGCAGTACTTCCCATGTCATTTCATTTTCAGTTTAATACATGTAAATCTGTAAATCCTCCCCATCTATGTTCATTTTTAAACGTTTCCTTTTTTTTCTTTTTACAGTTCAAAAAGCAATGCTTGGTTGCTTCTTCTTCATTGTAGTGAACACATTTTTTCCTCCATTACTATGTATTTTATATTATCTTTCACCAGTAATTTATCTAATAACATTTTCCACAGCAAATGCTCTGCTTCTTAAAACCTTTCAAACATTTTCTTTTGTCTTTTATTACATTTTTCAACTTATTTTAATTGCTTCAGTGGGTACACTAGTTTTTTTTTTCCAAAGTCATGTTTTACCTTGCTTTTCTTTTCCCATCAAAATGTCCTGTTGTCCTCATAAAACGAGGTATTCCACAAGCTGAGAATATCTCCAATTATTTCCATTCACCAACTGCTACTTCTGTTTTCAACCGCTCAGTTTCTTCTTTCTTTAGTATTGTCTCTACTGTGTCACTTCTTCATGCTTGCTTTGGCTGTCCATGCTTCATCAAATTTACCAACACTGATGTCTCCAATCCTCCTGCTTCCATCTCTGTAAATATTCTTTCATGTCCTTCTTCCTTCTCTTGCCCTTCTCACCATCTCTGTTTCTATCTCTGATCCCTTGAACTGCAGTAACAGCCCTCTGGCACCATTTAGCAGCTCCAAAGAGTAGGGGAAGTTCTTGGTGCCCTGGCCAAATTCCCCTTAGTGTGAAAAGGGGCCTTTTATCTGCTCAACAAAAACATAAAAAAGAAAAAAAAACTCTGCCTCACTTCTTCCTTAGTTCCTGAATTTCATACACTTTTGGGCATTTATGTAAATAGCGTACTGTTAAGTAAAATGTTACAGAATTGATGTAAACGTCATTCTTGCTGCATTCTATTAATGACAAATAATTCATGCATTATTTCTGTCTTCTTCCTCGAGTATTTATTACAAAGAATTAATTTATTATTGTTCTCTTCTTAACATTGGCTTGATTGATAATGTGTCTACTGTGATGATTTCACCTGGACTGTGCCTGCAATTGATGATCAGTGCACTACCCGAGTAAACAAAAATAAATAAATGTCAACAAAGGTTAAAACTTCAGGAAAAAAAACATTTTATGAAAATATAATTTCACAAATGATCCCACTGACTGCACGGATAACAAGGAATAGTAAAATCATGTATAAAATGATGCATAGCAGGAAGACAAGCAAAGGAAGGACCTTGCTATTTCAATGGACTGTTTCATGATTTTCTTAGTACTTGTATGATCATCAATGCTGAGAAGAGGTGACCAGCATCCAGCCTCTCAGACTGTTTGTTCTAGTAGGCTATAATAGTACGGTGTCAATTAATGTGACATTGTTCAATACAAAATAATTTCTTGAAACTGACACATTTGATGGAGCGCTTATAAAGGGCATTATTTATATGTTTTGGTCCTTACAGCATACAGATGCTAATATATCCACTGTGCCAGCCCTGGTGTAGTCTTACCCACATAGAAGCAGTTGCAAAATGAGCAAATAGCCATATAAATCATTTCTATAAAACTAGAAATGCATTGCTCTCTCATTCCATTGTTTTAGCATGTAGCTGATCAAAGACTTCTTCTTCCAGCTTTTTCCCGTTTAGGGGTCGCCACAGCGGATCACTTGTCCACTCATGATTGGCAGTGGAGTTTTTACGGTGTCAAGTTGCCAGCCTGGCACCCAACCTTCCACAGAAGGCACACACACGCACACACTCACACTTGGGGCCAATTTAGTGTGTCCAGTCCACCTACAGCATGTCTTTGGGATCTGATCCAAGACTATTTCTTCATAAATAACTGCAAAAAGGATAATCACCAAATTTCTCAGTCTCTGTAGATATCACTGACCTGACCCACTTGTATTTTTTGTTCTTCCTTGTCTAACAGCCATTTCAAATTCCTTCTAGTCTTTTTAATAAAAATAGGGCCACATCCACCAAACTGTAGTGTTCACTGTGGTCTGTCGACATTCCCTGGTTATTCATAATAATAATTTCCTTTATTCAGCAGATTCAACTATTGGACAAGAGTAAATGATAAGTTATAACTTGTGAACATTAATAGAAATGTTATTTTTCAAACTGGGAGAATATCTACTGACTCATTTGCCACTTCAGTAGCAATACACATGACAATGCCATAACCTTTCTTAACAAGCATGTTGATTAAATGTTCCAACTCATCTTTTCAAACTTGTTCATCTAAAGAGAATATAGAAGATTTAATAAACTAGCCGTTTTAAACATTGTTTCACAGATTTGGAAACGTGTTGCTTAACTTTGGCAGCACTGTCTGTTTACATAATTTGGATTGGGCAGATACTCTGTTTAAATGCAGTCTTTATTCTGTATCAGGTTGGAATGTTGCAGTTTTATTTATGGGTGTGACAGCAGATGAACTGCAACAAAGTTTTTAGTGAGTACAGAGACTGTGAAGGATGATAAGTCATTGCACATATTAAGTCTGATAAAGGGCTACATAACTTCTATGCAGATCTGATGCATGGGGCAGGTGCACATAATCACAGAAAAGTATTCTGATGGCTATAGTTGCTGGTGGCATTTACATTAAGTTGATTGATATATGTAGCGCAGGTCTCAGATTTGTAGGACCTAAGAAAGCTGTCTCTAGTTAGTGCCATCTGCAAACATAGTATTCATAGTATTCTGCTAATTACTGGTACATAAGCATGTGTAGTTCTCTTTCCTCAATGCATTGTCTCACTACATCTAGCCCATTCGCACTTAAGCAGGCAGGAAAAAAAGTGGAATGCACTACCATGTTACAAGGTAATCAGTCCCTTTTACACAGGTTGCTTTAGCCTGTGATCACTTTGGTTATGAATTATGAAAATACAGTGCATTTACTCTACAGAGTATTGCTGGTTTTATAACATAGATGTTTCCAAATAATTTGCTCTTATCTCATTCACTCCACTTGAATTCTCTTAAATTTGTGCTGTAGCTTCCAGTGGGCATGGCCTGAACCTTTAAAAATGAAGTTTTCACTTCACGGTTCAAATAAATCCTTGTATCTTTGGAACCATGAGTGCAACTGGAAAACTATTCAGCACAATGTAACCTTTGCAATGGTTGCATTCATTCAATTATATGTTAAACTGCATTTTATAAGCCACAATAACCACAGCAAATATAGATTATGCAATGTTATATATACAGCTTTTATATATACAGCTTATGCTCTCTCATCAACCATTCAAGCAACATACACACACCTGCAACATTTTCTTCATACGGCTATGAGTTCTCATAAGAGGCTAAACAGATGTTCATCGTGTTACCCTGCTGCAGTCATCACACTTGGGATATCCTGCCGTCAGGCGGTCCCGCAGTCGGCCTGAGTTCCAAAGTCTTTGTCCGGTGTCCTTTGCTGTCGCTTCTTCCCTGTCATCAGTGCGCCAGGGGTATATAAAAGGCATCCAACGCCATTTTCTTCAGTCTTTCTTGCCTCGCGGTGCCCGAAGCAGAAGCAGTTCGCAAGTGCCGGTCGGCCGACACCTAAGATTTTCGAATCGAATTTCAGTCCGAAGTCTTCAACAAAGCGAAGTACCCCATTGGGGAACCTTTTCTTGTCTCAGTCCGATGTCAGAAAAAGTTAATAACTGCATTTCTTGTGGGAAGCAAATACCTCATAAGGACTTCCATTCTTATTGTATTCCTTGCCTAGGCCCAGACCACAAAGTCACAGGTTGTCAGTTTTGTGCTAGGTTTAATAAACGAACTATCAAACGCCGTTTTGACTTCGCACGACATTACTTTGGTAGAAAATTTAATTATATCATGCCATCGGAGCAGCCGATGACCGGCATGCATAAAAAACGCAAGGATAAGGACAGGCAGCCTAGGAACAAGCCAGATTCCGAGGCCTCTGCTGGGCCTGTCGCCGGTTCTCCGGTTTTCAGTGAGGTGCCTACGCAGCCCTTGACGACTGCAGAATTGGAACCCCAGACAGCTGCGGATTCTCAAGCGGAGTGTACTAGGCTGTTACAGCCATCTTCTTTAGGTCCTTTCGACACAGGAGCAGAAAGAGATCCCGGTGCAGTAGAAACACCTTCAGTTGCAGAAGGTGTCTTCAGACCGACTACACTCACCATTAAATCTTATGCTAAGCTTAAAACTCCATTAAAGCCAAAAAAGACTGTACATCACTCTACAGTTCAAGGCCCCATGCCTAAGAAACAGATGCTTAAGATGGCTGAAGATTTGATTACTCTAATCAGGGGTTCCCATCCCCCTCCAGATAAAAGACCAAGACAAGAGGAGGATTATGCTTCCTCTGACCAGGTTTCAATTTCCTCGGATTCTTCTGAGGAACAGGATTACACTTTTCCCCCTTATGAAGACTCTGATGCTGAAGACTCTGTTCCCTCAGCATCTCCCCCTGAAGACTACTCCTTTGGGGAAACTTTACATACCATGAGGGCAACATTTCCACTGGGAGGGCCAGGACTACTCTGATTCTAAGAAAAGGCTCCGAGAGTTCCTTTTACTACCCCAGTACAGACCACTTGCTATCCCTCCAGTTTTAGACATTGTGGAGGATGTTTACTTGGAGTCTAGTCTAAATCCAGACTCTCTACCTCCTGCTCCAGCCAAACCAGACAGGTACTACAGAGTACCTGACTCACACAAATTCCTTTATAAAAGCCCTGTGGCTGACCCAGAAACAATTTCCCAGGGTCCCAAAGGGGCTAAAGCTTCTATGGATAACAATCCTGTACCCTCTGAAAGGGATTTCAGAGCCCTAGATAGATGGGGTAAGAAGATAAACACCTCAGCTACTCTGGCTATGAGAGCATTAAATTGTCAGTTTCACATGCTGAAATATCAGCAATTTTATTTATTTTTATTTATTTATTTTACATTTGTTGACCGGGCTAGTCTAGCTGGACATATATCCGTTTACAGTAGAGGCCCGGGGAGAAAAGCTCCAGTATGGATAAAATTACAGTGATTTATAACAATTATCTTAGTAGATTTATACAAGGTACAAGAGAGGATATCTATAACATTTTATAAAAAAATATTAAGTCAGTTTACAATAAAAACAAGAACTACATACTAAAGTTATTAAGAAATATAGGCATCCCTTAGGGTTCAACTCTCAACTCCAGCAAGCTTCAGGTAGGGCCAGTAAGGGGACAGGAAGGAAAAATAATAAGGTGTATTGAGACATACTTTCAATCGGGATTGGTACAGGGACATAGCCATTGAGAAGTAAGGTGTGCTTTGATTTGTCTTTTGAACAGAGAGGTGGACTGAAGAGTAGCTATTTCTTGAGGGATTAGATTCCAGTGTTTCCCTATCGAATTTGAAAATAGTGCATCACCAGCTTTATTATGTGATTTAGTTATGGATACTAGAAACTTGTTGGCAGAACGAAGTGTGTTTAGGTTCTTATATGGAGAAATAAGTCTAGCCAGGCTTGGAGTATTTTCAGGTAAGTGAAGGGTTTTATGAATTATAAGTAGTTGTTGGTAAAGTATGTGGTTATTTAGTTCTAGCCAATTTAGTTGTTTCAGGTTATAACAATGGTGAGTTCTAAGGGGAGTTGCATTAATGAATCTAGCTATACTGTTATAACAGGTTGAGAGTTTATTGATGTTATTTTTAGATAGTGTGGTATAAATAGTGAAGCATAAAAAGGGTGGATAGCAGGTGGGTCTGAGCAATGGTTTTCTAGCAGCTGGGGTAAGGAAAGGTTTAATTCTATAGAGTGTCCCAATTTTTTTATTAACAGCTTTAATAGTACTATTTATTTGTTCATCAAAGTTAAGATGGTTGTCAATGGTTACCCCTAATAGCCGAAAGTGGTATTGTCAGGGTTAATGCAGGTGGAATTATTTGAGGTGATAGTAAAGAGAGGTGTAGGAGATTTGTTAGTAGGAGTAAAGAGAAGAAGCTTTGTTTTTTTGGGATTAAGGAGGAGGCAATGCTGCATAAACCATTTTTCAACGTTATGAAAGGTTGTTTGGGTGATGGACTGGAGAGAGGGAGTATTTATGGCAGAGCAGATCAATGTCGAGTCATCTGCATATTGGATGCAGGTTGCTTGTGGTAATTCAAATATAGGTCATTAATAAATACTGAGAAAAGAAGGGGTCCAAGGATAGATCCTTGTGGAACACCAACATTTACTGGGAGTAAAGATGAAAGGTTGTTTTCCCATAGAACTGCTTGTTGCCTGTTTTCCAGATAGCTTCTAAACCACTGTAAAGTATGAGAGCTTAAGGAGAGGTTGTTAAGTTTATCAAGGAGTATGTTGTGGTTAACCATATCAAAAGCTTTTGATAGATCTATAAATAGAGCAGATGAGAGAAGGTTACTGTTTCGATTTTTATTTATGGAGTCAGCAAAGGACAGAAGGGCAGTTGTAGTACTGTGATGGGGCCTGAAACCATGTTGACAGTCAGCTAGAAGGTTGTTTTGAAGAAGGTAGTTAAGAAATTGTTTGTGTATACACCTTTCCATTATCTTAGCTAATGGGGACAGTAAGGCAATAGGACGATAATTGGATAATTCAGAAGAAGGGCCCTCTTTATGAAGGGGAATTATATGAGATATCTTCCAAACTAAGGGGATTTTCCTTTCTGAGATGGTTCTATTTATTAGAATAGATATTGGGTGATAGATAGCTTTTGCAGCAATTTGTAAGTATTCAGAAGGAGTTGATCAGCTGATGGGGTGCATGGTTTTAGTTTTAAGAGAAGCTTATATATGATAGAAGAAGATACAGGTTGGATTTGAAAGACATTAGTAGAGGCTGGCGAGGTATCATGTGAGGATGCAGTAGGTGTTGGTAGTGAGTTTGCTAGTGTTAGAATGGCTTCTGTAAAGTAGTTATTAAAGGCATCTGGGATCAGAGTAGAGGTATTAGTGTTAAATCCTGAGGGGTAGGAGTAGTAGAATGTCCTGGTTTAAGAAGGTTATTTATACCTGACCAAAATTTTTGAGGGGTATTTTGTGTAGTTTGTTGAAGGTGAAGATAAAATTCCTTTTTGTCTCTAAGAGTGTCTTTCTTGGTAGTATTTCTTAACTGTTTGTAGAGGAGATGGTCAGATGGAGATTTGGTAGCTTTCCATTTGGCCCAGGTTTTAATTCTAAGGCTCATTTTTACTTTTGTGTGCTTAGTTAGCCAAGGGGCAGTTTTGGCTCTTATCCTAGTAGAGTGGAATGGAGCATGATAGTCAAGGATTTGCAGAAATTTTGTGCTAAAATAGGTAACTGCTTCATTAAGTTCGAGGTGTGATAAAGGTGACCAGTCACATGCTTGTAATTCAGTAAGGAAGTTATCAGGGTTGAAAAATCTTTTTGAGCGGCATCTTTTAAGTTTATGTATATTAGGAATATTCAGTTTTTGTCTGATCACATATGTAAGTGTGTAATCACTAATACTATCAGGAAGTGTACCTGGAGTATAGTAACTGTGGGCGTTATTAATTAGAATCCAATCCAGAATTGTTTCTTTCTTATTTGGTTTATGTGTTCTAGTTGTAGTTGTTATTAATTGAGAGTAACCATGGAGATTAATATGGTTAGTAGGTTTCTGGGCTGCACAGGTTTTCCAATCAATGTTGAAATCACCAAGTATTATGGTTTCTTGGGGTAGTTGGCTGGACAGAGAACTAAGTAGGCTTTCTAGTGTTTGGGTATTATTGCCAGGGGGAAGGTACATACAAATTACATAGATTGCTTTATTGTTGTTTATTTGTAGCTTGATTGATAAAATTTCTGATTTTGGGCTTGTTAATGGAAGTTCCTTAAATTGGGTAATTTGTAGGTTTGATTTATAAATAATGGCTATACCGCCACCTTTCTTCTTTATACGGTCGTTTCTAAGTATGTTATAGCCAGGAGGGGTGATTTCCTGGTCTAGAGTAGAGGGTTTTAGCCATGTTTCTGTTACACATAATATATCAAATGAATGCAAGTGAAGGAGGGCATGAAGATGGTGGATTTTGTTATTTATACTTCTGATGTTGATATGAGCTATTAGAAGGGAATTGTTAGTTCTAGTACCTGATGCAAGAAGAGGAGAAGAGTATAAGTTTTGGTTGTGATTGCTAATGGTGGAAGGACCAGGATTAGGATGAATGTCACCATGTAAGAGGAGTTGATGATGGGGAAATGATAGTACTTTAAGAAGTTTGAGGCAAATATTAAGAGATCTTTTGTTAAAGTTGAGTGTTATGTGAGAAACCCTATGATATTTTGGCAGTAGATAGTTGGAAGAACAGGTAATGTTACTATGTTTAAGGGAGCTAAAGGTAGATGAAGGTAAAGTTTGCTTTAGGTGAAGGTTTTGTTCATAGAAAGTGTTAATTTGCAAGGAGGTGATACAGTATGATAAAGAAAGAGAGGCTAAAGTAATAGTGGAGAGTAGAGCATAGATGAGAAAGGCTTTTAAAGTTAGACACATAATAGTGAGGAGATGAAGGCCTTGGGTAAGTTGTTAAGAAGAATAGTTAGATAGAAGTAGCTCAGCAATACTGTATGAAGAAGGGATACAAGGAGAATACGTATATGGAAATTGAGGTAGGGGATAGTTAGTGTTAGTTAGGTAATGAGTACTTGTTAGATAGATAGTAGAAAGGATGTAATATAAGTTAGGGTATCAAAGAGTTTTGTGGGAGGAGGATTGTAGAGGTAAGGATAAGTAGTTCTAAAGGTATAGTGTTATAGTTAGAAGTCAAAATGATGGGAGGATATGATGTAGTAGAGGGGAAGGGGAAAAAGAGATGAAGGTTAGGGGGATGTCTAGTTTGTTGGTAGGAGATTGGTTGTGAGGATAGGGGGAGTGTTTATTGAGGTATAAGATGAGGACCCCTGGGGGTGGGTGGGATATGGGGGTAGGGAGGGGAGCGGAGCGGGGCAGACACACTTAGTGTGAGAGCAGGGGAGAGGAGTGGAGAACAATCAGAAAGAAGCTGTCCTAGGGTAGTGGGTCTGGATACAAGGAGGTAGTTAGGTTAACTAGAGGCAAGGGGACAAGGAGTAGGTGAAGCCCAGGAAAAACAATTCCCTGAAAAGTTACAAGTGAGGCAGGAGAGTAGTGAAGATATTAACGGAGAACACATGAACAGAGAGAACTAACAGTAGGAGATAGGTAACGGCCAGAAGAACTAAAAGGAAAAAGAGTCAGTCAGGAGAGACACAGTAAACATGAGGTGTGGGAAATATGAATAGAAACTGGGATATTGTCAATAGAGAGAGAGACAGTACTTTAGGTAGGAGAAGGGGTAAGGAAGAGAGTACTGGAGTCACAGATTGGTTTGGGGGTAAAGCAGTATATATAATATTCAGCAGAAGAGAGGAGATATAGTGAGGGAATCAAGCAGTCTAGCAAACGGGGGGGGGGGGTGGTGGCTGCTGACAGAGACTGGCAGAAGTCTAGTTACTATATCAGGGGAGAATACCCAGAAATAACATCAATGGCACTATTGAAAGAACAAATATCAATGAAACATACAGTATAACTTTGGTGTGGTTTACTCCAGGTTATAATAGTCCAGTATACAGAGTGAACCCAGGGAAATGTCCCAGGCAGGTAGTGGAGGGTGGAAGTTGCAGTTTTATGAGTCCACGGAGCACTTTCTGGAGTTGAGAGGGAATAATTACCCTAAACCAGCTAGAAAGAGATAGAGAAAAGACAAAAACAGTATGATTACAAATTGCAATTAGGATAATTAGGCTAGTCCAAATAAAAGCAGTTGCATTTCAATACAATACATCTATGCAAGATAAAGGTACAGACCTCTAGGCAGCTTAAATACAGAATAACATATATGTCCTTAGGATACAAGAATAAGCAGCTAGGAGCTAATTATAGTCCCTATATCTCAGCAGTAATCATCAGTAGTAGTCTATGACAGCATATCAGCACATACCATGGGTTAAAACAACACGCTTAGTACATGACAGTGGTTGTATTTAAACTACACTATTCAGTACCTCTCAGGCAGATACCCTCATTATCAAATCATAAATACATTGGGGAATTAAGGTATACTTTTAAATTACAGCACAGTCCAAGAAAATACTAAAAGGCTGCAAAGACCTATATTCTCAAGTCCAAGGGAAAGAAAAAAAACGATGTTGCCAATAAATTAAGAGGCTAAAAGGTCATCAAACTGAAAGAAAAATAGAAACAACTACAAAGACAAAATAAGGCAGAACTATGCCCCTGACCACTGAATAGAGCTACCAACTAACTAAAAATAGCCTAGCAGTCATAGGGTAGCAAAATACTTTAGTCGTTAGCCATACAGTAAATGCGCGGGGTTTAGATACTCAATAGCAGATTCCCCAAACACGTGGCATCAGTATACCAACACAATAGTATTAGCAAGTAAACGCAACTGTATAGCAAACAAAGCTCTCAAAAAGATATCACCAACATATAAAAGGCTGTGAATTACAAGCGACAGTAAGTGCAATCAAAAAAAGACAGGTAAATGCAGATAACTATCTAAGCAAATCCCCAAGTTAGCGACCAACACTACCAACTAAACGACAGCTAATACTGCTAAGAAAACATGTGAATACAGATAAATTTAGTTACTCCAATCCCCAAGCACTGGCGACCAGCACTACCAACAAGCGACAGTTAGTACAGCTGAGAGAACATGTAAATGCCGATAAAACAAGCTGCACAAGTCCCCAGACACTAGCGAGCAACACTATCAACAAGCGACCGTTACTACCACTAGAAACCATGAAAAAGTAAGTAAAATCAGCTACACAAGTCCCCAAACACTAGCGACCAACACTACTAATAAGCAACAGTGAGTACTACCGAGAAACATGTGTGTGTAGATAAAAACTAGCTACATAAGTCCCCAAGCACTAGCGACCAACTCTACCAACAATAAATCCCCAAGCACTAGCAGCCAACACTATCAACAAGCAACATTAGGAGCCACTGAGAAAACATGTAAATGCAGAAACAAATTAAGCTAGCTATACAAGTCAGATAGCACTGCAACAGGCTTAACCTACTCACCACCGCTTCCAACAGCAGCCACGCACAGGGGGAAAGAAACAAGATGGCGCCCAGAGGGATCTACCCCTTTTAACAGTTTATGGAACGGAAGTAGTAAGCCCGGGGGCGGGCAGAAGTTCAATTGACAATAGAGTACACGACTAGTTGCAGAAAAGATAGGAGAAGACATATAATAACATCAAATGTGGTAATACAGGACATATAGTAGGGACACTAGGGAGTGCAGTAGAAGAGGGTCTACTAATATGTTCTTTAAGGAGGCTGTAAGAGTAAACTAAGAGTCGGGTAGCCCTCTTAGTAGTATTACTAGATGGAGCTAGATGTGGGTAACCTCCATATAGTGGGAGGATAAGCCTGGAGGTATAGTACTGAGAATAAGATAGTAATGATATCCTCAGAAGAGGAGAGAGATAGGGAGGAAAAGAGTAAGCAATAATAGGAGAGGGGAGGATGTGAGGGAGTTCTAATACTTCAGTTTGGAAGGCAGAGACGCACAGAATAGCGTAAGAGACACACTTAGTGTGAGAGCAGGGGAGAGGAGTGGAGAACAATCAGAAAGAAGCTGTCCTAGGGGAGTGGGTCTGGATACAAGGAGGTAGTTAGGTTAACTAGAGGCAAGGGGACAAGGAGTAGGTGAAGCCCAGGAAAAACAATTCCCTGAAAAGTTACAAGGGAGGCAGGAGAGTAGTGAAGATATTAACGGAGAACACATGAACAGAGAGAACTAACAGTAGGAGATAGGTAACGGCCAGAAGAACTAAAAGGAAAAAGAGTCAGTCAGGAGAGACACAGTAAACATGAGGTGTGGGAAATATGAATAGAAACTGGGATATTGTCAATAGAGAGAGAGACAGCACTTTAGGTAGGAGAAGGGGTAAGGAAGAGAGTACTGGAGTCACAGATTGGTTTGGGGGTAGAGCAGTATATATAATATTCAACAGAAGAGAGGAGATATAGTGAGGGAATCAAGCAGTCTAGCAAACGGGGGGGGGGGGGGTGGCTGCTGACAGAGACTGGCAGAAGTCTAGTTACTATATCAGGGGAGAATACCCAGAAATAACATCAATGGCACTATTGAAAGAACAAATATCAATGAAACATACAGTATAACTTTGGTGTGGTTTACTCCAGGTTATAATAGTCCAGTATACAGAGTGAACCCAGGGGAAATGTCCCAGGCAGGTAGTGGAGGGTGGAAGTTGCAGTTTTATGAGTCCACGCGGAGCACTTTCTGGAGTTGAGAGGGGAATAATTACCCTAAACCAGCTAGAAAAGAGATAGAGAAAAGACAAAAACAGTATGATTACAAATTGCAATTAGGATAATTAGGCTAGTCCAAATAAAAGCAGTTGCATTTCAATACAATACATCTATGTAAGATAAAGGTACAGACCTCTAGGCAGCTTAAATACAGAATAACATATATGTCCTTAGGATACAAGAATAAGCAGCTAGGAGCTAATTATAGTCCCTATATCTCAGCAGTAATCATCAGTAGTAGTCTATGACAGCATATCAGCACATACCATGGGTTAAAACAACACGCTTAGTACATGACAGTGGTTGTATTTAAACTACACTATTCAGTACCTCTCAGGCAGATACCCTCATTATCAAATCATAAATACATTGGGGAATTAAGGTATACTTTTAAATTACAGCACAGTCCAAGAAAATACTAAAAGGCTGCAAAGACCTATATTCTCAAGTCCAAGGGAAAGAAAAAAAACGATGTTGCCAATAAATTAAGAGGCTAAAAGGTCATCAAACTGAAAGAAAAATAGAAACAACTACAAAGACAAAATAAGGCAGAACTATGCCCCTGACCACTGAATAGAGCTACCAACTAACTAAAAATAGCCTAGCAGTCATAGGGTAGCAAAATACTTTAGTCGTTAGCCATACAGTAAATGCGCGGGGTTTAGATACTCAATAGCAGATTCCCCAAACACGTGGCATCAGTATACCAACACAATAGTATTAGCAAGTAAACGCAACTGTATAGCAAACAAAGCTCTCAAAAAGATATCACCAACATATAAAAGGCTGTGAATTACAAGCGACAGTAAGTGCAATCAAAAAAAGACAGGTAAATGCAGATAACTATCTAAGCAAATCCCCACGCATTAGCGACCAACACTACCAACTAACGACAGCTAATACTGCTAAGAAAACATGTGAATACAGATAAATTTAGTTACTCCAATCCCCAAGCACTGGCGACCAGCACTACCAACAAGCGACAGTTAGTACAGCTGAGAGAACATGTAAATGCCGATAAAACAAGCTGCACAAGTCCCCAGACACTAGCGAGCAACACTATCAACAAGGGACCGGTACTACCACTAGAAACCATGAAAAGTAAGTAAAATCAGCTACACAAGTCCCCAAACACTAGCGACCAACACTACTAATAAGCAACAGTGAGTACTACCGAGAAACATGTGTGTGTAGATAAAACTAGCTACATAAGTCCCCAAGCACTAGCGACCAACTCTACCAACAATAAATCCCCAAGCACTAGCAGCCAACACTATCAACAAGCAACATTAGGAGCCACTGAGAAAACATGTAAATGCAGAAACAAATTAAGCTAGCTATACAAGTCAGATAGCACTGCAACAGGCTTAACCTACACACCACCGCTTCCAACAGCAGCCACGCACAGGGGGAAAGAAACAAGATGGCCCAGAGGATCTACCCCTTTTAACAGTTTATGGAACGGAAGTAGTAAGCCCGGGGGCGGGCAGAAGTTCAATTGACAATAGAGTACACGACTAGTTGCAGAAAAGATAGGAGAAGACATATAATAACATCAAATGTGGTAATACAGGACATATAGTAGGGACACTAGGGAGTGCAGTAGAAGAGGGTCTACTAATATGTTCTTTAAGGAGGCTATAAGAGTAAACTAAGAGTCGGGTAGCCCTCTTAGTAGTATTACTAGATGGAGCTAGATGTGGGTAACCTCCATATAGTGGGAGGATAAGCCTGGAGGTATAGTACTGAGAATAAGATAGTAATGATATCCTCAGAAGAGGAGAGAGATAGGGAGGAAAAGAGTAAGCAATAATAGGAGAGGGGAGGATGTGAGGGAGTTCTAATACTTCAGTTTGGAAGGCAGAGACGCACAGAATTGCGTAAGAGACACAAATAGTGTGAGAGCAGGGGAGAGGAGTGGAGAACAATCAGAAAGAAGCTATCCTAGGGGAGTGGGTCTGGATACAAGGAGGTAGTTAGGTTAACTAGAGGCAAGGGGACAAGGAGTAGGTGAAGCCCAGGAAAAACAATTCCCTGAAAAGTTACAAGGGAGGCAGGAGAGTAGTGAAGATATTAACGGAGAACACATGAACAGAGAGAACTAACAGTAGGAGATAGGTAACGGCCAGAAGAACTAAAAGGAAAAAGAGTCAGTCAGGAGAGACACAGTAAACATGAGGTGTGGGAAATATGAATAGAAACTGGGATATTGTCAATAGAGAGAGAGAGACAGTACTTTAGGTAGGAGAAGGGGTAAGGAAGAGAGTACTGGAGTCACAGATTGGTTTGGGGGTAGAGCAGTATATATAATATTCAGCAGAAGAGAGGAGATATAGTGAGGGAATCAAGCAGTCTAGCAAACGGGGGGGGGGGGATGGCTGCTGACAGAGACTGGCAGAAGTCTAGTTACTATATCAGGGGAGAATACCCAGAAATAACATCAATGGCACTATTGAAAGAACAAATATCAATGAAACATACAGTATAACTTTGGTGTGGTTTACTCCAGGTTATAATAGTCCAGTATACAGAGTGAACCCAGGGGAAATGTCCCAGGCAGGTAGTGGAGGGTGGAAGTTGCAGTTTTATGAGTCCACGCGGAGCACTTTCTGGAGTTGAGAGGGGAATAATTACCCTAAACCAGCTAGAAAAGAGATAGAGAAAAGACAAAAACAGTATGATTACAAATTGCAATTAGGATAATTAGGCTAGTCCAAATAAAAGCAGTTGCATTTCAATACAATACATCTATGCAAGATAAAGGTACAGACCTCTAGGCAGCTTAAATACAGAATAACATATATGTCCTTAGGATACAAGAATAAGCAGCTAGGAGCTAATTATAGTCCCTATATCTCAGCAGTAATCATCAGTAGTAGTCTATGACAGCATATCCGCACATACCATGGGTTAAAACACGCTTAGTACATGACAGTGGTTGTATTTAAACTACACTATTCAGTACCTCTCAGGCAGATACCCTCATTATCAAATCATAAATACATTGGGGAATTAAGGTATACTTTTAAATTACAGCACAGTCCAAGAAAATACTAAAAGGCTGCAAAGACCTATATTCTCAAGTCCAAGGGAAAGAAAAAAAAACGATGTTGCCAATAAATTAAGAGGCTAAAAGGTCATCAAACTGAAAGAAAAATAGAAACAACTACAAAGACAAAATAAGGCAGAACTATGCCCTGACCACTGAATAGAGCTACCAACTAACTAAAATAGCCTAGCAGTCATAGGGTAGCAAAATACTTTAGTCATTAGCCATACAGTAAATGCGGGGTTTAGATACTCAATAGCAGATTCCCCAAACACGTGGCATCAGTATACCAACACAATAATATTAGCAAGTAAACGCAACTGTATAGCAAACAAAGCTCTCAAAAGATATCACCAACATATAAAAGGCTGTGAATTACAAGCGACAGTAAGTGCAATCAAAAAAGACAGGTAAATGCAGATAACTATCTAAGCAAATCCCCCATTAGCGACCAACACTACCAACTACGACAGCTAATACTGCTAAGAAAACATGTGAATACAGATAAATTTAGTTACTCCAATCCCCAAGCACTGGCGACCAGCACTACCAACAAGCGACAGTTAGTACAGCTGAGAGAACATGTAAATGCCGATAAAACAAGCTGCACAAGTCCCCAGACACTAGCGAGCAACACTATCAACAAGCGACCGTTACTACCACTAGAAACCATGTAAAGTAAGTAAAATCAGCTACACAAGTCCCCAAACACTAGCGACCAACACTACTAATAAGCAACAGTGAGTACTACCGAGAAACATGTGTGTGTAGATAAAAACTAGCTACATAAGTCCCCATGCACTAGCGACCAACTCTACCAACAATAAATCCCCAAGCACTAGCAGCCAACACTATCAACAAGCAACATTAGGAGCCACTGAGAAAACATGTAAATGCAGAAACAAATTAAGCTAGCTATACAAGTCAGATAGCACTGCAACAGGCTTAACCTACTCACCACCGCTTCCAACAGCAGCCACGCACAGGGGGAAAGAAACAAGATGGCGCCCAGAGGGATCTACCCCTTTTAACAGTTTATGGAACGGAAGTAGTAAGCCGGGGCGGCAAGTTCAGTTGACAATAGAGTACACGACTAGTTGCAGAAAAGATAGGAGAAGACATATAATAACATCAAATGTGGTAATACAGGACATATAGTAGGGACACTAGGGAGTGCAGTAGAAGAGGGTCTACTAATATGTTCTTTAAGGAGGCTGTAAGAGTAAACTAAGAGTCGGGTAGCCCTCTTAGTAGTATTACTAGATGGAGCTAGATGTGGGTAACCTCCATATAGTGGGAGGATAAGCCTGGAGGTATAGTACTGAGAATAAGATAGTAATGATATCCTCAGAAGAGGAGAGAGATAGGGAGGAAAAGAGTAAGCAATAATAGGAGAGGGGAGGATGTGAGGGAGTTCTAATACTTCAGTTTGGAAGGCAGAGACGCACAGAATAGCGTAAGAGACACACTTAGTCTGAGAGCAGGGGAGAGGAGTGGAGAACAATCAGAAAGAAGCTGTCCTAGGGAGTGGGTCTGGATACAAGGAGGTAGTTAGGTTAACTAGAGGCAAGGGGACAAGGAGTAGGTGAAGCCCAGGAAAAACAATTCCCTGAAAAGTTACAAGGGAGGCAAGAGAGTAGTGAAGATATTAACGGAGAACACATGAACAGAGAGAACTAACAGTAGGAGATAGGTAACGGCCAGAAGAACTAAAAGGAAAAAGAGTCAGTCAGGAGAGACACAGTAAACATGAGGTGTGGGAAATATGAATAGAAACTGGGATATTGTCAATAGAGAGAGAGACAGTACTTTAGGTAGGAGAAGGGGTAAGGAAGAGAGTACTGGAGTCACAGATTGGTTTGGGGGTAGAGCAGTATATATAATATTCAACAGAAGAGAGGAGATATAGTGAGGGAATCAAGCAGTCTAGCAAACGGGGGGGGGGGATGGCTGCTGACAGAGACTGGCAGAAGTCTAGTTACTATATCAGGGGAGAATACCCAGAAATAACATCAATGGCACTATTGAAAGAACAAATATCAATGAAACATACAGTATAACTTTGGTGTGGTTTACTCCAGCTTATACTAGTTAAATATAGAGAGTGAATCCAGTGGAAAAGACCCAGTCAGGTAGTGGAGGGTGGAAGTTGCAGTTTTATGAGTCCACGCGGAACACTTTCTGGAGTTGAGAGGGGAATAATTACCCTAAACCAGCTAGAAAAGAGATAGAGAAAAGACAAAACAGTATGATTACAAATTGCAATTAGGATAATTAGGCTAGTCCAAATAAAAGCAGTTGCATTTCAATACAATACATCTATGCAAGATAAAGGTACAGACCTCTAGGCAGCTTAAATACAGAATAACATATATGTCCTTAGGATACAAGAATAAGCAGCTAGAGCTAATTATAGTCCCTATATCTCAGCAGTAATCATCAGTAGTAGTCTATGACAGCATATCAGCACATACCATGGGTTAAAACAACACGCTTAGTACATGACAGTGGTTGTATTTAAACTACACTATTCAGTACCTCTCAGGCAGATACCCTCATTATCAAATCATAAATACATTGGGGAATTAAGGTATACTTTAAATTACAGCACAGTCCAAGAAAATACTAAAAGGCTGCAAAGACCTATATTCTCAAGTCCAAGGGAAAGAAAAAAAAACGATGTTGCCCATAAATTAAGAGGCTAAAAGGTCATCAAACTGAAAGAAAAATAGAAACAACTACAAAGACAAAATAAGGCAGAACTATGCCCCTGACCACTGAATAGAGCTACCAACTAACTAAAAATAGCCTAGCAGTCATAGGGTAGCAAATACTTTAGTTAGCCATACAGTAACTGCGGGGGGTTTAGGTACTCAATAGCAGATTCCCCAAACACGTGGCATCAGTATACCAACACAATAGTATTAGCAAGTAAACGCAACTCTATAGCACAGAAAGCTCTCACAAAGACATCACCAACATATAAAAGGCTGTGAATTACAAGCGACAGTAAGTGCAATCAAAAAAAGACAGGTAAATGCAGATAACTATCTAAGCAAATCCCCACGCATTAGCGACCAACACTACCAACTAAACGACAGCTAATACTGCTAAGAAAACATGTGAATACAGATAAATTTAGTTACTCCAATCCCCAAGCACTGGCGACCAGCACTACCAACAAGCGACAGTTAGTACAGCTGAGAGAACATGTAAATGCCGATAAAACAAGCTGCACAAGTCCCCAGACACTAGCGAGCAACACTATCAACAAGCGACCGTTACTACCACTAGAAACCATGTAAAAGTAAGTAAAATCAGCTACACAAGTCCCCAAACACTAGCGACCAACACTACTAATAAGCAACAGTGAGTACTACCGAGAAACATGTGTGTGTAGATAAAAACTAGCTACATAAGTCCCCATGCACTAGCGACCAACTCTACCAACAATAAATCCCCAAGCACTAGCAGCCAACACTATCAACAAGCAACATTAGGAGCCACTGAGAAAACATGTAAATGCAGAAACAAATTAAGCTAGCTATACAAGTCAGATAGCACTGCAACAGGCTTAACCTACTCACCACCGCTTCCAACAGCAGCCACGCACAGGGGGAAAGAAACAAGATGGCGCCCAGAGGGATCTACCCCTTTTAACAGTTTATGGAACGGAAGTAGTAAGCCGGGCAGAAGTTCAATTGACAATAGAGTACACGACTAGTTGCAGAAAAGATAGGAGAAGACATATAATAACATCAAATGTGGTAATACAGGACATATAGTAGGGACACTAGGGAGTGCAGTAGAAGAGGGTCTACTAATATGTTCTTTAAGGAGGCTATAAGAGTAAACTAAGAGTCGGGTAGCCCTCTTAGTAGTATTACTAGATGGAGCTAGATGTGGGTAACCTCCATATAGTGGGAGGATAAGCCTGGAGGTATAGTACTGAGAATAAGATGGTAATGATATCCTCAGAAGAGGAGAGAGATAGGGAGGAAAAGAGGAAGCAATAATAGGAGAGGGGAGGATGTGAGGGAGTTCTAATACTTCAGTTTGGAAGGCAGAGACGCACAGAATAGCGTAAGAGACACACTTAGTGTGAGAGCAGGGGAGGAGTGGAGAACAATCAGAAAGAAGCTGTCCTAGGGGAGTGGGTCTGGATACAAGGAGGTAGTTAGGTTAACTAGAGGCAAGGGGACAAGGAGTAGGTGAAGCCCAGGAAAAACAATTCCCTGAAAAGTTACAAGGGAGGCAGGAGAGTAGTGAAGATATTAACGGAGAACACATGAACAGAGAGAACTAACAGTAGGAGATAGGTAACGGCCAGAAGAACTAAAAGGAAAAAGAGTCAGTCAGGAGAGACACAGTAAACATGAGGTGTAGGAAATATGAATAGAAACTGGGATATTGTCAATATAGAGAGAGACAGCACTTTAGGTAGGAGAAGGGGTAAGGAAGAGAGTACTGGAGTCACAGATTGGTTTGGGGGTAGAGCAGTATATATAATATTCAGCAGAAGAGAGGAGATATAGTGAGGGAATCAAGCAGTCTAGCAAACGGGGGGGGGGGGGGATGGCTGCTGACGGAGACTGGCAGAAGTCTAGTTACTATATCAGGGGAGAATACCCAGAAATAACATCAATGGCAGTATTGAAAGAACAAATATCAATGAAACATACAGTATAACTTTGGTGTGGTTTACTCCAGGTTATAATAGTCCAGTATACAGAGTGAACCCGGGGGAAATGTCCCAGGCAGGTAGTGGAGGGTGGAAGTTGCAGTTTTATGAGTCCACGCGGAGCACTTTCTGGAGTTGAGAGGGGAATAATTACCCTAAACCAGCTAGAAAAGAGATAGAGAAAAGACAAAAACAGTATGATTACAAATTGCAATTAGGATAATTAGGCTAGTCCAAATAAAAGCAGTTGCATTTCAATACAATACATCTATGCAAGATAAAGGTACAGACCTCTAGGCAGCTTAAATACAGAATAACATATATGTCCTTAGGATACAAGAATAAGCAGCTAGGAGCTAATTATAGTCCCTATATCTCAGCAGTAATCATCAGTAGTAGTCTATGACAGCATATCAGCACATACCATGGGTTAAAACAACACGCTTAGTACATGACAGTGGTTGTATTTAAACTACACTATTCAGTACCTCTCAGGCAGATACCCTCATTATCAAATCATAAATACATTGGGGAATTAAGGTATACTTTTAAATTACAGCACAGTCCAAGAAAATACTAAAAGGCTGCAAAGACCTATATTCTCAAGTCCAAGGAAAGAAAAAAAAACGATGTTGCCAATAAATTAAGAGGCTAAAAGGTCATCAAACTGAAAGAAAAATAGAAACAACTACAAAGACAAAATAAGGCAGAACTATGCCCCTGACCACTGAATAGAGCTACCAACTAACTAAAAATAGCCTAGCAGTCATAGGGTAGCAAAATACTTTAGTCGTTAGCCATACAGTAAATGCGCGGGGTTTAGATACTCAATAGCAGATTCCCCAAACACGTGGCATCAGTATACCAACACAATAGTATTAGCAAGTAAACGCAACTGTATAGCAAACAAAGCTCTCAAAAAGATATCACCAACATATAAAAGGCTGTGAATTACAAGCGACAGTAAGTACAATCAAAAAAAGACAGGTAAATGCAGATAACTATCTAAGCAAATCCCCACGCATTAGCGACCAACACTACCAACTAAACGACAGCTAATACTGCTAAGAAAACATGTGAATACAGATAAATTTAGTTACTCCAATCCCCAAGCACTGGCGACCAGCACTACCAACAAGCGACAGTTAGTACAGCTGAGAGAACATGTAAATGCCGATAAAACAAGCTGCACAAGTCCCCAGACACTAGCGAGCAACACTATCAACAAGCGACCGTTACTACCACTAGAAACCATGTAAAAGTAAGTAAAATCAGCTACACAAGTCCCCAAACACTAGCGACCAACACTACTAATAAGCAACAGTGAGTACTACCGAGAAACATGTGTGTGTAGATAAAAACTAGCTACATAAGTCCCCAAGCACTAGCGACCAACTCTACCAACAATAAATCCCCAAGCACTAGCAGCCAACACTATCAACAAGCAACATTAGGAGCCACTGAGAAAACATGTAAATGCAGAAACAAATTAAGCTAGCTATACAAGTCAGATAGCACTGCAACAGGCTTAACCTACTCACCACCGCTTCCAACAGCAGCCACGCACAGGGGGAAAGAAACAAGATGGCGCCCAGAGGGATCTACCCCTTTTAACAGTTTATGGAACGGAAGTAGTAAGCCCGGGGGCGGGCAGAAGTTCAGTTGACAATAGAGTACACGACTAGTTGCAGAAAAGATAGGAGAAGACATATAATAACATCAAATGTGGTAATACAGGACATATAGTAGGGACACTAGGGAGTGCAGTAGAAGAGGGTCTACTAATATGTTCTTTAAGGAGGCTATAAGAGTAAACTAAGAGTCGGGTAGCCCTCTTAGTAGTATTACTAGATGGAGCTAGATGTGGGTAACCTCCATATAGTGGGAGGATAAGCCTGGAGGTATAGTACTGAGAATAAGATAGTAATGATATCCTCAGAAGCGGAGAGAGATAGGGAGGAAAAGAGGAAGCAATAATAGGAGAGGGGAGGATGTGAGGGAGATGTTCTTCATTCCACATTGCTGCAGTCCTAACTATTGGGTAGTCCGCTGTCCAGTCGGCCCGAATACCAAAGTATATGGCTGACGTCGGTCAGGGCGCATTAGACTGACGTCAGTACGTCAGGGTACTAATGCGCATGACCGACGTCATATCCTCAGTCTTTTTTGCCGCATGGTCCGATGCAGAAGCAGTTTTGCGAGTGCAGGTTGGCGTTCTGAAATTTTCTGAAGTCGGAGTTTCAGACCGAATCAAAGTTGGCTAAGTACCCCGTTGGGGAACATGTTGGTTTTGTCTTGCCTCAGTATGTACCCGGATGTCAGAAAAAGTGAATAACTGTATTTCTTGTGGGAAACAGATACCTCATAGGGATTACCATACCTTGTGTATACCTTGTTTAGGGCCTGAGCACGACGTTGTTGGATGCCGCCTTGTGCTAGATTTAACAAACGCACTATTAAGAGACGGTTAGACTGTGCCAGGTTAGTGTTTGGGAAGCGTTGTAATTATAAAATGCCGCCGGATGCTCCGGCCCGCTTCATCAAAAGCGCAAGGACAAAACAGCGAAGCCTAGGGTTGATGAACCGCAGTCCCGGACGCCGGTTCTTTAGAAGGCGCAGTGGAGCCAGAGGTTTTGCCAGGAGTTTCTTTGGAGTCTCAGGCAGAGACTTTACTGTTACAGGATGTGCCTTCTCAGGAGGTAGGCCAGGCTGAGGGGGCTTCTCAGGTATCTGTTCTTCCCTCTCTTCCCAAGGTAGTTAGAGCCTCTCCTTCTGTTTCCAAAACTTCTTTGAGAGGTAGGCCAAGTTTAGCTTCAGTGGGGGCTTCTCCTAGCACTTCAGGTTCTGTGCCTAAGAAACATATGCTTAAAATGGCAGAAGATTTGATTGCTATGATTAGAGGTTCTATGCCCCCTCCTGATAAGAGGCCTAGGGTGGAACCTGAGTTTGAGAGTTTTGAACAGTGTTCAGAGGCTTCTGAGTCTTCTGCGGAAGACTTGCAGGAGTATCCTCCTTATTCTGATTCTGATGTGGATGATTCCACTCCTACAGCTTCTCCTCCTGAGGATTTCTCATTTTCAGAGACTCTGCATTCCATGAGGGAGCACTTTAAATGGGAAGGCTAAGATTACTCTGATTCCAGGAAAAGGCTTAGGGAATTCTTGTTTTTACCCCAGCATATAGGCCCTTAGCTATACCTCCTGTGTTGAATGTGGTGGAAGATGTTTTTGCAGAGGCTTCCCTGAACCCTGATTCTTTGCCTCCTGCTCCTGTTAAACCTGATAGGTACTATAGGGTGCCTGAAGCTCATAAGTATCTTTTTAAGAGTCCTAGGGCAGACCCGGAAACTGTTTCTCAGGGACCTAAAGGTGTTAAGGCCTCTGTTGTTAAAAACCCTGTTCCCACTGATAAAGAGGCAAGGGCTTTGGATAGATGGGGGAAGAAAGTGTATACTTCTTCCACTTTAGCCATGAGGGCGTTGAATTGTCAGTTTCACATGCTAAAATATCAAAATGATCTCCTTTCACAATTGAAATCTAAGGTGGATGCTTTGGCGGAAGGTATTGAGTGTAAAGAGTTGCTGGATTTAGTTCATGTGTCTGAACAAGTGGGTAAGCATTCTTTGCAATGTGGTTTTGATGCTGTACAGGCCTCCTCGAGGGTGGCTGCCACTAGTTCTGTTCTTCGCAGGCATGCCTGGTTAAGGGATCAGAATTTAGCTGAGCATGTTAAAACAAGGATTTTGGATGCTCCTTTACAGTCTGATGTGTTGTTTGGTTCGCCTGTGGAAGCAGTTTTAAAGAAAATGGAGGACAAAGCTAAGTCTATGCAAACTGTTAAAGATTTTGTGCAGGTGCAGCCACCGAAGTTTAGTAGAAATTGGCCTACTAAGGGATGGACATATCCTGCTTATGATTCCCAGTCTAGGGGTAGGTCTAGACGTGGTAGGGGCAGAGCTCAAGGTTCTTTAGGCCTAGAACAGGAGTTCACCTGCTCAGACTTCTGGTGAGGGCAGGGGTCAGTCCTTTCGTAAACAGGCCCAATGACCTGCCTTTTCAGCTGCCAGTAGATTCTCGCCTGGCAGCTCCTTTGGGAGGAAGACTGTCTCTTTTCAAAGAAAATTGGGATTTAATTACTCAAGACAGATGGGTGTTGGATATCATTCACCACGGTTACAGGTTTTATTTCCATACATTGCCCCTTTCAAAGGCATGCCAGACGCCCCTCCTCCACAAAGGAAAGAGGCTCACAAGCAAATTTCTCTGTTACTCCAAATAGGGGCCATTCAGCCAGTCCCTGTATCAGAAAGGGGCCTAGGATTTTATTCTCGCCTGTTCCTAGTACCAAAGAAGGGGAACACGTGGAGACCAATTTTGGATTTATCTATCCTCAACACTTATCTGGACATTCCCAAGTTCAAGATGTTGACGTTACAACAGCTTTTACCTCTGCTGGGCAAAGATCACTGGATGGTAACTTTAGATCTCAAGGAAGCTTACCTTCATGTGCCTATAAGACTAAGTTGCAGGAAGTATCTGCGTTTCGAGCTGGAAATTCTCATTATCAGTTCTCTGCATTGCCCTTTGGCTTATCTACTGCCCAGAGTATTCACAAAGGTTCTGGCTCCAGTGATAGCTTACTTCAGGCTAAAAGGAATTCAAATCTATCCTTACTTGGACGACTGCCTGATTCTGGCTCAAGAAAAGGAAGACCTTCTACAGCATCTGGAATATGTCATAGCAGTGCTAAGATGCCTAGGGTATTCTGTGAACGAAATAAAGTCCAGTCTAGTACCCTCTCAAGACATGTGCTTTCTGGGTGTGAGACTGAATACAGCAGCCCAGATGGCCTTTTAACCCCGGACAAACAAAAGAGTCTATCCCTTTACTTCCATCAACTATCTCATCAGTCCGTGCTGACTGCAAGGACAGTCCTTCAAGCATTAGGGTTCCTGGCATCTTGTATTCTGGTGCTTCCCAATGCCAAACTGCATATGAGGAAGCTGCAATGGTATCTCAAAAATGTATGGACACAGCACTGCCAGGATTTGGACACTGTCATTCAAATAATACCTTGCCTTCAAAAAGAATTTTTGTGGTGGGCTCAGGAATGTCACCTAAACAAGGGACTCTATGTGACCCGCCAGAGGCGAGTCAGATTTTAACGACAGATGCCTCGGACATTGCTTGGGGAGCTCATCTAAATGGAAAGTGGATACAAGACAAGTGGCCTGCCAGACTACAGCATCTACATATCAACATGAAGGAGATGTTAGCAGTCCAGTTTGCATTAATGGCTTTCAAGGAGTTACTTCTTCCAGGGCAGGTGTTGATTCTAACAGACAACACAACTGTCATGTGGTACATCAACAAACAAGGGGGAACACATTCTTATCCTCTATGCAGGCAAGCAATGATTTTATGGGAGACTGCGCCCAGCTTGCAACTAACTCTTCAGGCAAGGTTTCTGCCGAGCACAGAACTCCTTAGCAGATGTGTTAAGCAGACAAATCATGGATCCCCACGAGTGGAAACTGGATCTTCATGTATTTCAGAAATTGACAGTGTCATGGGGAACTCCAGACATAGATCTGTTCGCTTCTCCACTAAACCACCAGCTGCCAAAGTTTTGCACAAAGGGGTTTCATCACACAGCTTGGAAAGTGGATGCTCTTTCTTTCAGTTGGAAAAATCTTCATGTGTATGCCTTTCCACCTCTGCCTCTTCTTCCAAAGGTGCTCTTAAAGGTCAGACAAGACAAGCCACGGATGATTTTAATAGCTCCAGATTGGCCTCGACAACACTGGTACCCACTACTAAGGAGTCTGGTAAGGAAGCCTCCATGGCCTTTACCTTTGATTCCACATCTGTTATCTCAGAAGGACGGTCATCTGCTCAATGTCAAGCTTCACTCTCTTCATCTAACAGCCTGGCATATTCTGTGTTGAAACACAGCAGGTCTCAACTTCCTCAACAAGTTTTAAATGTGATTATGGAAGCTAGAAGACCTAGTACAAGAAAAGTGTACGAGAAAATGGAAGAGATTTTTATTTTGGAGTACAGCAAAGAATTTGGAGATTTCTGAGCCTAATTTGAGTGTGGCTCTTCAATATCTTACTGAGTTATTGGACAAAGGTTTGTCCTTCTCTTCCATTAAGATTCATGCTGCAGCAATTTCAGCTCACTATGATTGTGACCCACCATTGTTTTCGTGATCCTTTGTTCAAGCAGTTTCTTAGAGGGGCAAAGAATATAAGACCCCACGTAGAGCTCCTACTCCTGCTTGGGATCTCAATTTTGTGTTGGAAAACTTACTCTACAACCTTTTGAGCCTGCGGCTACTGCTGAATTGAAATACTTGTCATAGAAGACTGCTTTTCTGTTGGCTATTACTTCTGCAAGAAGGGTGTCTGAGTTGCAGGCCCTTATGGCAGTAGAGCCCTTTTGATTTTACATAAGGATAGGGTATCATTACGCACTAATCCTTCCTTTATGCCTAAGGTGGTTTCTAGTGTGGCTTTAAACCAAACTATTCATTTGCCTACTTTTTATGCAGATCCCCAAAATAAAGGGGAAAAGATTTTGCACACTTTAGATGTACACAGGCAATTGCTTTATTTAAGCAGGACTAAGGATTTTAGGCAGTCTCAGCAGTTGTTTGTTTCTTTTGCTTTGAGTTCGCAGGGCAAGCCTGTGTCAAAACAAACTATTTCTAGGTGGATTGGGTTTTGCATTGCATTTTGTTATTCCCATCATGGCAAGGAAATTCCAGCTGGGATTAGGCCTCATTCCACTAGGGCTACTGCCACTTCAACAGCATTTCTAAGGGGTGGCAACTAAGGATATTTTGGAGGCAGCTACTTGGAGTTCAGTGCATACTTTCTCTAAGCATTATCACCTTCCTCTCTACTCTAAGTCTAGGGCTGGTTTTGCCACAGCTATTTTGCAAGGCATGTTGTCAGCTCCTGCTTCTTTATGATTTGCCAGCCTCCCTTACCTCTGCTTTGGGATTCTACCCAATAGTTAGGACTGCAGCAATGTGGAATGAAGAACATAGTACAGTTTTGTACCTACCATAAATGTAGATGTTCGAGGATCCACATTGCTGCAGTCCAATTTACCCTCCCTCCTTCCCCTCTGTGTTTAGGGGTGGTTGTGTAGGTGAGGTTATATGCTGATACTTTTGTATATATTGTACATATTTTTGGTGCAGGTATATTGGGCCTTGTCTTTTTAGGGTCTTCTGACATCTGGGGCAAGAAAAGACTGAGGATATGACGCCGGCCATGCGCATTAGTACCCTGACGTACTGACGTCAGTCTAATGCGCCCTGACCGACGTCAGCCATATACTTTGGTATTCGGGCCGACTGGACAGCGGACTACCCAATAGTTAGGACTGCAGCAATGTGGATCCTCGAACATCTACATTTATGGTAGGTACAAAACTGTACTTTCTAATACTTCAGTTTGGAAGGCAGAGACGCACAGAATAGCGTAAGAGACACACTTAGTGTGAGAGCAGGGGAGAGGAGTGGAGAACAATCAGAAAGAAGCTGTCCTAGGGGAGTGGGTCTGGATACAAGGAGGTAGTTAGGTTAACTAGAGGCAAGGGGACAAGGAGTAGGTGAAGCCCAGGAAAAACAATTCCCTGAAAAGTTACAAGGGAGGCAGGAGAGTAGTGAAGATATTAACGGAGAACACATGAACAGAGAGAACTAACAGTAGGAGATAGGTAACGGCCAGAAGAACTAAAAGGAAAAAGAGTCAGTCAGGAGAGACACAGTAAACATGAGGTGTGGGAAATATGAATAGAAACTGGGATATTGTCAATAGAGAGAGAGACAGTACTTTAGGTAGGAGAAGGGGTAAGGAAGAGAGTACTGGAGTCACAGATTGGTTTGGGGGTAGAGCAGTATATATAATATTCAGCAGAAGAGAGGAGATATAGTGAGGGAATCAAGCAGTCTAGCAAACGGGGGGGGGGGGGGATGGCTGCTGGCAGAAGTCTAGTTACTATATCAGGGGAGAATACCCAGAAATAACATCAATGGCACTATTGAAAGAACAAATATCAATGAAACATACAGTATAACTTTGGTGTGGTTTACTCCAGGTTATAATAGTCCAGTATACAGAGTGAACCCAGGGGAAATGTCCCAGGCAGGTAGTGGAGGGTGGAAGTTGCAGTTTTATGAGTCCACGCGGAGCACTTTCTGGAGTTGAGAGGGGAATAATTACCCTAAACCAGAGTATAACTTTGGTGTGGTTTACTCCAGGTTATAATAGTCCAGTATACAGAGTGAACCCAGGGAAATGTCCCAGGCAGGTAGTGGAGGTGGAAGTTGCAGTTTTATGAGTCCACGCTGAGCACTTTCTGGAGTTGAGAGGGAATAATTACCCTAAACCAGAGTATAACTTTGGTGTGGTTTACTCCAGGTTATAATAGTCCAGTATACAGAGTGAACCCAGGGGAAATGTCCCAGGCAGGTAGTGGAGGGTGGAAGTTGCAGTTTTATGAGTCCACGCGGAGCACTTTCTGGAGTTGAGAGGGGAATAATTACCCTAAACCAGCACCGCTTCCAACAGCAGCCACGCACAGGGGGAAAGAAACAATTCCTAATGTCTCAATTAAAACAAAAAATGAGCACACATACTGAACAGTCTGAATTCAAGGAAATGCAGGATCTGTTGCATGCAGCTGAACAGGTGGGCAAACATACTTTACAATGTGGATTTGATTCATTGGAAGCTTCCTGTAGAGCAGCTGTTACTGGCTCTGCTATACATAGATATGCTTGGTTAAAAGAACAAACCCTGCCTGATCATGTTAAAGCAAAATTATTGGATGCACCTTTACAGCAGGATGTATTATTTGGTGTCAAAGCAGAACAGGTTTTAAAGAAAATGGAGGATAAGGCAAAGTCTATGCAGACGGTCAAGGATTTTTTACAGGTACAACCCCCTCATTTCAGCAGAAATTGGCCACCAAAAAACTGGTCCTTTCCAGCTTCGGACAGATCACAGAGGGGCAAATACAGATGCCCAAGGGGCAGAGGTCAGTCACAAGGCCCTTACAAACTTCGCCAATGGGGTACTGCTACCCAGAAAGGAGGAAAGGACAGGCCCCAAGCTAGCAGAAGACAAACACAATGACTCAGTCCTCAAACTACCAAGCAAATCTCTCTTGGCAGCTCCCTTGGGAGGAAAATTAGCTCTTTTTGCAGGCAACTGGCACATCATCACAAAAGACAAATGGGTCCTAAACGTTGTCTCACAAGGATACAGATTCCACTTTCATACCTTGCCAAATCAATGGGCAGAGGCAAAAAAGCAAATTACAGCTCTCATGGACATGAGAGCCATTCAACAGGTACCTACACAGGAGCAAGGACAAGGATTTTACTCAAGACTCTTTCTAGTCCCAAGAAAAGACAAAGCATGGAGACCCATTCTGGATCTTTCAATTCTGAACACCTATCTACAAGTACCAAAATTCAAGATGCTAACACTACAGCTTCTTCCCATGCTGGGCAAGAATGCTTGGCTAGTAACGTTGGACCTCAAGGAGGCATACCTGCATGTCCCTATCAGACAAAATTGCAGAAGATACCTCCACTTCATTGCATGTTCAACCCATTATCAATTTTCTGCACTGCCCTTTGGCTTCTCTACTGCGCCCAGGGTCTTTACAAAATGCCTGGCACCAGTAATTGCATACTTCAGACAAAGAGGAATTCAAATATACCCATACCAGGACGACTACCTTATTCAAGCAGAAAGCAAGGACATTCTTTTAAAGCATCTGGCATTTGTCAAACACCTTCTAAGTTGCCTAGGGTACACAGTAAACGAAAAGAAATCAAAACTAGTGCTCTCACAAAACATAATATTCCTGGGTGCCATCTTGAATACAATGGCCCAGATGGCTTATCTCATGCCAGACAAGCAACAACAGCTGACTCAGTACTTCAAAACAATGGCAACAAAGACTCAACTCCCTACAAGAAAAATTCTGCAGGCCTTGGGTTTCATGGCATCTTGCATACTACTAATACCATTTGCAAAACTGCATATGAGGAAATTACAATGGTACCTGAAAAGCGTATGGACTCAGCACAACCACAGCTTGGAAACAATGATACCACTCATTCCCTGCCTCCAACAGGAGTTTCTGTGGTGGGCACAGGCATGCTACCTCAACAAGGGTCAGCCTTTCACCTTACCCACAGCCAGGCAAACTATGACAACAGATGCATCAGACTATGCCTGGGGAGCACACATGGCAGGACAGTGCATTCAGGGCAAATGGACTACAGATCAAAGACATCTGCATATCAATCAAAAAGAAATGCTAGCAGTGCAGAATGCCCTAACAGCTTTCAAGGACCTCTTACACCCAGGACAACTAATAATAAAGACGGACAATACCACAGTAATGTGGTACATAAACAAGCAAGGGGGCACACATTCCTCCCCTCTATGCAAGCAAGCAATGACCTTGTGGAACACAGCACTGTCTTACCAAGTTCAATTACAAGCACAATTCCTGCCAGGAAAGAAAAACACATTGGCAGATGATCTAAGCAGAATCATCATGGATCCCCACGAGTGGAAACTAGATCCACAAGTATTTGCAATGATAACTCAAAAATGGGGACGCCCAGACATAGATCTGTTTGCCCACCCCCAAAACTACCAACTTCAAAAATTTTGCACATGGACATTCCATCCACAAGCTTGGAAAGTGGACGCCCTCTCATTCAGTTGGAAAACATTAACAGTGTATGCCTTTCCTCCACTGTCTCTTCTAGCAAAGGTACTGCTGAAAGTCAGATTAGAGAGACCACAAATGATACTCATTGCACCAGACTGGCCACGCCAGCACTGGTATCCAATTCTAAGGAACATGGCCCACGGCCCACCATGGATTTTACCACAAATTCCACACCTGCTCACCCAGCGAGACAATCAGATTCTACACAGCCAGCTCAAGACTTTAAACCTGGCTGCATGGCAAATTACCTAAACAACCAGCCAACACTTCTATGCAAAGCTGTTATGGATGTCATTCTGGAGACCAGGAGGTCCAGCACCAGGAAAACCTATTCAGACAAATGGAAAAGATTTTGCACCTGGAACCAGGCTAAAGGCCAAAATCCCCTAGATCCGAACATTCCATAGATTCTACAATATTTAACTGAGATGTTGTACAAAGGACTTTCCTTTTCATCTATTAAGATCCATGCCTCAGCAATTTCAGGTCATTACAACACGGATCCTCCTTTATTTTCATATCCACTCCTAAGACAGTACCTCAGAGGGGCTAAAAACATAAGACCGCCCAGGAGAGCACCAACACCTACTTGGGATCTCAACTTTGTTCTGGAAAAGCTTACACTGCCGCCCCTTGAACCAGCTTTTTCAGCTGATTTAAAATTTATTTCATGGAAAACTGCCCTGCTACTAGCAATAACTTCAGCTAGAAGAATCTCAGAGATACAGGCACTAATGGCAGTGGAGCCTTTCATCATTTTTCATCAAGACAGAGTCTCTCTATGAACTAACCCTTCCTTTATGCCAAAGGTGGTATCCAGTGTAGCCTTAAACCAAACCATTCATTTGCCCACCTTTTTCCCAAATCCCCAGAACAAAGGAGAAAGACTCCTGCACTCTTTGGACATTCACAGGCAATTACGTTACTACTTGGATAAAACTAAGGCTTTCAGAAAATCTGACCAGCTCTTTGTAGCCTATGCTGCAGGATCACAAGGAAAAGCAATCTCAAAACAGACCATTTCAAAATGGATAGGACATTGCATACGTTTCTGCTACACGCATCATGGGAAACCGGTACCTGCTAACATTAGGTCCCACTCCACCAGGGCTACAGCTACATCAGCAGTCTTTCTCAGGGGGGTGCCAACCAAGGATATTCTGGAAGCTGCAACTTGGAGTTCAGTGCACACCTTCACCAAACACTATCACTTACCTCTGTATTCTAAGACTAGTGCTGGTTTTGCCACTGCAGTTTTGCAGGGCCTAATAGCTTCTTCTAACCCTGTTTAACTCCACCACCCATCCTTAGCTTTGGGATTCAACCCAAGTGTGATGACTGCAGCAGGGTAACACGATGAACATAGTCCAGTTTTGTACCTACCATAAATGTAGATGTTCGAGTGTTCACCCTGCTGCAGTCCAGGTTACCCTCCCTCCATCCCCTCTGAACTAGCTGGACTTATCTATACCATTCTACCCTATACAACCTCTGTGGTGTATTTGCTTGTGCCTGAAGGTATTGTTTTATTTTTATATGTATTTTTTTATATAGTTATATATATATATTGCCTACCTGTTAGGAGCACCAGACATCTGGGGCAAGAAAAACTGAAGAAAATGGCGTCGGATGCCTCTTATATATCCCTGGCGCACTGACGTCAGGGAAGAAGCGACAGCAACTGACGCCGGACCAATACTTTGGAACTCAGGCTGACTGCGGGACTGCCTGACGGCAGGATAACCCAAGTGTGATGACTGCAGCAGGGTGAACACTCGAACATCTACATTTATAGTAGGTACAAAACTGTACTTTCTGTCTGTGCTACTTGATTGTTGAGATATTTAGAGAAATATGAATATTATTACAATACAAATAAACATGATCTAAATATTCAGTATCTCTTTATCTGCACTATACAGACATCAAGTATCAATGCAGTTGTGTTTGCTGTTGTGTACATTTTAAAGTGTAATCTTCTAATACATTGTATGAAGCTAGGTTTTAGAATTATTAATGCAAATATGAACAAGCAATATTTGACACCTAGAGGCATCAGTAGGATGTAACGGCAGAAACTCCTGGAGATGTCACTAGGCTGTAAGGAGTTTAAAACAGCCAGGAGCATTTTAAAATAGTAAATGCCATCACTTGAATGAAGTTAATACAAATTTTACTTCTGAGTATGAGTATGAGGAGCTTTGCTGAATGTATCACCTGTCAGTGAGGGACAATCACAAGAAGTCACCAATGGAGCACCAGAAGAGTACTAAGGGAAAATTTGCAGGCAAAAGAGTTTGCGTCTATAACCACCGACTGTGCCCACAGCTGTGCGGCAGTGCACAATGCGGTGCTATGTAGCAAATGAGCACAAACTGATCTAAGAGTGTTTTTCCACTTAATTTTGTTTTGAGTTGAAATGGAGTTAGTCTGTATTTGGAGTAAAGGTAGGGGCATCATTAAATAAGTTTGGTGTGATGTGTGGCGATATGAACAAATACTCTTGTCTTTCTCTCTCTCTCTCTCTCTCTGATGTACATGCACACAGGTAGATTGTGTACATCAGAGCTAGACTTGTTTTCTGTCTGTTGTCTGTGTTACTGCGCTAAGTGTTTTCTGGCTTTCAAAGTCCTAAAACACTTTATGTTCCAACACTGCCCCCTTTTCCCCATGATCAGGTATCAGTTGTAGCCAGCTTGTAAGGTGTTCTCAACATGGGCGTCTAGATTCATCGATTGAACTTTACTTCTCTTTACTCTTGAGGTGAATTTCTTGACCTCTATGTCTCAAGCGCATAGCTCAAGTTTATAGTTGGAAACCCAGTCCCCAGTGTCATCAATGATGTAAGTATGTCAGTGTGTGAGACTTTTCCCAAGTACTGTTAAAACATTTTTAAGTCTGGTGATATGCATTTCAGGCAGTGGTATATACATTAGTGCTTGCTATGTGCCTAAAACTTTACATTTCTGGTTTCTTCTGCGAAAGAAAAACGTGAAACTTCTTTTACATTAGTTGTCCATAATGTTGAGCATTTATTATATTCTTTAGAACAAATGGAACTTGCATAAACTTCTGACAATAAATTTCAGTTTGGCCATTTTTAAGGAACTGAAAATGCTTTAGGTGTGTTGCACAGGAGAGCATTTTTTTTTAGCTCCTCTTATGTTTTTGTCAAAATGGGGACCAAAAATGCAAAAGTAAGCATTAGTTGGTGAAATGAGCTGTCTTTATAATACCAAAATATACATTCCTTATTTGATGCAGAGAATGATTTTAAATATGCCCATTGGTTATCAAACACTAGCACTAGGCCCGCTTCCTGTGGGAGTAAATATTGCCTAAAGGCTTATAGTGCAAACTGTGGAAAACTAAAGTTTCCTACATAAGTATGTAATTCTTAATGTTTTTAGGCATGCCATTTGTGAATTTCAGATACGATAGGAGTCAAGTATTTGGCTTAACTGTTTAGTTAAAAAAAAAAACAACTAAAGAATAAAGCCAAGTTTACAGCAATGTCTACAGTGTAGGCCTAGTTGAAGTTTCAGCCTACAAAAAACTCTAGTAGCAAAACCTGAGGCTTCTGTTCTACTGCTTTTGGTGGGTATGGACAATTCTTGTTGCTTTTGTATCAGGCAGAAAATTTACTGTCACGTACTAGAAAAGACTTTTGAATGAACTGGTTCCACTGAGAACTAAATAGGGTCAGGACAAAGATAGATTTAAAAAGCCACCATGAAAATAAGTACTTAAGTATAATTCCAAAACATTTTCTCCAGGTGGGGGTGGAGATTCAGAAGAGGTTATTGTAGTTTAGATAATGGGTCAAATATATATTGTCACCCTGTTGGAGAACACTATTTCCTGTAACATAGACAACAGCATATTAAGCTGCTGTGATGCAGATTGAAAAAAAGCAGTTGGATTCCATTTTGTATGCTATCTAAATCCATTTTTGCTTTTTATTGAGGGTAAAAAGGCAAACAGAAGAAAAGTAGTGTGTGTGTGTGTGTGTGTGTGTGTGTGTGTGTGTGTGTGTGTATCTGTGTGTGTTTGTAAGAGACACAATTTGATAGAGAGAGGGAGAAGCAGTGAACGGCCGAGGGAGAATTGTGTAACAGCCTGCATATCATTGCTGGAGCCTTCCTGTGTCCTGACAGAGTGCTGTTCAAACTATCTGGAGATATACAGAGCTAGGTATATTTTTCTGGCACTTCAGAGCTGTGTACTGTTAATTGTTGCTTGTCTAATTTTATATCATTGCTGGCTGACTTCAGAGTTGTGCATTGTTATTTTTGCTTCACTGTATAGTTTTTCAGATCTCTGCTGAAGGTGTTGGTTTTTCCCCCTACACACCTTCCCTATTTCTGTCTTGTTTAAATTTGAAGGCTTTTGCAGTTGCCTGCACCCACTGTAGATTTGATCTGGGACACTCTCCCCAGTCCCATCTCTTTACCTCATTCTACCCAATAGACTCCTTCTGCACTTATTTTTAGTCATTTTTAATTTAATTGCATTTTTTTAAACTGTTTGGTCTAGCATTGCTACATACTCAAATGTGCTAGCTTGCACTGCATTTGAATTGTTTTTACTGCTGTTTTAGCTACTTTTCTGTATGTATATATGTGTGTGTGTGTATATATATATATATATATATATATATATATATATATATATGTATATATATATATATATATATATATATATATATATATAAATCTAAGCCCGTTTCCTATCTTTCCAGTAACTAGTGCAGTCCAGATTCAGATTTGCTGTATCCAGCCAGGACTGTATGTAAGCTTCTGAGCCCCAAGCTTTCTGTGTCGGAGGGAAGCCTCCTAGCTTATCAGTGGGAGTGGTAAGCACTAGGTAACCTATCTATCACATAAGGAGTGGTTCTGGCCCAGAAATTGTAGTTATTGGCTGTTTGGGCAGTTTTTTCCATCTCTCTCAACTTTCTGATTTAAAATCCCGCATTTGCACTTGTTTCCCCCTTTCCTGTAACTAGTTTAGTCCAGATACAGATTCTTAGTTTTAGCACTTGAATTTGCTTATTCGTGATCAGCACTTGTTCAGAACTTGTTGTAAGCACTAAATAACCTACTAATTACTACAGCACTCAGCCTTCTTCATTACCTAGAGGAAAACAGTTTTAGTACTTACTTTCCTCACTTGCTTAGATAAAAACAGCTTTTGTACTTATTTAGAGGAAAATAGTTTTTTATTCAGGCATGTCCGAGGGTCAGCTCCCAGTGTTCTCTCCTGTCTATCTGATGAATCTGGGCATTTTGGGGCAATGTGGAAATTGCCTCATGTACACAGACAACCCTCTCCTCCTCCCACCCAACACTACAACCTGTGAGAGATGCACTTATCTAGCCAAACTGGAGGTAAAGCTCTCTCCAACCAAGACTGAACTTGACAGTCAAGAAGAGAAGGTAAACACTTGCACCATACCACACTCATCACATAGTCTCACCAAATCTACACTACCAAAATCTACACATAGAAACACAAAAACATTCGTGGAGGCTCTCGGTAATAATCTGCTCAAGCAACAGAGACCTCCAAAGCAGAAATGCAATCAATCTCCACCCCCCAACACAACCCAAATGACACATAGCCCGCAGACGCAGTGTGCCACTCAACCACAGCCAATAAGGCAAAACAACATACCCAACACACTAGTCATAGGTGACTCTATAGTCAGGCACACTGATGTCCCACTCACCAGGCTAAACAAGGAGAAGGTTGCTGTCAGCTGCCAGGATCCGCCACATAACCCACGCACTCAGGTCACTCCACAACAAGTACAAATATGACTCTGTCATTGTCCATGTTGGTGTGAAAGACCTGAGACGTACCTCCCTGGGCTACATGAAAAGAGACATGAAAGAGCTCGCCGATCTTGTAGCCCAGGCAGGTATGACCCTAGCCCTGGGTAGCATTCTGTCATCACCCAGAATGATGCCGCAGTACAAGGAAAAAATGATTGATTTCAACAATTGGCTAAGCTTCTGGTGTCATTCTAAAAGGATCCAGTATCTGTCTGCCTGGGATGACATGGTCGACAGACCACGATGCTTTGCCAGAGATGGCCTGCACCTGTCACCCCTGGGATTCCGGATACTGGCTAAGGTTCTTGCCTCCCCTATAGTGCCTTTTTTAGGCAAGGTTCAAATGACAAATTCACCACAGGAACAGGCAAGCAAAAACTGAGGGTGATGCTACTCAATGCTAGAAGCCTAAATCTTAAAATGCACTCACTCGAGGCACTCCTTAAAATGGAGAACATCAATATCTGTGCAGTGACTGAGACCTGGTTCAAGGCTCCAGAGAGCACCCCTGCACTACCAGGCTATAACTCATACCACACTTTTCGGCCATGTAACCTGGACCGGAACACCAAAGGCGAAAGTGTGTCCATATTCATTAAGGATATCCACAACTCCAGGCTAGTTACTCAGCATAATGCATCCGAGGTTATCCAAGTGCAACTAACTCTGGGCAAAACTGCAATCCAAATTGTAGCTTGCTACATATGCCCCACCATGCCCCAGGATTCCCACTCCTCTTTTCTTGATGTACTGGAAAATATTAGGGTTCAACCAAACACCCTAATAATGGGTGATTTCAGCTACCCCATCATTAACTGGGAAAACTATTTGTGTACCATCTCCTTCGCTCAACGCTTTCTGGAATTCATAAACTCCAATGCCCTGGATCAACTTATCCCCACCCCCACCAGGGGCAACAATATCCTAGATCTAGTCAATACCAACATAAGTGACCGGTGTTCCACACCTGAAGTCAGTGCCTCATTGGTCCTATCCGACCATAGACTAATTACCCTAGATATCCACATCCTGCCCCCACCCCCCATTAAGGAAACCATGGTAATAAATTTCTCCAAAGCTAACCTCATGCTTCTTAAGACAGAAGTGGTGAACTTCATGACACCCATGCATATGGACAATACAGTTACGACTACTGAATCCTACACAATTGCACTTTATAAGCACTTACACGAGTGCATGGATCGTGCTATCCCAAACAGAACCAAGACGTTATCCTCCAAAAAACGAAGCCAATCTGGTGGTCCCCTGCCTTAAACAAACTGTACAACAGAAGGAAGAAACTGTTGCAAAAGAGATTAAAATCCTATGAGTGGAGGAGCTCCCTGGTCAGCCTCAGTAAGAAGCTGCGATCCCTGATAAAATCCTCCAAAGCTAGTTAAGAAAACAAAATCGCCACTGATTCTAAAGACATCCACAAAGCATTCTAAAGCTATGTCAAGAATCTCAATGGCAACACTCAGATGTGCTCTGAGTTACACACAATGGCACTAAATATACAGCCCCAACTGATATTGCCAACATCCTGGCAGATAGGTTCAGTGCTAACTTTACCCCCCTCTCACCGCCCATCTCTCTACCGGATGAATGCAAAGTTCCTGTAATCATGGCTGCACAGGTAAAAACCACACTCTCCAAAGCCAAGAACACAGCATCCATGGGACCAGATAACATCCCAGGCTGCGTTCTACACGAACTACAGAACGAACTGGCACCCCACCTAAGTACCATGTTCAATCATAGCCTCATCTCAGGCTTTGTGCCTGCTGAATGGTGCACAGCGACAGTTATCCCACTCCACAAGGGGGGAGCCACCACGGACCCCGGGAACTACCGCCCCATTAGCTTGACAAGCCTGGTCTGCAAGGCCATGGAACTTATAAACAAAGACATTGGTAATCTCCAAACTCTGAACCTCACCCAGTTTGGTTTTGTAAAAGGCAGATCATGTCTCCTAAACCTGATAGACTTCTTTGAAGTTGGTTCACACAGCCTATCTAGATCTTGCCAAGGCTTTCGACACCATCCCCAACTCCAACTCTGGAATTATAGATAAACTCACTGAAATAGGTATAAATCCCTATGTCACAAGATGGGTTGCCAGCTGGCTCATTGACAGAACCCACACTGTGAAAGCAGCAGACTCCAAATCCGACTTCAGACCAGTGACAAGTTGAGTACCACAGGGTTCATTCCTAGGTCCTCTCCTGTTTGGTATGTACTTCTCTGAAGTACAGGCTAACACAGAAGGTCTTTGGCTTATGAAGTTCGCAGATGACTGCAAACTAGGAGCCATAATCGAAACTCCTAACGATGTAGACATCCTACAAAAGGGCCTCACTGAGACGGATGCCTGGTGTCAAAGCCATGGCCTCAAGCTCAATGCCAAAAAGTGCATTGTTATCCCCTTTGGTAAAAACTCTGTACCCATGAACTACAACATAGGCGGTAGTATACTTAACACCGAAAGTGTGATAAGAGACCTTGGAACACAGATGGACAGTAGTCTCTCCTTTGATAATCACATCGCCACAGTAGTCAGGAAATCCTTCTACGTGGCACACCTCATCACAAAAGGTTTCTCATCCAGAAAAAAAGAGGTCATTGTTCCCCTCTACTCATCACTCATCAGACCCATTACAGAGTACAACGCCCCTTTTGGTATATACCTCACAAGACATCTGCAACAACTGGAAAGGCCGCAGAAATACCTCACAGAGAGGATTATTGGCCTCAAACAGATGCCCTACGCAGACAGTCTCAAAAAACTCCAGCTTTACTCCATCGTATATGGCCTACTCAGAGGTGATCTCTGCCTAACATACAAAGCTATGTCAAACCCAGAGCTGTTGGACATGCTCCACTTAAAGAAATCCCAATCCCTCCGAGCTACACGCTCTAGGGACCTAAACCTTGTCAGCACAATAAACAGAACATGCCGGAGGGATAGATTCCTGTCCCAGAGACTTCCCATACTCTGGAATAAACTACCTATCTATATCAAACAAAGCACCTCATTAGCACTCTTCAAGAAAAATCTTGATGATTGGATGGGAAATAGGAAATTCATCCTGGGGATCACTTTGGTGGCTCTGCTCGACAGTGGCACAGGGAAATAATTTTCTTGGGTAGCAAAAGCCAGGGTACCTTTTTGGCTGGGCTTGTATAGGCCCCAGGGCTGATAGCCTAGTACCTAACTATGAATTAGACTTCTACATACCTCTCACCTCCTTTGTTCAGAAGTTCTAAATAAAGCAACAGTAAGGGGGTCGGGACTTACAGTCAGGGTGAGTCTTTAAATATAACAGCTGCATTTTCTCAACAGTAAGTAGTATGATGCCTGGCTTCATTGACTGGTAGTAATTTTCGATTATTTGTCAGAAAATCAAACATTTTTGAGGGACTGAGCAAAGTTAGGCCATTGAGCGGCACTGAGGGGGTGGTAAGGGTTGTGGTGCCTTATACTGTATAATTTTTTTTTCATTCATTTGAACACAATGAAAAAGCTGAAGTGTACTGAGTAAATAAAGTAGCTGTAATTGCTGTGCACATTTGTGTGTGTATGTATATGTAGAGAAACACTTGCGCAACATATATTTTAGGTGCAAAGTGCTTCTTCCATCAGCAATTACATATGCTGCAGCAAGTTTGAAACACTAGGTGGAAGAATAGGAGCTATTTTACATCAAAAATATGTATAAAAAGTATATACTAATACAAAGTTTAACAGCTAACCCATTACCTAAGCACAATAATGCCCTCCAGGCTGGACATTATGAGGGAAATAATGGATCTTCCGGGGGGGGGGGTAAGGTCCCCTGCCTTTTGGCAACAGGCCTCACAGCACTCTGGGTGTTCCATTATTTTCACGGTAATGCCCTACATGTTGGGCATTATTGCTTGCCATTATATAATTTCACACAATTCTAGAACACATAGATATGAAGCACAGGAGGTGATTGCTGCACAGCTGAGCATAGTGATGATTACTTAAGCAATAACCCAATGTGGTGTAGTATATTGAAGATTTACCCATGGTTGCTGTGCTTTAATCACGAGGGTAATGCCCGAGTTATTAAATAAAGACAGCCGTGGGTAAATTTCAGTATACCACAACCATGGAGTTTGTTATTGCTATTATACAATGACATTATTTAAGAAAACAAATATTTACTTTTCTTAAATAATGTCTTTGTATAACAACGCCATACTGTTTTTCTGTGGCTGGTCATATCCTGCTTCCTTGTTTTGATGTACTGCGCATGCGTATGGGACTTGCGTTCCCACGCATACCTAGTATATCAATGTTTTGAAAAGGAAGCAATAGAGAAAAGAAAGCCTCCGCTGTTCCGTTTTTTTTTTCTTCCTTTTTTTTATTAAAAAAAAAAGTTTCGTCTACTTTAGGGGTAGGAGAGAGAGGCAGAATGGAGGAAATGTCAAGAAAATTAGGTATGTGCCTTTAGTTTTAAATAATGTACCTGATTTTCTTTGTATTTCCTCCATGCTGCCTCTCTGGTATGTCCAGAGGCTGAACTATAGATTTTTTTAAAAAATTTTTGTTAAAAATAAATAAATAAAAGTTCTGGAATATACGAATGGAAAGAAGTCCGGTTGACCCGACCTTTTTCCGTTAGTATATTCTGGGATTTACAACGGGGGCTGGCCAATTAGCGTGCTCGTTTTTGAATATTAATGGCCAGTCATTGTATAATATCTGTTAATGTACATGGATGTAGCGCAAGGCTGCATTTAGAAGAGTGAATGCTGGGCCAGATTCAGAAAGCAATGCATGTAAACACGATGGTTAGTTGTACTTAGATATGTTAGTATGGCAGATCAGGAATCACACAACTGGGGTCAGTATGAGAGTAAGCAACGTATGGCAGCACAAACTATTCATGCAGAGTGATCCAAATGGGCGGCTTATGACTGCAGTTGTTCATGTACAGAGACCCCAGTAGATCCCATACAGCTGGATTGTTGTCCACTAGGTCCATATCAGACAAACCCTTGATCTGTTGCTGTACTACAGATAATGATGTTTATTTTAATTCCCTGAAATGCCTATGTAGCTTCTAACTTACCCAGTCATGTGGTGAACAACTGTACAAGTGCTAACTTTTACCCATGTCAGTATATTGACAGGTGGCTATTCTCAAACTCTGTCTTGAACCACTGGGATTTGTTGATTGGCAGTATTAATACACTGGGTTTCAACACAGAGCTTCACTGTGCAGTCTTTTTTTGCAAAGTGAAACTTAAAATGTTGCCAGTGCTACTTATATAAACATACAGCTACTTCCTGAAAGTCTATTTTTTTTTACTAAAATGGGCTTATCTGATTATCTGCAAACCAGCTGGTGATACTGCAGCATTTTAATAAATGTTCTTTTACTTTTTTCTTGTTTTGCAAGGTTGAGCCTAGACAAAAAACTGATACATGTGTTATGGAAATTCTTGTGCTGATTTTATTTTCTCTTTCACAAGCTGTAGTGGGGTCTTTAACAACTTTCTTAACAATCATCAGAAGAGGTAGCTGCGACAAATATTTAACATTTCATTTGAATGATGGCATGTGACAAAAATGCACCGTCAATATACCCATTACATACAACAGCATCAATACAGAAATCTGGGGGTAAAGGTACATTGGCACCTTTAACCTGCTGAGCCACTGATAGTGATGCTAAATGTTCTTCCCTCTGGTTTATGAGAATTAGGATATGGAAAATAGATCAGATATTTTTAAAACTGGCTTTTTAGTTGAAAACTTTATAAAATTGATTATTCTGGCCAGCTGATGAGTGCAGCAACTTGGGTCACACCCTTGGACCAGAAATTAAGAAGCTTAGCTTGCAGGAAGTATTTTAAGTGTTCTATAAGGAGGGATGATTTCCTCCACTTGGGGAAGATATGTAATAGGCTGGTAATGCATTGCATTTTCCAATGAGGTCTCATGTCAGCAGTTTTTGGTAGAAGGTCTTTAACAATTTGTGTCATACTTTGTTTGCAAGTGTTGGTAAAACATTTGTTATGCAGAAGAGTTACCAGCCTATTTTCTTTATCAGAAGTCACACATTTAATCAATCAGCTTAAAACAGGTGATATCCTTAATAAGTCCTAATAAGGATAAGGCTACATTATTAACATTTTTCAGTTTGTTTTATGAGACAGGATACTAATTTTACAACTGCAGTAAGTTGCAAAAAGTACACTATATGTGATTTCCATATGTTTCTTTGGAGTACAGGAGGAGTAATGTGATTTGATCTATAGAAAGAATGTGAAAATGTTGCTATATTCACAATGGTGAGCTCAGTGTGTCAGATAGTTGTCATACTGTACTTCACAGATCTCAGTGTCTCATAAACTGTCATGCAGCCCAAAGCAGGGGATGTAGCCAGTAGGGTAACAAACTACTCCATATACACAAGCACTCCCTTATCCTACAAATCGCTGTAAGGAAACCATGGTCAGATACATCCAGCACCATGTATACAAATAAACCCTTGGTAGAAATAGTATGCATCAGGTACTGAATACTCTGTCTGTCAATATGTACCCCTTTCCAGCTTGTCCATTATAAGTGAAATGGCATTTCCTCTAGTGTATGTCTGTCATTATGTAGAGTGTACACCTGGTAGTATAGTTACCTATCCTGGATCGGGAGTGCTGTTAGCTGTAAATGTGCTTCAGTGTGTGCTTCCCTCTTGTTTCATGGGCATCAGTGCTTGTGATGGTGCAGAGGACATGTGGCCATTCAGCAGCACAAAGAAGAATTTTGGAGACACAGACCACAGGAGCATTTACAGACAGCACTATGAGCCCTGTTATGGAAATAGACTTTCAGGACCTTTCCATTGTCATGTTGAAAAGCTTTTTTGAGGGGAAGGTTGGAGAGGTTGTGAGGTACTGCAATGTATAAATCCATTTCATGGTATTGCCTGTGCATGTAGCCCTTTAAAGAGCAGGTATGGTGTAAACTTTATTCGTATATATGTACACTAAAGCTATTTAAAAGATTGTTGTCAGGGCTACCACACTTAGCAAAGGTGCATCTCATCTCATTAAGTGTTATTTTCTAGTGTGTGGTACGAGGCCAACAATTTAGATAAAAGGATTACCATATGACTCAATGAGTACATCTTTATTCCTGTTTATACGTAGAATGCCTTTGAGTTTGCTTGAATCAGTTCAGTCAATCAATCCTTTGAGATGACTTACTCAGTGTTTCCAGCTCCGTTTGTCGATCTCACCTTATGTGAATTGCTGTATGCTATGCTCATGTTATTGTTTCTAGTTTAAAACATGGTCAGGCAATTCCCTAGGTTCATAGATAACTGTTCTGGTCATATTGATATAGTGTAATGGACAGATTGATAATACCAGACCCATAGCACATATGATTAATCTCAGCAGGTATAAAGATTGCAGGGCATTACTGTTCTCTTTAAAGTGCATTAAAATAGCAAATCGGAAAATGTTCTGCTTTGAAACCATTTTGCTGAAATTACATTGTCATATTCCCTTGACAACAATGACTCATATACTTTTTTTTTGCATATGCATCATCCCTTTTTATGTTGTGATCAGAATCATTATACAAATTAGACTTAATACTGCTGGGTTTAAATTCAGTAGAAAGTATTCCATATAGCTGACCTATGATGTCATCTGACTTAATTCCTTGAACAAAAACATGCTCTCAATTATCATCATTAGTTCCTAATTATATTACTAAGTGTAGCCTCACATGGTACTAATATTTTCTTCATTAATACATGCAATATTAGCTAGTCATGTTTATTGTATGCTATACTTTGAAACTGATACTTTCGCCTTCTGTTAGGATGGGAAGTTACAAAACTTGCTTCCGTTACAGGAAGGATGACCCCCTCTGATCAGTTGACTTTTTTGAGCTAGAATAAATAATACCGTTGACCTTACAGTTATATAATGAAAGTTTGCAGCAGCTTAAAAAGGACCCTCTGTACAATTAATCTATTATGAAACAACTAGTATTTTGCTTAGTTTACAGTGAGTTTTGCTGTATTAAATGTGCATGTAGATGTCATGGTGTGTGCTTTCAAATGTTTCTGCAGCAGGGGGCAGGCAGAATTATTAACCAGAGCTTCTTGAGAGCTACTTCAAAGACCTAGGAAAGAAACTTTGTCTAGTAAACAACGTTTAGAATTCCTTTCTTCTTGATAGTGCTTTTACAGTTAGAGAGAGAGAAAAAAAAGCATGCAACATGTGAAGAAAACTGTTGATGGCCTTTATTCATGAGTTTCTTTGCTATCATATTACCTGTTTGTTTGGTTGTGCTGTATCAACTTTTCTGTTTTTTTTTCTGTAACAGGTCGAAGTTCTTTTTTCTGACTGGCACAGTAAAGTTGAATGAAAACCTTGTAGTCTCACATGCGTACCTTTTGCATCTGAAAATATACACCCACAAAACCTGTTGTTTAAGAGGCAGGTGCTAGTTTGTGTAGTGTTGTGCTCACAGTTCTGTTCAGTATTGTTAATTTAAAAATGCAGCCAGGCTTACCTTAGGATTTGTTATAGCTGCATCTTTTTTTGTCAGGATGTGAGCTTGTTTTTTCTTTGCTATTTCATATTTAATGTGTGGACTGTATATGGTTGCTGAAATGCCCATCACCTGTAAAGTGCAATAGATTTTTTTTTTACATTGATGTATCTTATTAAAAGAAAACCTGCGTTTTAAACACAGCTTTATTGAAGACTCACCCTCAGAGGACATCAGGGGGATGGAGGGAAGTAGACACAGACAAAACATCACTATAATATACAACCATACACTTGTTAACATGTGTTTTTTTATCAGTTTGTGAAACAGTGACATTTTTAAATCAGTTTCCTTTCCCCACTCATTAGCATTTATCCATATTCAATCCACCATTATATTCTTATCATTGTTCAGCTGTCCTCAAAATTCCTCTTTCCCTCTCTGCTTCAACCTTCATTTTGGAGACATTAATTCCATGCAGTCCATTTGATTGAATGTAGCTTATTCCTTCTCATTTTTGTTTCACTTTAGAAAAAATGCAGTTATAACAATTTTTGGAAATTGCTGTTGTGGTATTGCAGTAGCTGGATGCATTTAATTTCAAACTATAGAATGCATTCATTCTAATCTTGCTTGAAACACAATGAGAATGTGATCACAGTTAACATTTGTGTATTTCTCTTCGAAGTGAGTTGCCTGAAGTGGGCAATGTCATCAGCAGTTGTTTAAAAGATCTATATAGTTTGTTTAATTTTACTGTTCCATAAAAATCCATTTTCTTAGAAAGTGATATTTATTATTCTTATTGCATTAGCTGGGATTATTAAGCATATATTGATACATTAATTAGTATACATAAACTCTATATGGAGTTGCAAGCCTATTTTGTAATAACAAGGATGAACGGCCGCATGCTACATTTCCAAGCAGCAGTAATATTGTTAGGCAGCTTGGCATCCAGAACTTTCCTAGGCATCTAAACCCCTTCCTCTTTACCCATGATAGCCTGCCTTTGGACCATTCCTTCCAGAACTTTTATATACCATACAAAGTGGACTTACAAATATAAACCTTAGACCAAGACATCAAGAGGGAAAGGAAGGTGGGCAGGGATGTTATCAGAGATGGGCATTTTCTTCTAGTTCTGTCATTATGGTTATTTACAAAACTGTGCATAACAGTACATCTAGAAAAAAATTCCCAAAAGAGTTCTAGGTCACTCATGGATGGATTAAAGTTGAGAATATTCTTGATGAATGATTGAAGATTATGCGTAGAAGAAACACAAATGCATTTCCTTTATGAAAGTTGAAATTAGAAATATTGATAAAAACATTAAAGGGAAAGACTTAGAGTGAAGTTTTATCGAACGTTTTCTGAGAATTGACCCCCTATTTATTATCACTATTACACTGTAAAACAATTCCCAGCTGGTCAGTTCTGGAATAAGTACTAATTGGTGTTACTGTTCTTATTAAAAATGGTCAATCTGGTGTAGACCATGCTTATTTTCTGCATGTATCCGTTTTTAACTTCGGTTTTGCCAGCGTATGGTGATCTATCATTATAAGATTGCTTTCTGCACTGCAGCATGCTTTAATGTTTTTGTGTTTTTCAGGTTTGATTTTTTGTAGGAAATTGAGCAGTTGTTAGTAAGATGCTTTGGGTCCTTTTAATGGCGGAGGAGTTGTCACTTTTTACATAACACGTTTGCCCCTATTGTAATTAAATTTGATGTTGCAAAATCTATTTAATTTTAAATAGAATGTGTGTTAGCATTTTATAACTGTCCAGATACCTATATTCAGGCAATTAAAATGCATGCTCTATAACATATGCTAAAGTTAAATGTTATGGTACTTCTAAACCTCAAATATGTATAAAGCTGAATAAATGCCATGTGTGTCCTTTATCTGCCTCCCCTTTTGTGGTACTAGTGATGTCTTTGGAAAGAATACTAGACATAAGTAGAGTGCGTTTTTGATTACTTATAGTTTTTGTCAATGACTATGGGCCAGATTCAGTAACACTTAAGTGTGCACCATTCTGAGTGATTAGACAAAACAAAAATAACTCCCACCTTCTTCCTCCTAATTTTATATCTGATGATGTTAATCTTCTTTCCATTCATCACTTATGGGTTCGGTTCTGAGCCCTCTGATCCGAGTCGGCCTTTTTACCAAGCTCGCGCCAGCCAAAAACTCTCGAGCTAAGTCTATACCTAGAATGCCCCTTCTCCCTGTTACCTCAGATCTCGTTTGCCATGTAGCCATAAAGCCACGTTTTAGCCGAGCTCTCAGCTGAGTGAAACTTTTTTGATATTTGTGTGAAAAATTTTGGATATCTTCATATTTTATTAAATTAGTTTTTCTAATGTCTTTTCTACTGTCTGACCTTGTTTTTTCCTCTCTACCTGTAGTTACCATTGGTACCGCCTTCCTCTCTTACCCTTATGGTATTTCTTCAATACCATAGTTGGTATTGTTTAACCTATTAGCTGTCTTTTATTCAGGTGTTTCCTTTCATTTCTCTATCATACCAGTGTATTGTTATATTTGTGACTTTTTTGAACAGAGTTGACTTTGATTATAGTTGGATTATACAGTTGGCCTGTGGTGTTTTCTCTCTATCAAGATGTCGGATAAGAAGGGTACTTCAGGTTTTAAGCATTGTACTTCATGTAAGGGCAAGTTACCTAACAGTGATTCTCATGATGATTGTGTATACTGTTTGGGAGTGTCCCATCTTTCGGTGAAACCTCCATGTGACATTTGTCAGCGTTTCAGTCACCGCACTGTTAATGAGCACAAAAATAAACTCATTCTGAAAGGCTTACTAAAGTCTCCCTTCTCAGAGGCCATTTCTGCAATGGAGGTCTCAACCCCTCCTTCTAAAGACAAAAAGAGATCCCAATCTGTTCCTTCTTCACCATCGGGTGATCAGAGCAAGCCTGGGAAATCAAAGGTCCCAAAGTTATCTTCGGTGAATAAATCAGCCTCCTTGGCTCTGTCCTCTTCGGCTCCGACCATCTCAAAACCATTGATACTGGCTACCTCGGGCACCTATCTTAGACCTTACTATGCCTATTTTGACTTTGGCACCTGTGGCCACTTCGGCTCAGGGCACACCTTTGACTATGTCATTAGTTTCCATTTTTTGAACTGACTGTTTCAGCTCCGAGTGCCCATTCGGCACCGTGAGTTGTACCGACATCACTGGATTGACCCCTTTACTTCCGGTCTCGAAACTAGAGACTTCGGTGCCGGCAGATCCTGCACCACCGACCCAATACTCCCCCTCCGTAGATCCATTTCTGGGCCAGGTGTATTGCCCCTTCATTGAACATCCTGACTCCCCATTCAGAGTATCCACTAGATCCACCAGGAGCCTTTCTGAACATGATGTGGTGCGTCTTGTAGATCAGCTGTTGTTAGCCGGAGGGATTCCCTCACTTTCTAAGACCCATACACCTGCAGGACTCGGATTGCCTTATCCATGGACTCCATCTTACACTCCTCCTTCGATCATCTTGGTTCCAAAGCCTTCTACTCCGACATCTTTCTTGTAACCCATCACCTCAGCGCCTACGGTGCATCTCACGCTGGCTCCGAGTTTGTCCCTTTGGTCTTTGGTTCCCATTGAACCAGTCCTTCCTCATTCTGGGGATTGGGGGACAGGCTTGTTGGCCTGGGGTACGGAGCCACCTCTGTTCCATCCTTGGGTGCTGATATCCGTGTTCGCGCTGATCCTGCTTGAGGCTCCATCCGTGGGGGCAGGTTCGTTGGAGCAGGGTGTGACCTCTGTCCCAAGGTTGCCTTTCTCGGTTTTGGGCTCCCATCTCTCTTCGGGCGGGCCTGCCTTCTGCGTGATGGAGAGGGCTATTGCTTTTGGCAGCACTCCGATGTCGGAACCCCAGTTTTCACCCCCTGAGCTACAGCTGTCACAAACCATCCCCCCGGGACACCGGGCAGAGAAGCCGCAGGACACCCCTGTTCAGGGTACCTGCTCTTCCGAGTCCTCCTCAGAGACCCCCACTGAGGAGCCCCCTCAAAAGAAGACATATGAGAGAAAGCACATGGACTCACCCGGGGAGTCCTTAATGAAAGACGTGGAATTGCTATGATGGTGAAGGGTCCCCACAGTCACCTCCTGATGATGTCTCCTTTGGAGACATCCTGGAAATGTTAAAGCAGAGAGGTGACTGGAAGCCCTCCAACCCTTCGTCTGAGGAGTTTGTGTTCCTGAAGGCTTTTCGCACCCGGCCTTCTACCTCTTGGGTGACCCCACCTGCCAATGAGCTTGTCCAGCTCGTCGTGCAGCATGCTTGGAAGAACCTTGATTCCACTGAGGTGATCCCTCGGAGACCAGACAAAATTCTTTCCCCTTCCGAGGAGAACCTGCATTGGTCCAAAGGGTTAACAACTGATGCTATGGTGGTGGTGGTGGCGGCGGCCATGAAAAAGGACTTGGCTGAAGAAAGTCCCGCTGTCCACCCGCCCAAAAAAGGAGTCCCGGACAGTGGACAATCTTGGGAAGCGTGTTTTTGTGTCAGGGACCTTTGCCATATGGTCCCTGAATTATTTGGCGCATTCTACGTGGCTCCAGAGGGACTTGATCTCCGAACTCTCTGGGACACTCACAGGACAGTTTTCTGATGTAGTCAGGGACAAAGTGGCCTCGCAGCTCGCAACCTTGGAATCAATATCCAACTCGTCCATGAGGTTGGTGTCACATGCAATCGAAGGGGTGGCTAGAGCAGCGGGTTCGGGCATTATGAGGCGTCATGCCTGGATGCACATTTGTGACCTCGAGGACCCCTTCAAGTCTTCCTTTCTGAATGCTCCCATCGAAGCTTTGTCCCTTTTTGGCTCCAAAGTGAAGGACATGCTAGCCAGGTGTGAACAAGACAGAAAGACACCCTGTCTGCCATAGGCTGATGGTTTTCCAACCCTCAACGTACCTTCTCCAGGAATTAGAGGAGTGGAAAGATGTGGCATAAGAAATCTCAGGGCCCCTTCCATGCCACATGTGGTGGTGATACTCCCAGAGGCAGAGGGGTAACAGTTATGGAAGACACCCCTATAGAGGCAGAGGGGGTCCTCGTAATTAGAGCTCCAGGGATTCCTTCTCTGGACAGCCTTATCAGCGCTCCTGAGTAGCAGCCTGTTTGCTTACCTGTGGAAGCAGTCGGGGGTCATTTCTCACTGAACTAAGCTGCCTGGCAATCCATCACCACTAATCGTTGGGTGCAAAGCATTATCACCAGAGGTTACACCATTTTCCTTTCTTGTCAGCTAAATTTCCCAAGAAAACTTCCCGACGTTCCACCCAGTCAAAGGGAAGAAGCAGCTTCAGAGATTATAAAGCTGTCTCAAAAAAGAGTCATCCAACGAGTCCCACCATACCAGTGCGTATCCGGATTTTACTCGAGATTCTTTTTGGTGGCAAAAAAGACAGGGGACTGGAGACCCATTTTGGATCTCTGCAGCTTAAACAAGTCTGCCATCCAAACCAAATTCCAGATGGTCACAGTTTAGTCCATTCTCCCCTTTTTAAGAGAAGACGATTGGATGTGCTCTATAGATCTCCAGGATGCATATTATCACATCAAGATGGACAAATGCTTCAGGAGTCTGCTTCTCTTCCGGTTAGGAGCCAGTCATTATCAATTCCGTGCCCTGGCGTTCGGTCTCTGTACAGCCCCCAGATTGTTCACGAAATACATGGCAGTGATAACAGCTCACTTGAGACTAAAAGGATTCCGGGTGTTTCCATAAATGGACGACTAGCTTCTTACCACCCCCACCGAGCATCTTCTGGTAACAGCACTACATTGTACTGTCGCTCTCTGGCAAAATTGTTGGGAGTAACAATACATTGGTAGAAATCAGACCTTGTCCCTACACAACAAATAGAGTTAATTGGAGCAGTGTTCAATAATCAGTCCTGTCTGGTATCACTCCCAATTCACAGACTCCATCAGTTGAGGCTTCAACTCCGGGTGATACTCTCACAAACAACAGTTTCTGCAAGGGAAGTTCTTCAGGCGCTAGGTTCTATGGCAGCATCAATCCCAGTAGTGCCTCTAGCAAAGCTACACATGCGGAATCTGCAGTGGCTCCTTCTGTGTCAATGGTTCCCAAACTATCACCCCCTCAGTTACCAGATTCGAATAACTCCTGCAAACAGGACCTGCTTTGGTGGATGAGACCAGACGTAGAACTTTGGAGTCGTCCATTTCAATCTTCTCAGCCCACATCCATTGTGTGACCATGGATGCTTTCCTGATAAGGTGGGGGGGCCATTTCCAGGGAGAGACTGTCCAAGGCACATGGTCCACCTCAGAGACCCACCTGCATGTCAGTGTTCTGGAACTGAGAACTGTGCTGTTAGCATTGCAGGCCTTCCATTCAGCTCTCTCTTCAGGGACAATTGCAATTCAGTCAGACAATATGTCAGTGGTTTGTTATATTAAGCAAGGAGGAACCAAGTCCTATCCCCTATGTCGAGAAGCCATGAGAATTTGGCAGTGGGCGATAACTTCCAACCGCTTTCTAGTAGCAACTCATATCCTGGGGAGCTCCAACATGATTGCGGACAAGCTGAATAGATGTATGCTCATGCCTCACGAGTGGTCCCTCAACCCTGAGGTGGTGTCAGCAATCTTCAGCCACTGGGGCCAGCCCTGCTGCGATCTTTTAACCTCCGCACCAAACACCAAGTGCAACAGCTATTTTGCCCTACTTCCCCCGGAAGAGGAATCACCGAGGGATGCTCTGATCCATGACTGGCCCACAGGACATCTTTATACTTATCCTCCCATCCCTCTGATCCCACAATTTCTAAAGAAAGCCCTTCAGTTGAGATGCAAGGTGATCTTCATAGCCCATTCTGACCTTGACAAGTTTGGATCCCCTTCCTTCTGCCTCACCTAGTATACCCGTCTTGGATTCTGGACCCTCTACCAGATCTGATTTCTCACCCCCAAGGGTTGAGTCACCCAAATCTGTCCAGTCTCAAGCTGACAGCTTGGTTTCTCCACTTCCACTAGTAGCCAGGCAAGCTAATCTCTCCTCGCCTGTTCGAGACATCATTCTGGCCTCTCATAAGCCATCCACAAGAAGATTCTACCAGGATAAATGGAAAAGATTCTCCATCTGGTCTAAGGATAACATGCTAGACCCATATTCGGCTCCAGTAACTGCAGTGCTTCAATACTTGGCTAGGGTTTTTGATAATGGAGCCTCTGCCTCTGCTGTACGAGTACATCTAGCGGCAATTTCCAATTTCCACTTTCCACAATGGTATAGATGGCACCCCTCTTATCTCTCTACGCATTTACAAGGCTTTCCTCAAGGGGCCTTCTCATATCAGGCCTCCTGTCAGACAGCTTGTGGAACCATGGAATATCACCCTAGACCTTCAGTCTTTGACTCAGAAACCTTTTGAACCTGCTGCGCAGTGTGACCTAAAGTTTTTGTCGTGGAAATCCTTGTTCTTGGTAGACATCACGTCTGCCGGAAGAGTCTCGGAGCTGCAGGCATTGTGTATCAAGAGGCCCTATCTGGTCTTTCATAAAGACAGAGTATCACTTTGGATGAATCCATCATTTCTTCCCAAAGTTATTTCTGAATTCTCTATAAACCAGACCATTGCCCTACCAGTGTTCTTTCCGAATTTTGCCAATAGAGGAGAGTACTGCCTTCACTCCTTAGACGTACTTAGACAACTGAGATTTTATCTAGACAGGATCAAACCTATCTGTAAATCTGAACAACTTTTCATCTCCTGTTGTGGGCCCAGAATGGGAGAGGCTGTTTCCAAAGTTACTTTATCAAAATGGCTAAGGGACTGCATACGTTTCATCTATTCCCTCAGTAATGAACCTATGTCAGAAGTTAAAGCTCACTCCACTAGATCTGTGGCAACATCTGTAGCTTTCCATTCCAGGGCTTCCATGGATGACATTTGTGCAGCAGCTACTTGGACTAAGCCTCATAGCTTTATCAGTCATTACAAATTGGACTTGGTCTCCAGAGGGAGAGCTGCCTTTGGTTCAGTGGTACTCAGGAATGTTCTTCCATAAGGGCCGCCCATGGACCTTAAGGTAGCTTGGGATTCTGTCCCATCAGTGATGAATGGAAAGAAGATGAACAACATCAGATAAAGAAGTTAGGTCTTACCATAATGTTTCATCTGTGTTGTTCATCTTCTTTCATTCATCACTTCCCACCCTCCTTTCCCCTCCAAAGGCTCCTAGGGGATGCTTTGAGTCTAAGTGGTGCCCTAGGGTAGTTGCGCAGAAGTAGTCACGGCTTTACATCCTTTTCTCTGGCAAACTCGATCTGAGGTAACAGGGAGAAGGGCATTCTGGGTAGAGACTTAACTCAAGCGTTTTTTGGCTAGCGCAAGCTTGGTAAAAAGGCTGACTCGGTTCCGAGGGCTCGGAACCGAACCCATCAGTGATAAATGAAAGATGAACAACACAGATGGAATGTTATGGTAAGGCATAACTTCTTTTTTATGCTGATTTTCTTGTAGCTGTAAATATTGAGGGCTATACATGTACACTTAAGTGTAATCTTTCTGAGTGAAAAGACAGTACAAAACCATGGTAGGAATGTTCTTGAATGCAGACAGTGTACACTTAGTGTAGGTGTTACTAAATCTGGCCCTATTTCTTTTCTGTAATGATGAAAAAAGGAATTCTTCATTATTAAATCAGATACAAAATATGTTAGGTTTGAAAATAAACTTTTTTAAATGTGTGCATTTAGTGTTTTATACACTTATGACATTGAACATTATATTTCACTGACCAGTAAGGCTAAATCTGGGGGTATTGTTCATTTAAACATAGAACCGTTCAAATGTCTACAAATACCTATTAGTTACAGCTAAATCATTATTTGTATTATATACTTCTACTTATTTTCCTTTGTTAAGTTCTGTTAATGGAATTAAAGTGCTTGATCTAATGTCTGTTTTTGTCAGATTCAACTGTAGGTTGTCAGATCCAACCAGATCCGACCTTGACAACAAATCTGAAGCTCTTCAGTTCCATGGCTGTGACTCCTCTCCTACTCATAATTCCATAATCTCCATTTTACTAATTCAGATCTTGTTTGCTGCCTGAAGAGGGCTCAGAATTTGTATCCTTTTTTGGAAAACTTTTGTAATGTTCCTCCCTTACCAAAAGAGTTTTTTTTCTCTCCAGTTTCTTTAGTGTTTGCATTAGAGGTTATAGCATGTTTTATCTAAGAGTGTGTATTTTAGGCTATTTATATATACGTAGGTTAGCTTTTTAGGATCGTTACCTATGTTAGCGTGACATTTAAAGTTAAATTCCTTAGGCTAAGTAGTTAATTGTGTCCAGTGCCATAGCTTTATTTAGTGTCCTGTATATTAGTTTGTGTGTGTGTGTGTGTGTGTGTGTATATATATATATATATATATATATATATATATATATATATATATATATATATATGCACACACACACACACACACACACACACACACACACAGTTTTTCACTTTACTGATACGAGTTATCCATTTTTATGATGTATGTATGTTCGTTATCCTTAATGACTGAAAGTCATGTCTCTAAAAGGTGCACGGAGTCCACTCTCCCTTTGTGTATATTGTTTAGGCACTGATCACCTTGACAATTTGTGTCAGACTTGTGCTTCATTTACAAATTAGGAACAAAACCTTGTAGTGAAGGGACTCCTCTCTACCCAGACAGGGTCTGCCATTGCTTCCTCTTCTGCAACTTCTCATACTAAAGAAACCCAAGGAAAAACCAGAGAAAAACAAAGACAAGGAATGAGAAAAGACTAAACAGGACAAGTCTAAAGAGAAATCAAAAGAAAATGATACATTTGACTCTGAGAAGTCCTGGAAATGGTCCCTGGATCTGACTTTGACTTTGGGATCAGATCGCAAGGTACCAAGTCTTTCGGAGCTGACAGTCTTTTGTCATAATATGTCTCTTGCTCAGTCTGTATTCTCACCAGATCCAGTCAGCCCCAGACTCCATTCTCCAATTCTTCAAGAGAGGAGATATTCCAGACCACCGTCGGTGGCATCATCGACCTGGTCATTGAAAAGTCTGACCGAGCAGGACATCAACAGAATGATAAGAAAGTTTCTCAGGATGCCGATACAGCTTGGGGTTCTCTCAGTACCACCCTCTGGGAATGTACTTAGTGCTGGTCCATCTGCCCCTCCTCTTGTGTCTTTTCCAGAACCAGAGCACCCTTCAGCGCCAGTAGTTTCAGGAATCAATCTGTTCCAAAGCTCCTTTGCCTGAGTCTGTAAGTCAAGTGACTTAGACTGTGACTGGTTCCCTTCCTCTTTTGTGTCAGACATGTTTGGAACCACCGGAGACTTTGAGCCAAAGATTCAGTGACTGGGCTCTGGGAGATAGTTCAACTCTGAAAATTTCAAAGCCATCTCTTCCACTTGATGCTTTGGAGCTAGATAGCTCTCCATTTGAGATCTGCCTCAGGGTCAAAGCCCATCGACTCTGAGGCTTCATTTCTGTCCAAGGATATAAGAGTACTGGAAGAGTTGGTGGCATCCTCCGCTTTTTAATTGGTCTTTTCAATGCCAAGAGAAAAGGGACTTTCTTCTAGATCGGCTCCATCCGAACCTCAGCTGGAATCGGCTCCCGTTTCTCATCGTACTGTCATACAAGGACAGTCAGTTCCACAGGCTTCTCAGGCACCCTGCTACATAAGCTCCAAGTCTGATTCTGAACCATCTGATCCTCCCCCATAGATGGTTCATAGAAAACAGATGTGCAAACAGAAGCACTTAGACTCTTCACCAGAGTCCATCACCAAAGACAAGTACTTGAATGAAGGCAAAGGTTCAACCAGATCTCCTTCTGAGGAAGTCAGTTTTGGCAAGATCCTGGATTTGAAGCATAGAGAGGGATGGTGCACAGCAACTCCTTCTCTAAATGAGACCTTGTTCCCGGTAGCTTTTCATACCAACACTTCTTGGTCCTGGTTGGTATCGCCCATTGACGCTCACATTGACTTGATGGCTCAGTGAGAATGGAAGGACCCTAATCTGGTGGAGCCCATACCTAAAAAAAAAAAAACAGAGAGAATTCTTTCTGCTCCCACAGATGGGCAACATTGGAGGAGAGGTCCTCAGGTGCATGGGATGGTTATAGTGGCAGCCCTCAAGAAGGAATTGTCAGAAGAATGTTTCTCAGTTCATCCCCTCAGTAGAGAATCTAGGGCTATGGATTGCTTTGGGAAATGGGCATATGCTTCAGTGACCTTTGCACTAAAAGCACTGAATTACTTGGCTCATGTCACCAAATTTCAGAGAGACTTGACTAAGGAGATCTCAAAGTCTCTTTCATGTGTTCTACCTGTGGCTGTTCAAAAGACAGAGTTCTACCTGCAGACAGGCCATACCGTGGCAGAGAAGGTTGTAACAATATTGGATATTGTTATAGAGACAGAAGTGGAACTATGCAGGATGGTGCAGTGGTGCGGCAGTTAACGTTGTCACCTAACAGCAAGAGGTTCTCTGGTTCGATTCTTGGCTGGGGTGCCTTCTGTGTGGAGTCTGCCTTCTGTGTGGAGTCTGCATGTTCTCCCTGCATTTACGTGCATTTCCTCCGGGTACTCCGGTTTCCTTCTACATTGTAAAGACATGTATCTGGATTGTTTCTCCCCAGGCCACTGCTGAAAATAGGCTTAGTCCTAGTCGAACATTCCCAGTCAACAAATGTTAAATAAAAAAAAAAATAATAAAATTAACCAGGATATTTGTGGACCCCCCCCCCAAAAAAAAAAAAAACCTTTCAGTTCCCTTGAAAGGTTGCCCATCTGCTGGACTTTGGAGACAGTTGGGGGGTACCTGTCTCTGCACCAACAAGCCTGGTATGACATAACTTCAGATCCTTGTGTGCTGAGTATAGATTCCAGAGATTATTCTATACCGGTTTCCCTATGCCTTGTCAGAAAGAAAGTTCCCGATGTTACATCCCGTAAATGTGAACTTGCAGCAGCAGAGGTTTCCAAACTGCTAGAACAAAGTAATTCGACCATTCCCTGAAGACCAGCTAGAGTCTGGAGTCTACTCAGGGTTTTTTTTAGTACCCAAGAAAACAGGGGACCATAGACCCAGTCTGGAGCAGAGCCATTTAAATCATTATATCAAGTAGCCAAAATTCCAGATGGTCAGGCTTCAGTCCATTTTGCTTCTACTGAGGAAGAATGATTGGATGTACTCCACAGAACTGAAGGACACATACTGTTATGTAAAGGTAGAAAAGCATTCAAGGAGATTTCTCTGTTTCTGGATGGGAGGCAATCATTATCAGTTCAGAGCCCTGTCATTTGGTCTCTCCACAGCCTCGAGGGTGTTCACCATGATTATGGCAGTGGTGGCAGTGCGTCTGCAGTTATTAGGGGAAACAGGTTTTCCCATAGCTTGATGATTGGCACCTTACTGCTACAACCGACAACTTCTTATCAAACCATGGGGACCTTTTGCTCCAATTGATGCAAGATCTAGGAATTACAGTCAGTCTATCCAAAAGTCACCTTACATCATCCCAACAGATGGAGTTTATCGGATGCCACCTCAACACAAGCTTACAGATTTGCCTGACTTCCAACTTCCTGAATGCTTTCTCATTCCCTGACAGCAAGTTAGGTTCTTCGCCACCCCTGCCCTCTAGCAAGGTTGATCCTTCATGTTTTGGGTCTGATGGCATCCACAGTCCTCATGGTCCCACTCACCAGATTTTACATGAGAGTTCTTCAGTGAACGTCAGTGGTTCAGTTGTCCCAAAGGTTGCATCCATTTCATGCAAAGGTAAAATTTACTCAAATTTGCAAGCAGCATATAGCTTGATGGATAATGGCTCCTTCTATGGTAGATGGGCTTCCATTTCAGATGGACTATCTTGTGGTGGTAGTGACAACGGACACTTCCCTTCTAGGGTGGGGGGCATTTCAAAGGGAAGACGGTCTAGGGCATTTGTTGATAAAAAGAGGTCAATCTTTGCATCAACATTGTGGAGATAGCAGTCCTGCTAGCACTGCAGACCTCTCAGAACACTCTCCCAGAGATGTGATCCAAGTGCAGACAGACAACGTCCTTAGTCTGGTACAACAATAAATAGGGAGGAACCTGCTCCTACCTCCTATGTCAAGAAGCCATTAGAGTCTTTCAGTGGGAAATGCTTTCACAACACTTTCTAATAGCAGATCTATCTTGATGTCTCACAAATGATCCCTCTGATCAACAGTGACGGCCTTAATCTCCAGTTGCTGGGGCCACGCTTGCTGTGACCTGTTTACGTCTCACCTAGACAACAAGTGCAGCAGTTACTTTGCCCTGATCCTTCCACAGGGTCAGTCACAGAGGGATGCTATAGTCTACACCTGGCTCTCTGGTCTCCTGTATGCTTTTGCCCCATTGCCTTTAATGAACAAATTCATACAGAAAGCAAGAATGTGCAAGGCCAAAGTAATCTTCATTGGTCCTTTCTGGCCTCATTAACCATGGTTTCTCTTCATGTGGCCTTTTCTAGTGCATCCTCCATGGAAGCTGGACAAGTATCCATATCTGTTAGCACACCCATCCTGACTACCTACTCCAGACTGGAAAACCATGAAGTTAATCACTTGGTTCCACCAATTCAAACATTAGCAAGAAATACCAGGCTCTCCACGCCTGTAGTTTAGATCTTGTTAGCCTCGCAAAAGCATGCAACTAGGAGAGTATACCCCAGTAAGTGGAAGAGATTTTCCATTTAGTCTGCTTCCAAGGGCTTAGATCCATTATCAGGTTCTATTCCTTCCATTCTAGAATTTCTATCACAACTTTTTCACATTGGATCCAGTTTTACACCTATCAAAGTTAAGTTGGCAGCTATCTCTAGTAACCATTAGAACAACACTTTTGTAGCCTCTTTGAGGATTTCTAAAGTCTTTCTCAAGGTAACATTCTTTCTTTGGTCCCCTATCAAGGACCCAGTCCCTCTTGGGAATATTACCATCATATTACAAGCATTGACTCAACCACCCTTTGATCCAGCAGCATAAGTAGATTTAAAGTGCCTTTTCTGGAAAATTGTTCTAGTGGTAGTCACTTCAGCAAAAAGGATTTCAGAAATGCAAGCAGTTTCCCATAAACCACCATATTTGGTCTTTCATAATAATAGGGTTTCTATAAAAACCAACACATCTTTCCTTCCTAACGTGGCATCCAAAGCTAATGTAAATAAGTCAATAAATGTACCATTTTTTTCCATGATTTTTGAATAAAGGTGAATACATGCTGCATATGTTAGGCACTCATCATCAGCTTAGATTTTATCTCCATAGAAGGAAATCTTTCAGAAGGTCATCTCAACTGTTTGTGGCATACGTTAAGCCAAAATTGGGGAGAGCAGTAGCTAAAGTTACCCTGTCCAGATGATTATCTGAATGTATTTCATTTGCATACAATAAAAAGGGTTTCTCTCTACAATCTAAACCTAAGACCCATTCCACAAAGGCAGTGACCACCACTACAGCCTTTGCCAGTAGACTACCTGTTGATGATATCTATGCAGCAACTATATGGTCAGCAGTTAATACCTTTGTGTCTCATAAGATGGATGAACAATCAAGATCGCCTTGATCCTTTGTCTCCGCCAACCTCAAGAATGTCCTCCTTTGATACCACCTGGTTCTGTATGCTTGGGAAGCTGTCCTACAGGTAAACTGGATAAAATAGACAACATTGGATCTTTTGATATGAAAGTTATGTAGTTATCATAACAATAGATCCATGTTGCCTGATTTTCTTCCAGTTCAACATCACTCCCACTTGCCCCCTCCCAAATTGTCACAAATAAGACTCCAATGACTGGTCAGCTTTTGCATTCCCTGTCTGTAGGCAGTCATTACAACCCTGCCATATCCTCTTTCACACAATTTGGGAACTGCTCTTGAATGGGAGTTATTTCAATAATGTATGACTACAGTGACGTTCTTTTGGATGTACTTTTTAAGGGGGCAAACTCTATCTCAAGTAGTAAGATTGAGATCAAGAAATTATTGGTAGGGGAGGAGTCAAAGACCTGGAACTGAAGAGCTTCAGAATTGGTGCTGTGGTCAGAACAGACAACCCATGGTTGGGCTGGATGAAAATCAGTTAACATGGCTCTATAGTTATTGTAAGTACATAACTTTTGTTTTTTTCCTCTTCAGAATTGAATGGTGTCTCTTTCATTAATGTGGATTAATTATTATATTATATTCTTGTGGCAACATGCATTCTCTTACTTTACATGAGCCCCAGTGGCTGCTGCCATCATTTTCTGTGGTTTAGCCTTTCCTAGTGACTTCCTGTATATGTTACTGTGCAGACATTTATTTATTTTCAGTATAATTACAATTTTGTATGTCTTACCATATGATTGTTTTTTTAAGTGTTACCAGACTTAATCCAAGTGGATCTTATTTATAAATTCTGATTTGTTTCATCTTGTGATAACATAAGAACTATATTAGTTGCGCTAGAGCCGGACGATATTTAATAAACTTATTTATTTCTCTTTGATTAAACATTAATTTCCACAAACTAAACACTTAAAGTAGCAAATCTGATCTTTCAGTATAAATGTGAGGTTAAACCAGTTAAGTTTTAATTCACAAGCCGATTATTATTTATCCTGATGCCAACCTTGATCGGTTTACAAAAAAACTCTGTAACACACGAAACACTGAAAACTGACAAAATGAAAGAATGCACTCAAGACAGCAACACGAACTGACCACGTTTATTAAGCGCTTTCGTCAATAATGGTACTAGACTTCTTCAGAATAACCACAATAAAAATGTTTTCTTATAAAGCCAGGCAAAATCATCTGACAAGCAATTAAGCTATTCTTAAAATGCTATTCTTAAAGTAACATTGCCAAACATATTAAATTGCTACCCTAATAAGCACCCCAATACATATAAAATGTTTTCGGTTATAAAAATAACCTGTTCACACATTACATATTATAAATCCTGTAACACTAATAATATTCCTAAAAGCGACCATAAAATAAAATTAAAATTGAAATTGCTTAATGCTGTGAACAGTCTATCCTCACTATATATATATATACTAATTAATTTTCCCAGAGCTATCTTGACTGGTCAAACTTCATGTTATAATCAATTCAAAAAATGCCCTACTCAGTTAAAATACTTTTCAGGCTGTTTATGATGGATGTTTATATATGTAACTCAGCCTTCAGTTTTAAGTAACTTGTAAGAGAAACGACATAATTTAAACTGGGTGGACTATTGGCATTCATCTAAGTTTTCACATGAGTTCTTTATATTTTAAGAACAAGTCAATAGGACCACCTCTACTATTAAAATAATTTATATATTTATTTATAATTAAATGATGTAGTTTCTCTCATGGGTTACTTAAAATTGAAGGCTGAGTTTCATATATAAACAGCCTCAAAAGTATTTTGAATAGGGCATTTTTGAATTGATTATAACATGAAGTCTGACCAGTCAAGATAGCTCTGTGAATATTGATCAGTATATATATATATATATATATATATATATATATATATATATATATATATATATATATATATATATATGTAGTGAGGATAGACTGTTCACAGCATTAAGCAATTTCAATTTTAATTTTATTCTATGGTCACTTTTAGGAATAATATTATTGTTATAGGATTTATAATATGTAATGTGTGAATAGGTTATTTTTATAACTGAAAACATTTTATATGTATTGGGGCGTTTATTAGGATAGACATTTAATATGTTTGGTAATGTTGCTTTAAGAATAGCATTTTACGAATGGCTTAATTAATTGTCGTATGATTTTGCCTGGCTTTATAAGAAAACAACATTTTTATTGTGGTTATTCTGAAGAAGTCAAGTACCATTATTGACGAAAGCGCTTAATAAACATGGTCAGTTCGTGTTGCTGTCTTGAGTGCGTTCTTTTATTTTATCAACCTTGATCAATTTAGTAAAAATATTATGCAAAATCCTCATAAAGTTTTGGCTGTGGTTTATATAACAATCATCGATCTCCCCCTGTCAGGCTGCAATGGTAAGTAAAAGAGAATGGGAAATGGTATTAAGCACTGTAGATGATAAGAACTGGACAGATAACATCTTAGCATTTTCAGACCTTGTATATCATTCCTGTAATGCTTTAAATAAGATTGTATGTGGGATTTACCTATGGAAAGGTTTTACTTAATGTGTTTTTCCTCTTGATTACAGTGTTGACATTGTGAAGGCGAACAAGACAATTGTATCATTGCAGCTGTCATGTTCTCATATTTGTTAATAGTGGAAAAATGTGCATTTAGTTATTATACTAGATATTATAGTTTTTGAATGTCTGTTAGGTTGGATTAATTTTCTCATCTACAAAGAATCAGTATTTTATAGAAACTGCCTTCTAAAAGAGGTATTTTTTGTTATTAGAATGTCTCTCGTTTGCCAGACTTTCTGGATGAAACATTGAAGTTGTTTTTTCCCCCTCTTTTTTTTCTTTTTAGTTTCTTTCATTTTTATTCTTTTTTTGTTCCTTATGTTATTCTGTAATTGATTACCTTGCATATAATTTAGTGTTAAAAAGCAGTTTGAAAAAGTATAATTTCACAAAACTTCCTGGTTAACCTGTCAACATCATCAACATCAGTGGCACCCTTGGGGTGGTTGATCTTGATGACACTTGCTCCAGATAGCATTAAGGATGTCCAGCTTAGCCTGTCAAGGTCAGTTGGTCAAAGCTTCAGTATTAGGAGGTTAGTGGTATTTTAGCTCTTTCAGTTCACTTCATACATTTTTGTTTCTGTGATGAGTACACTGTTGCTGGAGTCATCTTTCTAGTGCTCAGCATTGAGAATACTGGCCTTGACTGAGGCATTGGTTGCCATCTTTACCTTGTATCATCACTGGCTTTCCTGGTGTCTCAATCTCAGGGTCATTGCTTGCTAGTGTCAGTCCACAGGCTTAAAGGCTCCTGTTTGGGGCTGTGGCCAGTCCTTTTGCCTACCATACAACTTTCCCTGTATGTGCCTCTCCATGGCAGTTCAGTTCATGGTTCATTTGGAAACCTTGCCATTGCTAATACAGTGCCTCTAGCTCAAAACAGGTAGATGAGGGGTTTCTCAGTAGGATACTCTACTTTCATTCAGACCCCAGTCCTCCTTAGACTCCCTCCATCTGACCCACTTCCCAGGAAAAGATGCATGACTGTGTGTAACAGGAAAAAATGATTATTCTGTGGAGTATCTAATGCTGGACATTGATGATTACTAGGATGCTATCCCTCCTGCCACCTGATGACTCTAATTAAAGCTCATGAAGACTGAAGCTATGTTCCCCTTCCGTAGGGCTGCTTAACATGTCCATGATGTGTGATTGGTGGTTATATAGGGTATGCCCTTCTGTGCCCCACAATATTTATTCACTTCTGTGAAGTGGCATCTAATCAAACATGGTTCAGGTAATAAATAAGCTAGTATGATATCATGCTGCATTGCAGTGTCTATGTTGCTAGGCTAATGTACCTCACATTTCTGTTAAAGGCTTGTTGTAGAATGGCTGACTACTCAGTCTCACCATCCGTGTCCATCCTTGCTGCATTCCAGGCCGCATTTATCAATCCCTGGTCATTACTTGCAGAATCTTAAAAAAGAAAAAAAATTGTCAGTGGGGCAGCAGTTGATGGTTATGGGCTTTTCAGATGGGCCATACCTGTGAGTCATGCATTTCTAACTACTGTGAGATATTATACGGCACTTTTGCATAACTTTGCTGTTGTGCAAAGTTTTTATTAAGTGTTAGCTTTTAGGCATGAAAGATAAAAGTAACTGATGTGTACTTTAAAAATTTTATTATATTCACAATGCAGTGTGCATGCTTTGGCAGTCTTTCCATTATGTCCCTAGGTCTGGACCTAATGAAAAACTGGAAATAACTTGAAAACTTGTCTACTGTGGTGTGAAGAGAAGGATTTATTTTCAGGCTGAAGTCAGACTGTTGTTATCATTAGTTTTGTGGTTCTTCATTTTGCCAATTGCCATGTGTTTTGCATTTGCAGTTTGTTTTTATGTTCCAGAAAGTAAGTTAAAGGACTTTTTTAAAAGTAATGTTTTTTGAAGTGACAAATTAATAGTGATAACTTACTTTATAACAGTATAATCAGGTATTGATCTGTAGATTTTTATGAAAAAAATCATGCTTATTACTCCAACACTGTGAATCACATAAAAATGCAAAATTTATTTGAAAAACTGGTAGAACACTCATTGTTATTAACTGTTGACCGTATCAAAGTAAGGTACAGTAAGTTACATAGCTATCAGAGTTAGAAGGGGATTTTATACCAGGTATTTGATATGCTGGCTACACTAGGATTGTAGTTATGAAAGGTATACTTTACTAGTTTTGAATCTTTGATTCAGAACTTAAGCCGTGTACCATATTTATGCAAACATCAAAAATTATAGTCTAAGATGTTAAGAATTATGTACATTTATTTCTTCAGTAAAAGGTATTAAAGTGTGCTATTTTGTTAAAAAAGAAATATCTGTTTTCATATTTTGTTGCATTAGACATTTTATTGTGTTTTTTAATGGCATTTAAATATTAGAATACAATTTTTGGATCGTTAATAAATGAAGCAAATATATTTAGAATCCTTACAGGCTCTGCAAACTATGGGTGGGGCATATGATGTGTGCTTACATATGGAAGGTATGCTTTGTTAGGTAAACAGCATAGCATTGTATAGTTCAGCATCTGCTGGGTAGAGATTTTAAGAAATAGTTATGTGTATCTTAATGCAGTATATGTTATGTATTTTTCTACTTGTAATTTTTCTTTCTTTTTTTTTAGGTATTCCTTTGGTAAGTGAGCATTTTTTGAAGAAAACAAGATTTTTTATGCTGTGCATTTGGGGTAGGTTGTTTTAAATCACTGCACTGTTTGCTGTTTGACTAATACATAGTCCTATTTAAACAAACCAAAGCTGGATTTTCTACAAAGCATGTAGTATTCCATAAGTTATGTAAAATCATCATGTACACATTTTCCTCACAGCGGTGCTGCAAATGAAAAGCCTGCATCTTTCACAGTTACAGTATGTTGTATAGCGAGATTAATTTGTAGGGCATGTTAACACACAGCACCTGAAGAATAGCATTCCAAAATTATATTTTCATTGGAAAAATAAACATGCTTTCTTAAACTTTTGTAAAATGTGTCACTGCATAAGACAAATTTTGTACGTTGCTTACAATACAGCCCCTGTTCTTGTCAGCATGTTGTAAACATCCTGCTTGACCAGTTTCATTGTGACTAAATGTAAGGTCATTCCCTTTGCTTCTTGTATACTAAACTAAACAAACAGATATGTAAGTGTTTGAAATGCTGGCTAAGTGGAGCTGCATATTTAAACAAAGAAGTGTGCACGGTGTGAAATTACTTACAAATCAAGTATACTGCGGTCTGTTCTCGGTAGGTACTCTACCAAACCATTTTCTTTCAAAGGGGTGATTGGTTATTGTCATGGGAAAAAAATGAACATTGTAATCCTAGGTAAAATATTCACCAATGCACATACCAGTTTGCGTATTGAAAATACATGGCATAGAACTCATATCATGAAGGTCGACTGTGAGCTTGTTTGTTATAGCAGCATCTTTCACGGTTCAGTTTCCTACATGTACTACCATTACCAGTCAGTTATCCAGGCAGGCTGGTGGCCCAGTCTCTTTTCATTTGAGTGCCTCTAACTCCCAGTTTAACAGCAAAACTACATACTTCTGGTGAGACACACATTTCACCGTAGACATAGACGTAGATTTCAAATAACCCTTACTGAAGATCTCATATCAAGTAGCAGAGGTGACCAGGTATATCTCACCTGACTTGTGTTTTTATAAAGTGATTTAGATTATACAACTCAAGTCATAACCGTTGGTATACCATTTCTTACTAGTATACATGTTATGATATATTCTAATAATATTATTGTTATAATATTATGATATAAGTAGTTGGGGTCAACATCATGTTACACAACTGTATTGTATTTGATAATTATGTTGTATATCTCTACACTGTACGTCCATGATTATATTGCATATCTTTCTACATACTCTGATCTTGGCTAAAAGGTTTCTTAATGATCTACCACCTCAGGCTGGTTGTAACAATAATGGTAAATTAATGCAGTATCCAGATTTAATAGTTATATTAAATTCAGTATCGTTCTATCTGTAGATATTGCAAAATGCTCAACTGATTAGTGATATGAATATGCTGCTATGACACACTGGCCATTCTGAAGATTATCCCCTTACTTATGATTGTTCTTATATAGATTATTTTCCATGATTGTGGTGAATATGTCAGTCATAGAAATGAATATATATTCCCTCACAAAATAATTGTTTGAAATGCTGTAACATCCTGGAGATCCATAGATTTTGAGAATAGCAAGTGATATTTAAGATGCCCACTGTGTTGGATGGTAGTAACCATAGTTTCTTCTGTAATAATGTTGCCAGTCACATGTACTGAATTAATCAATCTTGTTTTTTTTTAATTGTTTAAATCCTAAGACTGCGTCGATAACCTACCTTTTCACTTATGTCATATTTCACTTTATCTGAGTGATACCACATAGCTTTGTAGTATGCTAATGTCTAATTTGATTGTTGTAATTCTTTGTTGTTTAAGTTTAGTTTTTAGATAATTTGAAAAACTGTTTTACTATAGAAGCTTTTTATCTCAGTGCTCCTGAAGGTAACCTTCTCAGTATTTCTATGAAGTGAGGCTGATAACGCATTAGCACTACTTCTAAATTTCACAAAAATAACTCCAGTGGGATATACCACAAAATAAAACTAATAACATAAAAAATGCAAAAAGACTGACGAGTCCACACTAAAGGTAAAATCACTTTAATCCAGTATGTTAACAGATTTCATCCTTAATTATTGGACTAAATCAGAATGTAACTCAACAACAGAAATCATCTAGCTCAAAAAGGACATGTAAAATTACAGGCACTGTCTTTTAAAGTGATAACACTCGCAATACATAGAAAGCTATAAAATTATAAATTTCACTGTTGAATCAAACATAAATGACACAAAAATAACTTTATAGCATCATAGATTTCCTCTTTAAAACACTACTAATACTCAAAGTTTCAATCATACTTGGGAGATTTAGTATTTATCTCTTAAGCTACTTTAGTTTGTGTTTGTTTTTTCTCCACCTTCATCATTTGTTACCTTTTTAAGAATGATGAACAAAAATACACCCTCATTTTTACAATGTTGTGTATACCTTGCAAGGGCATTATCAAATTGGCTTCTTGATACTAAAAACATGATAGTAAATTCTTCTTTTCAAACTATTTGAGTCTTGCTGATAAAAAAGGCAGGACTACAATTACAGCATTCAATATAAACCACCTCTTCTGTATTACAGCTGAACATCACAAATGGGAGTTCTGTAGAATAGTCTTTTAGAAACCTCCCTTGCATGTTGTGGTCAGTGTATTTACACTGGTTATATTTACTGCACTTATGAATGCTTTTGTAACCAGTGTAGTTAATCGCTTGGGTACCAATGGTTTTCTTTAACAACTGTTCAAAATTATACCTGTTTTTATACACAAAAAAACTGGTTCCTTACCTAAATATCTAACGACACACCAAGGTGGGTAAAATTACCTAGTGTTTCCTCATGACTTTTTGTGTTATGGGATTTTAATACTATAAACAAGTGCAATGGCTTTATTAAAAGTTTTTAAAGCCTGTATCACCTGGGAACTAGTGTCATCATCGCCCCTTTTGACAGTAAGTGTGGAGTGAGTTGTTAAACAGTGCTGCCTAACATCATTAATACAGTTGACCATCAAATGTCCCGAACAACACCCTCCATCAAAAAAGTCTCTAAGTTTTTTCAACCTTTTCTTGAAATGCCAGTTTATTTTTTATTTGACATAAGTTTAGATATCCTAACTAGCTGTTTTTTAACCAGACTTCTTTTAGTACGAAAAGGGGTGACAACTTGTGTAATGGAGTAAAGAGTTACTATATGTAGGTTTCTTATAGATCACAGACTGCCATGCCGTGTGCTGCACATCCTTTGTAATTGGAACATCCGAATAATTAGTAGAATAGAAAGCCCAATTATATGTGAATTTTAAAAATTCATTGAATTTGTTCATTGTCACCTCACAGTAAGATGCTGTCCAGTTCGATTCTCAGCTAGAACGTCTTCTGCGTGGAGACATGCGTGAATGGGCGTACCTTCGTTGAAGGTTGTGCATCAGGGCTGGTAACTCGGCAAGTAAAAATCAACTACCAATCATTAGTGGACCGGAGTTCCGCTGTGGCGACCCCTAACTGGGAAAAGCCGAAAGACGCAACAACAACAACAACAACAACATTGAATTTGTTCATCCAGTCCACCAGGGCAGCAAATGAGGAGATGTCTCCATCCCGCATCATAAATACATCATCAAGAAATGTAAGGTAACCTGTACACATCTTGAACAGTTCCACTTTAAACAATTCACCTCCCAATGTCATAAAACTAGGTTCTCAAAAATGGAGGCACCTGTGGCACCCATTGCTACTCCAGTGTTTTGATGTAAATATTCTCCACAAAAAAAAATATATGTAGCTATTCTGAAAAAACAACTTCCATTAGTAAACCTATATTTCTAATCATTGTATTTGACAATTTGTCAAAACCAGACAAAGCATCTATGAACAGTTTCAAAGCTAAGTATTGCAGAATTAGAGAAAATACATTTTTAACGTCAGTGGTCACATCATGGTGACATTATTTGTTTTTGCATTCTGTCCAGAAACATTGGAGCTGCTAAAGACAACATATAAATAAATGTTAAAGAAAACATGTAAATAAATGTCGTTCATGAAAAGGTCTAAAAAGCATCTATAGCTAACAGAGATATCCATTAAGACAGTTTTGATCAAAAGAAACTTCCATTTATTGTGATTAATTTTGAGGTGAATTTGAAAGAATAAAGTCAAATTATGAAGCAATACATTTTAGTTATCAGCTATTGAATGGAAGTAGGGAGAGCAGTGAATGTGGCAGTTTACTATATTAGAATGTGGTTTGAACAAGCTTGATGTATTTGTCAAAATGATGACCAAACCCCAAGCCTGATCTGAAGAAATTTCACTGTAACTCAGACCCAAAAATTATATAATTCTTTTATACCACAATTATTCTGATTTGGCTATATGTTTATATTTGTTTTATTTTATTTTGCTGTTATATTCTGCAACAGAGTAAAGTGTCTGTGTGTATAAGTGTCTGTGCATTTATATGTGTAAATGTGTATTGACTGACGTAGAACTCGGTTGGTGGACACACAAAAAATACTATGATAAGACAAGAGAGTTCTTTACGAGACAACTATTTCTTCTTCAGCTATCCTTCTTTATACAAGAGAAACTCACACACAATGAATAGTAGGTTGCTTCTTGTAACATTAAAGTGAAAAAAAATATATATATATATATTATAGACATATATGTACATAGACACACACACACATATATGGTACCATCAAAGTTTTGTTGAAAATATGTTGTGTCTGTTTACTTTATTGAAAGTGCATTTTGTCGACTGCATTGTTTGTTGTAGGGTGCAGTTTGGAATTGTGGGGTTTTTACTGTTAATTCTGTAACTTTCATATGTACTGAAAGTTTTGATATTAGGGAATAAGTGTGTGTGTGTGTGTGTGTGTGTGTGTGTGTGTGTATATATGTAAGTATGTATGTGTGAATGTGCAGGTGGGTGTTTGTGTGTTAAAGACTAGGTAATTGGATAGATGGTAAGAATGTATGTGCAAGTGTTTGAGGGTTAGGGTTACCATGAGGGCTGAGTTAGGGGATGGATATAGTGTTGTGTGTGTGCAGATTATTGTGTGTGTCGTGTATGAGGGGTCTTCTGTAGTGGTATTCCCTGTGAAGCTCCTCCTCCTCCTCCCACCCCCATAAGCTTGCTACTGCATGCTAAACATAACCCTAACCTTACACTCTGCCTTAAAAAAGCCTTGTTCAGGCAAACTACCCTTGAAGTTAGTGGTGGGGTTAATGAATCACAAGAGGCAAGTGGTTGCTTTTCTTTTGCAATTTGTTGTGTTTTGTTATTTTAAGTTTTCAGTAGTTTGATTGTTTTACTGGGTTCATTAATTTGAGATTCGATCTTCCAGTACTTGAGTCAGTCAAGACAGACATGCACATCTGCAAGCACAATTTGTATCACTTGGTTGAATGTCCTTTTGGCTGAATCCAAATGGTTTGTAAGCCCTTTTAACTGAAATACCAATTTGCCCAGGTCCAAATAACTGAAACATATTGTCAAAAACACCCAGGAGAAAACATGCCATAAAGAGTTTATTGTAGAAATGAAAGCACCATGCACCCCCTGTGGATTGTTTTGGCCCCACACTCCTGTCCTTTTACTTAAATATACTAACTCCATGGTTGCACAACTGAAGAAGAATATCACACACAAGGAATCACTGATAGTGTACAGATATAAACCACAACAGACATTATGAATAGTCAACATGAATCTCAGTGTAAAACTTTTTCATATCTTTCTACACAGTTTTACTTCCTTATTACAGATCAATGTGTTTCACATTTAAAAAACAGGCATTCAACCAGACAGACATTAAAATTACCATAGAAGTGGATGCTCCTTCCTTCCATACCCCTTTTTTCTTATGTTTCTGTTACCAAAGTGAGGACTTTCATTTTTTTTAATCTTTCCTGCACTGACTTCTTTCAGAACACTAGCCTGCCTCTCTCAGTATGAAAGCTCTGAAGGGCTTCGCACCCAAACCTTTTGTTTTCTTCAGCTTTGCTTGAGCTGATAATAGTTGGAGTGCATGGAAAGTGCCCTTAAGCATTAGAAGCTGAACAGCTGTTATATCCTTAGCAGTATATAACTTATATAGTTAAGAATACTGCAGCAGTGATCATTTGAACATCTCCTGTTATAGTAGTGAGTTTAGTTAACACAACTGTATTTTCCATCTATATTTTTTAATAATACTTCTTGTCATGTTTATATTTTTATGTCCTCGTGTGTGTATCTGTATATAACATATATACATAGAGATAGAGAAAATGTGTGTTTAAAATGGTAAAAATGTGCATGCTGATTGCACAAACAAGTGAGCATGCGAGTTTCAGATTCATCACTACTCATACAAGAGTTCAGTAGTCATGCCGAAAATGAATGGTTACTGGTTAGCGAAGTGACGAGAGTCATTTTTTTTTCATTACAAATTCTTAAGTACTGCTGCTGTCTGAACATATGCAGCTTATATTTGGATGGTGACAGCACTTAAAGAAAACTGTGATGTAAAAAATTGGACAAGATGTTTTTCTGTGTTAATGATTTGTCTGTTTGAGTACTGCTGCTGTCTGAGCGTATGCAACTTACCTTTGGACAGTATTAGTATTTACAGAAGAATTTGGAACATAGGAAAACGGCAGCTGCAACTACTTTGTTTGGTAGCCACAATGATACGGGCATAGCTCACATGTTTCTTATTTATAAGGAGTTGTGTTATTCTGTCTTCTAGTGGCCTGAGCTTTTCATTGGCACTTTGGAAGAGCAGTCCAAACTTAAGTTAGGCCTGAAACTTAGAAGAATTTCAGTAGGTCGTGTAAAGATGAATGAAACAAAAATCAGCAAGTCTATTTTAACAAACTGGTCACTGAATATAACTGCCTCTAGCATTTTGGCTTTTCACAGTAGACTGGATTTTCTTATTATTTTCCATAGATGAAATAACTTTTTTTAGTAACTGAATGATTAAAGAAAGACATCTTATTTTCTGATGCTGCTTCTACCTTAGAATAGTATGCCTTAAGTAATCTTTTATTTTGGATAGGCATGCTGCTAATGTTTTTTTATCATTCATGAAGTGTAACGTTTTGTTACAGAGTGTCTCTTTTCAACTGTTAGGGATAAGTTAAGGTTCAGAGTCAAGGACTAGGGTGACACAGTTGGCTTTGAAAGTCTGTGGTCATTTTAGCAACTAGATTTCTTAATGTTGTAGTCAAGCTGGTATTTGCCACTGCCATACTATATAGAAATGTCAAATTCTCTTTTCAGCAAGATTGACAAGTTGGTTAGTATTTAATATCTACTGTAACCTAGCCAAATTCTTAACTGGCTACCTGCAGGCCCAGCATGTTCCTCTTTCTTCACTCAGTGTGTCATTCTATTGCAGATTTTGTCTTGTGTGTAGAAGATATCTTTATGAGTATGGATGAATTTAAGAGATCAGCTTTATGAACTCTGAGCTATGCATGCATTTTAATTGTAACTGTATTTATTACTGTAGGAACTGATGTTTTTATTCCTGTTTTCCATTTATATTTACTGGCATTTGGCTGTGTTATTTTTCTGCCTTATCACTGAATATGGGCACATTTCTTTTTGCCTTATTAACTCTATTTTTCAAGCTGTCACTTAACTAGTCACAGTGACAGATTCAGATGTTTATAAGGCCCTGGACACTTTAACTCTGGTGTTTCCAATCACGACATCACCTTTTTCCAGACATTTTGAATTAAATACACACTCTGGCCTTTTAACCTGCCTGCTGTTAAATTCATGCTTTAAAAACTGCTTAATGAGGGTTTTACTGACTCAATTGGAAGTTTTTATTAAAATGCATTAGTGGGCAAAAGTTGCTGGCCTGAAGGAAGCAATTAGCCCAGAGCATCCAGGTTTGCATTTGGCTATAAGCCATACCAGGTTTCCTGCTAACTGTTTCCAGATTGGCATTAACTCTAACACTGCAACTCACACAGTATTTATATCCTTGTCAGTACTACATTTGTTCTGATTTATAGATTTGTTAATTCTACGCCAACTCCTGCCTCATTTTTAGTGTTGTATTTTCATTAACTGTTAAATTTGTTTTAGAACAGTCAGGACTGCTACATTTATCCCAGTCTTATTTACCTCAGATCTTCAGCTGTGGGCAGTGTCTGTGCACAGGGTTGTAATATAAATTGAGAGTTACAGCTTCTGTCGTTTTAGTATCTGTTATGAGAATTTCCAAAGAATAAATGCCTCTTGGTGATTATGATGGTGTTGGTGAAGAGAGCAAAAGCTGCTTGATTTGCTTTTCCTAACATTATAATAAGCATCACTTTAGCTGTTAGCCAGGTGACGTTTAACTGTAAGATGTCAAAGTATAATGAAACTTATCCATGCCTAGAGTATAACAAACTTTGTTAGATGCATTCATATAAAAGACATGCAAACCTAGAGGAGTTATTGCAACAAGTCAGGAGGTGAAGCAAAACATTTATTTTTCATTATTTAAAATTGAAGATAGGTGGGCTGTCTTTGACTTTAGTTGCAAGCACACACATACAGAAAAAGCCCTCTGCTTAGGCACTGTTAGAGTCACAGAATGAAAGGATAATATTAGCTCTCATTTGGCAGTGGAATGCAAGACATACAGCAGTATCATGTTGGTGTTATTGCCACTGGACCAACAAGAGCCTCTGGACACACGAGGTTTACGAAATTCATTGATCAGTCTGAGTAGGAACTTCTTGGTTAGGAGTTCATAGCAGAGGAGGGGTGGGGGTGATATTTAGTATTTAAACTGAAATTACTTATGGAAGTTGTATTTAATTTAAGGTGTGTGATAATAGTCTCGTGAAATGTGGTGTGATAATAGTCTCATGAAATGTGATGCATATTGTTCTGCCAGACAGCCAAAGTGAAAAACACCTTCCTTTAATGTTCATTAACTGAGTGTGTCATTTTACTGAGCTGACTGAGATGGGCTGGTTATTTATGCAGATTTTTTTTCCTTGGGGAAAATAATTTGCTGGGAAAAATGGTACCTTAATAAATTAATACACATTGATCCTGTCACTCTTACTTACAGGTTAGCACAAAAGAGCAATAAACTTTGCCGCCTCTCTACAATTAATCCTCTGTTGGGTTCCTTGCTGGGACCCTCTGAATGGGACTCCATTTACTTCTAGAGTCCATGTGTCATTTCACCTGATGCCCTGGTTTATTCTTACATCTCAAAGACATGGTTTAAGTGAATTGATGGTCCTTCAAATTGCCTGTGGGTATGCATGTGATGTATGGTATCTTATGGTGGACTGGCATTCCATCTGGAATTAATTCTCTGCTTTATTCACACTGAATGTTGGGAAATGCTCTAACTTCCCCGTGACTCTGAATAGGGTGAAGCAAGTTTCTAAAAATAAATATTTTTTTTTGCTATAGTTCACAAGTCCTGTGGGTAGTACAGAATTGCATTTGTTAGGAGCATTCTTTGTCAAAATGGAAAATAGCATTGTAGTACTTTCAGAAGATTATCTACAATTAAGAAGTACAAGTGCCACAACAAAAAAAAAATACCACAGGATGACAGCAGAAAAAGGCAGTAGCTTGAACAAATTTTACAGTAACTCTTAGATACTATACTGTTTCATTACAACAGTGGTTTTGACTGGGATCATTTATCTTTAACATTCAATGTTCTTCCACACAGTTTAGTTGATCTCACAATTGTAGCTCTGAGATTAGTCACTGTACTTTTTTCCTTCAGCTAAATAACTGTGCATACTTTCATTTTCTAGTTTCTCTAGTTTCTTGTTATTTTCTTTATTTTTATAAATAGATGCAGTGAAGAGAATTTACCTGTTTGATCTATGGCTTATTTAAAATGGGTAATGTCACTTAAATGTCCTAAACTATCCTTGTTTTTGTGTATTTCTAAATTATTTGTTTGAAAAATATAAGGAATAAAATCTATCTTGGGAATGTAAGGCTTAATGTAAAGGTCTGTTAAACGCGTTTATATTACTCTGTTGAAAACTCAAACTGTCGACAGCATAATAATCGACAGAAAAATGTCGAAACTCCCAAACATCGAACACACACACACAAAAAAAAAAAAACACCCAAACCCAACACAAATTGCTCTATGCAGGGGGGCAAACCCCCTGCACCCCTCACAACCCCCGCTACTTAAATATACCAACTCTGAGATCGCACTACATTGCAGTAAACAGAAATCTCCCCTTAAGGAGATTTCTGTTTACCCGCGCAATGACTTTCGCTTTCGACATTTTGTTGCCGACAATATCAGCTTCGATTTTGTCGGCCTTCGACATGGTGAAGTAGACCCTGTTAAACTGTGCTTATTGTGTAAGGATAACAGAACAGTAAGCCATTCAGTCAGGTTATTTCTTTCTTTTTTATTTTTTTTAATATAACATTTTCTTCTTGGATAAGAATTTCTATAGTCTTGTATAGCTTGCCTGGCTCTGCAAAAACAGACAGTGTTTCTGATCATAGCTCTTAGTGCAAAAAATCTGGATAAAGCCAAAAATAATGGGGGACAAAGGTCCAAAAATAGGGACAAATTTTAAATATTACTGTTATAAACTTAGAAAGTTGCAAGAATAAACGGTTTTGTGCTAGCATGCATTTCCTGAAGCATATGAAGTTTGAAACTGGAGCGAGTGTCATTATTTAGTGACTTCATTCCTCAATGATTTGCCAGAAAAACTACAGATGTTGTGAGCAACAAGTCAAAAATCTGGACATTCTATGAAAGTCTGGGCAGTTGAGAGATATGTTTCTAATACGTTTTGTTATACATGAACTTACTCCAAGGGACATTACAGGATTTATTATAAAAACAGCCAAGATACATTCACTTATTGATGCAGTTTGTTGTTAGAAGGTTGAACCCTTAGAGGTAGTGTGCTATGAATCTGATAAACAACAAAATGGTGTCTGTCAAAAATTCAAGGCTGCTCTTAGATTGAGTCAGATTTGCAGGCAGTAAATAAAACCGCATTAGTGTTGCTGCATAGATTGCCAGAAATATCATTACAGAATGGTAAAATGCTACTAAGTGTTTAGTATTTTTAAGTAACATAAATTTTATAAGCAGAGTAGTGGTATCCATATTCGTGCGTGAACCGAATACCCTCCCGTATCCTATCAAGAAGTAGCTTTGCTTACAGTGGACTACATATTTCCGTTATAGCCTTCACGTGCATAAAGGTTTGTCGCTGGTTAAATTCTTGTAATTTCTGTACTTTACTTGTTCTATGTGAAAGACTCTTTCCCATGACGCTGCTGCTTTTCCTTTTAGTCATGCATGTTTTGCTATATAAACATAGGAGCCAACAGAGGTGTAGCCAAGCATATGTTAGCTATGCTGTGAACATTATTTATTTATTTTTTTGAAGAAAAACAGTTCAGACATCTCAAGCACAACAAGTGTCCCAATTATCCAATGTGTATATAAATGAAACTAAAATGTTGCAGGTGAGCCTGCAAAATAAGTTAGGATGTCCACACTAATGTACCTTTAGCTTGCTAGCTGTACAATCAAATGGATCTCGTGTGGGAATTGTAGTATGTTTGCTGCATTTTTATTTAGGATATTCATCACAGAACAAAAGGCAGTTATTTTGGGAAGGGGCATCCGTGTAATTGCTTGGTGTACAAATCTGCAATTTCTGGTTATACTTCTGGAAGGCAGAGTTAAATTTTCTTAGTGCTGCAGAAATCATGGTTTTGTGTCCATCACCTTAGTTTATGTCTGAGACTGTAAATAATCTTACTTTATGATACTTTATACTTTACTTGCATGCTCAGTTATTTTTGCTTGTATTTCCGGCTGCCTGTATTCTGTGTATGTCTGTTTTTCTGTGGTACTGTATCAGGTATATAGATACCCACACTTTTCATGAGTTCAGCAATTACTTGGACTTTCTAGTAGTACTTCCACAGAAAACAGGAAACTTCTACGTTATCATAGCATCTTCAGACGTGCATGTTCTCCATGAAAAAAAAAATCAGTTTTGTACATCTCTCATGATGCCTTGGTAAACAGTGATTTTTGAATATCTTTCTACAAATATTTCTGTTCTTTGCCACAGCCTTTGACTAAGTTCTATGTATCTTGGGACTTCAGTTCTTTGGTGTTACAGAAAAGATGAATTAGTCAACTATTATGCTGAAGTACAATGCCGTCATATACGTGTGTGTATGTGTGTGTGTATGTATATATATATATATATATGTGTGTATATATATATATATATATATATATATATATATATATATATATATATATATATATATATATATGTGTGTGTGTGTGTAAGTGATTCTTTTGTCATCTCAGCAGACATGGATTAGATTTTTTTCCACCACCAATACCAAATTGAGATGACATCTGAAATTTCCACTTATTTGCTAACCGGATAACTAAAATAATAATGTTCAGACACAAAAGTGCAACATACAAGGTTAGCTATTTGTGGAAAAAGTAAACATTACAAGAGTTCTAATTATGATAGGAATGCCACATGACAGAGTTGTGTTTCTGTTAAACTGAATTGGTTAAATTTCACTGTAGTCTTACATAACTAAAATGGTGCCTTCTTTTTTTTAGACATTTTTAATTTTGATACTGCATGTAGGAGGCAGTAACCTTACCCCAGGCTGGTAAATTGAAAGGTAATACTACCATCTGAATTAAGTGAATGAGTGTGATTAGATGGTTTATAATAAACATGTAACAGGACGGCCAATATTAAATTGCTGTCTTTTGCTGCATAAGTTGCAAGCAAGTTTCAAACTGATATTATAAGGTTTATTCTGAAATAAAACATGTAGGAAAAAGGACTTTCTCCTTTAAAACAAGGCACATTTTGCCACCTGGCCTGCAATCAAAACAGCACAGCCTGTAGCTGGAAGGGTTTGTAATTAATGGCTTATTTAATGTTATCCAACATGTATGAATTGCCACTGGCTGTTATTAGTGTTTGTGGAATATTTACATACTCTGCTACTTCCAGAATCTTGATTGTATAAACAGTTTTAATATCCTTGTGTCTGAGTGTACATACCCTGAAGCCAGTTCTGAATGCTTTGCTTGTACCCGTCAGGCACGCGCACATGCTCTCACACACACACACACTTTGCATGATTTCGGTAGTCATAGCAGTCACTGATTATGTATCCAGAAAGTATAGCCTAGTTGTGTAAAACACTACTTTAGACTGAGTTTTCTTTAACCATACGATAACAGCTGGCGCTCACTGTTTAGGATATTTATCCTCCTTAGCCTGCTTGAATTTTTCTTTCTTTCTTTCTATTTTTCCTTCAGTTCTGCTTAATATTATTCCTGATTACTTTGTTGGCAAGTTGCTGTAGTTGTGTTATGTGAAATTTTTTACAAGATGATTGAATTTGCATTCTGACTTCTTGGCTGCCTAAATTGCTCTTGGTCTGTTGTGCCTTCCTGTCTCTCCTTAATTATGAATACAGTCCTCCATCTTGCTGCATCCTGCATTCATTTCATCCATCTGTCCTTGCCTGTAACTGGTCTCAGTACTTTAATTGTTGGGCTGGCTCTGTCACCCAAGTTGCTTTATTGATCCCTGGTTTCAGCAGCTGGGGTCCAGGGGGTGCAACTGGCTGATATTTCGGATGGCACATTTTGGATAACCATAATTTCACTGTCTTAAAACTTCAGAAAACTGACAACAGTGAGAACTCTAGATATTTGTGATTTTGCACTACTGATCCACACTTGCTGGATGCTGTGCTACGGTAGTTGTCTACACTAGTAACATTGGTTTGATCTCCAGCTAAAGAACTTCAATACTGACTTTGGGCTAGGAATTGAGAGGCTAATGGCCAGCTGTCTCTCTCAGGATGTTGTTACTTGATTTTGGACTGCAGGCCTACAATAAGTAAGTACAAGATGGTGACCACTGGTTGTGATACAGACTGATGTGCAAGGTGGGACATTTCCTATTAGCATGTTCCTTCTTCCAAGATTAATGTCATTGTGTATCATGCACTGGTAAAGAAAAGAGAATGCAACAGAGGTAGTAGGATATCCTGTAAAATCTCAGCCCTGCAGCATCATCACTGGAGGTTCCGTCAGACAGACTCCGCCACCTACAGCGAGAAGAAATAAAATGTGGTGGTAGGCACTGCACAAAGACCCCCCCAACCATTGCTTCGCGTCAACAGGCGGACCATTTACAACAGAAACAAAGTCCTCTGCAAGTATGACCGGTGCAAGGCAAAAGGCCAACAAAACATGAAAAAATAGCCAGCACCAAATGTCAGTGTACAAAAAAGGCACAAAATGTAAAATTTAACACACACGATTTATTTAGATAAATAAATCCCAGACCGGTTTCAGCCCTAAGGCTTTCATCAGTGGGAGAAAAAAAGCCTTAGGGCTGAAACCGGTCTGGGATTTATTTATCTAAATAAATCTTGTGTGTTAAATTGTACATTTTGTGCATTTTTTATACACTGACATTTGGTGCGGACCATTTACAACACCCAGACTAAGGAATGGTTCATCATGTGTACATTGTATGGTTGCTTTTGCAAAATTCCTCATATCATGTCTAAGGTATGTTGGGTTTTGGTCTTTCTCAGCCTCATTTCTTTACAATAAGTTCATAGGTAAGTACTAAGTTAGCTGCTCTTGTGGGACATTTTAAGCAGAGCCATTTTCCATTTTTGTTCTTAAATTCACCTTCTTATTTGGTTAGAGATTGGTTTTGCCCATCCCAGGGTCAACAATTATATATATAACCTCTAATGAAAATAGCTGGGATCATACCATAGATGATTTTAGGGGACCCATGCATGGGATAAAGCAGTTTGGACTTAGCTCTGTCTATTAGTAGTATAGGGGGCAGTTCTTGGCTAAATTTCATGTTTCCCATCCATAGATCCACATTGTGCTTGAATATGGACAGAAATGGATTTTATTTATCTTATGTGGCTGGGAAGTCTGTTCCAGAACAGTGGTATCCCTTATGAGATGTACCTGTCCCTCCAAACAATTCTCTTGATGTTGAAGAAATCATTTACCTCCCTAGACTGAATATTTCTGATGATCGTTGACTTGCTGATATGCAGTAAATCATTAGTTTTGGGTCCGAGGATGCATTGCATGCCAGACACAGGTCTCTCCCCAGCAGTTTGTAGGATACAGAGTATAGTGACAGGGCTTTGAGTCAAGTCCATGGTGGGATATGTTATTTAGGCCTTGTACCCTTTTAGTAGAGTATTTCTGTGGGCATTCCAATTGTTGCTTATGTCTGGACGGATATGTGACAACAAGGGGCATTATAGTTAGTGAGTGGCCTAATAAGACTGAATAAAGGGGAACAATGAAATTCCCAGATCTAGATCTAAATGTGGTCATTTTGGTGGAAGAAATAGTAAACAAAAATGATGAATGAGATGAACAAATGATTATGAATTATTCAGGAGAGAATGTTATATTTTAAATTATGAGAGGCAGCCCACATGGAATGACTTAAACATATCTGTAGAACTAAGAGGATGGGGACTGGGATAAGGAAAAATTAACCAAGTCAAAAGGTCAGTAAACATGTTTGTGTACACTGCAACTGCCTGACAAGAAAAATAGATTGATGTACCAATTGCGGTAATCAAAATGCAAAGGGCAGGAAGTTTAAATCACTGCACGTTTACCCCTGTCACCTATCAGCAGATTAATAAATGACCTGGTAAGTGGTCTGGTAAGAAGATAAACATTTCAAAGATATAAATGCCCCCACCCCCCCACATGCACATTTACATTTTGGTATATAATGCACAAACACTTTTTAATTCTGTTAGTCATAGAAATAAAAGTTTACAGAAAATATTTTCTGCAGTTTTCAGACACTGATGAAGCCTGTAGGGAAATGTTAATACAAGAGCTCTGAGTTTAAGACTGCTGTTTGACTGTTTGAATGCACTGATTTTTATATTTTCAGTATTTAAGGTTTGTACATTTCCATTACTTTTTGATTTTGGTATTATTACAGTTTGTTGTATTTTAAACTTATTTTACTTTTAAGATTTTTTTTCTTAATGGCTTTAAAGTTGTTGGCTGGGGTCAGTTAATAAACATTCCATGTTCGTCCTGTTGATCACTGCTGCAGTAGTTTTAGCTATATGGGCTATATCCTGCCAAGGATATAACAGTCGTACAGCTACCAAAGTATCAGGGCGCCTGTCAAGCAGCTTGAGAAGAGCTGGTTAAAAGATAACATCTGGGTGTGAAGCCCTTCAGAAATTTACTGTCGCTAAACAGTACACTCTTCTGAGGCTTTTGAGTACAGACAGTTGGTTTGTACTTTCCTTTGCTGAGCACCTAAGCTCCCTTGGGGGGGGGACTTTCATTTTCTTATATTCATTAATGTTTTATTATTATTCAGGAAAATTATTTCAAAGATAGGTCTGTTGTGTTTTAACGGACTGTCTTGAGAGTATAAAGCACTTTAAAATGGAGCACTCATTTTTTTTTCTGTCAGTTTTAGTGTAAACTGAGAATATATTTTTGTGGAGAAATTGTGTTTAATTTTCCACTGTGGGGCAACCATAGTGTTTGTGTTTTTTACTGTGTTATTTTTGTATAAAAAGTAACTTTTGCAGACTGGTAGTTTTACCGATATTTGCTGCTTGTTTTCGCCGGGAAAAAGAGGCCATCATTTTTTACTTGACCAGGGAACAGGTTGTCAGTCCCAGGGTAGGTCCTTCTTATTTATTTATTTAACATTTGTTTACTGGGAAAGTCTGACTGGGATGGAGCCACTTTTCAGCAGAAGCCCAGGGAGAAATGCTGCAGATGCATGTCTTTAGAATGTGGGAGGAGACCCAGAGGAAACCCACACAAATGCAGGGAAGACATGCAGACTGCACAGAAAGCACCCCAGCCAAGAATCGAATTGGAGAACCTCTTGCTGTGAGGTGACAATGCTAACCGCTGCATCACTGCACTGCCATAAAAAGAAGTAAATTAAGCAAACAGCCTTTGCCACCACAGCAGGCAAGCAATTTGCCTCAGCTGCAGGTGGCTGACTCTGCTGTGGCCATTTGTTGTACCTCACACCACTCATCTTTTACCCCAAATTCCTGTGGTATAGCAATAGAGCCACTATGGATCAGGAGTTATCCATGTTCTCTGTGGCTGTTGGAGTCCTCTCAGTAGGCAGGGGAGAGGCACTCTTGTTGGTCCTGGGAGACGGAACAGGGAAGGTTTCCCTGTTATGTTAGAATGCTGGATCCATTCCTGGGGAAGTAGAGGCTGCTGGTAGTAGTACAGTTTGCCCCAGTTTCCCTGTCACAAAAAAAAAACAGAAAACCAAACACGTATCTACTCCTCAAATTTCTTTGGATAGGAGTAATTTACTAGGACTAGCTCAGGGTTTAATTCAGTCTGTTGCTCCTTCTTGTAAAGTAGTTTCTAGTAAAAGAAAGAGGGATGATTCTTTTCCTGAAGAGATTCAAGATTCTGAATCTGAACAGTAAGTTACATAGACAGATTCAAGGTTTTTATCCTCAGATTTCTGATTCAGACTCAGAGGAGATCTCAGTTTTTTTTCTTTCTTCGGGGATTCTCGTTTTGAGAGACTATTGCTAGAATGTCACAGTGTTTGCAGTGGGAGAACACTGTATTTTCTCAGTCCCTCAGAAAATACTATGAGTAGTTATTGTGTCTTACTGCCTGTAGTCTTCCCGATAGTCGGCCAGCTGTCCCTAAAAAGGTATGTAGAATGTATAAAGTTCCTCAGTCTTTTAAATTTTTATACACTATTCATAAAGCTGACGCAGCAGCTATATCCTTAGTTGATTCCACTGCTGCTAATCCTACTCTTTTTAATAAGGATGGGAAAATTATTAATAGTTATGGTGAAAAAAGGTACAGTATATACTTCTGCAACCCTGATTTTCAGAATTTTGAATTGTCAGGTTCATATGTTAAAGTCTGTTCTGACAAACTGTGAAAGTATGAGAAATGTTTTGTCTATATTTTCTTCTTGAGAAGAAGAAGGTTTTAAATAACTTAGTTTCTTCTATTGCATGGGTCACTACTCATTATTTGCTGTGTGTATATGATTCTCTTGATATTTCTTCCTGAGCTATGGCCACTGGTACTGTTTTAAGGAGGTTTGCTTGGCTGCATTCTCAGAACCTCACAGATAACTTCTCCTTTAGATATAGAGATTTAGTGTTTGGCCCCTCTGCTGCAGAGGTGATCAAAAAGTGTGATGAAAGGAGCAAGCTGATCCAGGGAATCTCGATTCTTCAGCCCTCTTTTTCCAAATTGCCCAAGGGATTTTCTTTCTTCTCATCCAGTTTTGGCAGAAAACAGAATAAACAGTCTAAACAGTATTTAGGTAAATGGATGTTTAAGAAGATGTGGCAGGGGATTTCAAAAAGGACTCTCAAACCTCCCAAAGCCAAGGACGGTCTAACAAGTGTAAATTACTGTTCAAGAGACCTTGTGACACCCCTCCTACCCTGCCCTCTATTCTCTTCCAGAAAGTCTAACTGTCCTGTTTTGTTTTTGGCAACAGATTGTTTCAGACAAAATGGGTTCTGAAAAATCATTTAACAGAATTACAAGTGGCAGTGGGTGGAAATTCCTCCTTTCCAGGGGGTCATTCCTCATCCTGCAGATCAGACTGTCTTATTGCCACTTATTCTTCATCTCGTGCTGTCTCAAGGAATGACAGATGCATTTCCTCCTTCCCAGGTGGGTAAGAGGTTTTATTCAAGGATGTCCTTAGTGACAAAAAGCCCCAAACTGCTGGGAGACCAGTCTGGATCTTTCATTCCTAAACCTGTTTGTGATAGTGCCCAAATTCAAGATGATGTCACTTCACAGAGTGTTACCTCTTCTTCTTCTTTCAAGTTTCCTGGTAGCACTAGATTTAAAAGATGCATATCATCACATCCCCGTTTATCCAGACATCAGGCATTTCTTAAAGGTTTGTCTGTGTAGATCACGTTATCAGTTCTCTGCCTTACCGTTAGGACTATGCACTGCACAAGAGTGTCCACAAAGTGTTTGGCTCCAATTATAGCTGATTGCAGGCTACAGAGTATCCACATTTTTCTGTATTTACAAGACTTGACTATCTTTGCAGAGTCTTTTCAAAATGTCAGATGTCTCTCTGTTAAATGAGAGATCTCTTGTAAAAACTGGGATTCAAGAGAGCATTTGAAAGTCTTTCTTGATTCTCTCATGCAGGACAGTGTTCCTGAGATGTCAACTAGACACCTCCGTTCAAAGAGCTTTTCTTCCATCAGAAAAAAAATAATCTTTATCTAGATCTATTTATAAGGTTTTCCAATCAGACTTTGGTCACTGCAGTGGAATACCTCAGAATTTTAGGTCTCTCTGAATCTATGATTCTCATGATATTAGCATATGGAAAAAGTTTTCTTGTTGGTAATAACAACATAGCCCATTCAGGGCTAGTTGTTCTCTGGTTTTACAGTATTTGTGTGAGCTACTATGGTCTTTCTTATTCTGCTATATCAAGGTTCATTTATTGGCCATTTTAGCATGTCTGCCCATGGATCCTCCTGTTTCAAGGTGGTCTCATGACAAAATGTTCTTGAAAGGGGATTTGCATAAGAGACCTCCAAGTAAGCCTGTGGCCCCTCCTTTGGATCTTAATTTTATGTTAGAGAAGCTAGCACTTGCTCCATTTGAAACAGTGAATGTTTCTGACTTGAATTTCTTAACATGGAAAATAGTTTCACTGTTTTCTGTGAACTCTGCAAGAAGGATATCTGAGTTGCAAGCTCTTATGGTGAGTCAAACGTACCTTAGTTTCCATAGATGCAGCTTTTCTTTGGTAACTAATCCTCCTTTTTTCCCTAAAGTGATATCTGAGTTTACTTTAAGCGAAACTATCCATCTCTGTTTTCTTTCCTGAAATTAAAAATGATGGAGAAAGGAAGCTCCATTCCTTGGATGTCTACAGACAGTTCAGGTACTATCTTGACAGAAATAAATCTTTCTGAGCATCGGATCCATTTGTATGAAGAATAGACAACCTGTCTCAAAACAGACTATTTCCACATGGTTGCCTAAGTGTATTAAATTTTGTTATACTGACCTTGACAGATCTATTCCAGGCAGTGTCAAGGCCCACTGTACCAGGACCTTGGCTTCGTCTCTGGCTTTTTAGAAAGGGTTGGATTCTAGAAGTATTCTGGAAGCTGCTGCTTGGTCCTCTGTACATACTTTTACAAAGCAATATAAGCTTGATTCCTTCTCTAGGTCAAGATCAAGTTTGCTAGGACCATTCTCCAGGGGATTGTGGACCCTTCTCCCTCCTCCTCTCAAATATAGCTAGCTATGGTGATCTACCATACAGCTAAGCAGCAGCAGTCATCAAAATGAACAACATAGTATAGTTGTGTAAGATGAAATTGCCGTAACAGTAGATGTTCAGATGATCACTGCTGCAGTAGCCTCTCCCTCCTTTGACCCCCTTGTTTTGTGGTGTGTTTTCTATGCCGGGGTGTAGACACTTATTTTTTGTAATTCCTAACATTGTCATTTCAGGGTTCAGCCTCCATCAGTCTGCTGGCAAGAAAGCTCTTAACGGCTTTGCACTCAAATTTGTCTTTTACTCAGCTCATCTTGAGCTGCTTGACAGTTTGGCCTTGTGGAAAGTGCCCTGAAGCTTTGGAAGCTGGCCAGCTGTTATAATCTTAGCAGGATGTAACCCATATAGCTGAGACTACTGCAGAAGTGATCATTCGAACATTTACTGTTATGCTAAGTTCAGTTTACACAATTGTACATGTTAAGTTGTCTATCTCGCCTTCATTCTTATTTTTCTGTGAAGATAGATACTTAAACCCTTATTTTTTATTTAACTACTTTTTTTTTAATTTTTTGGTTTTTTTTCCCCCCTTTTTTAGAAAAAGTCTGATTGAGTGTGTGTGGTACACTTTCTTGTTCTGGTCCTGCAGGAAAGAAAAGAAAGTTGATCTTCGACATCTGGAAGAGATCTAGGTCACCATCCCTTGGCTCCGTTCACTCGGCTCCCAGCATCCTCTCCAAATGCTTCAGAGCCGACTCATCAGATCGATGCCTGCCCCCCATCAATATGTTCCTCCTCCAACTCACTCCCTCATCCCGGACCAGGAGGCCAGCTCTTCCAGGCCTCTCCTGATTTGGCAGAAGAGCCCCCTCGGAAGAGAGTGTAAGAACACACAACATTGACTCACCTGAGTCCATTACATCTGACATTTAGAGGATTCCTCAAACAGAGGGGAAATTGGCAGCCCTCAACCCTTCTCGGAGATGATGAATCTGTGACCTTGAAGTTGGCTCTGGCTCCCACCTTCTTGACAAAGGAGTTTCTGTGGATGCATATGGTGGTAGCTGCTGCACTAGAGAAGAACTGAAGGATCCTTTACCTGTCCATCCACCTGAACTACCTGTGCCATTTCACTCGTCTTCAGGGAAGACTTGATTAAAGCAGTGACATGTTATGTTGAACCCTACAGCTCGCGGTTTTCAAGATAAGATGAAAGCCAACTCCTCCATGTGCCTCCTTTCTTATTATGCTGATGGGATGCGGCGATGCAATTTTTTCAAGACTTCAGCGTCTTTCACTAACTCCCGTTTGATGGATCATCATCTCTTGGTCCTCAAGTGAAAGAAAAACCTTGTGACTGATTGAGAGACTTGGCAAAGACTCTTTCTGCCGTGGAGTACTCAGATGTTCCACCCGGCCAAAGGGGATCTAGCGGGAAATTTCTAAAAAACTGCTTGCAAAAACAATTCAAGCAGTTTCCAGCCAGCAAGGATCCGAAGGATCCGGATCTAAGCAAAGTTCTTTTTTAGTTCCAGAAGAAAACCACTTTTTGGAGACCAATTTTGGATCTCATCATTCAAGACAGAACAGTCGAAATGGATGATCGGATGGTCAAGCTGCATCCCTATTAGGAAATTGGGAAAAGGAAACTGGATGTGCTCTATAGACCTTCAGGATAAATGACTATCATAAAAAAATGAACCCAGCTCTTCAGATTCCCAGGCTTCAGGCTGGAACCAGTCAGCCTTGGTCTCACCCCCCTGCCCTTTGTCACCACTGCGGGTGTTTACCGGTTGCCCCACCTGAGTAGTGCTTCTCCCACCTGGAACCAACAAAGAAGTGACTCTCCTTTTTCCATTTTTGGAACTGGCTCTCCCTGGCAGCATCTCCATTACACCTTTTGCATTTGTCAAATACACCTTTTTGCATTTTACCAAAGGGTTACCTTCATAGGCAATCTAGACTACAGAGACTAACAGACATAACAGAACTGGAAGGACACAGAGACACACACAAACAGACATCCTCCTCAACAGCAACAGCAGAACAAGGTGTTCTGACGGATGCCTCCCTGATCGGGTGGGGGGCATTATCGCAGGGGCGGTTCAGTAGGGCACATGGCAGCAAACGAATGCCACTTGCACATAAATGTTCTGGAGATGACAGCAGTGCTTTTAAGCGTTACTTCAAGACTCAAGACTCTCTTCCCTTTGGGCAATCAACATGTCTGTGGGACATAGATCCTTTCACTGCTCCCATCCAAATAGTCCCTTGATTTCTAGCTGAAACTCTTCATGCAGGTTCATCTCCTTCTACTCTTAAAAGTTCATTGGCAGCTATTGACCTCCTATAGGGACTTTCAGTTTCAAAGGTATCATTATCTAGATGGCTAAATCTCTGACACTGTTCTCAGGAGTCTGTATTTCCTGAATCAGGATGTAGGTCACCCTTCTTTCTCCTGTGTTTAGAGGGTGGACTCTGTTATAGTTATTCTGTTACTATTATGGGGGGGGTTAGCAGACAACTAAAACATGGACGCTATGGTAAGAACATAACTTCTATTTTTTGCATTCTTTGATTGAATAGGAATTGGAATCTAGCTAGTTAGTGGGAGGAGCTGAGAAACAGTTTTCTTATTTAAGCTATTCATGTACATTCCTCTTCAGCTACAAGAGATCTGAGTTTAAAACTGCTGTTTGACTGCCTTGATTTTTAGATTTTCTACATTTCAGGTGGGGATATGTCCATTACTTTTTCATGCTGGTGTTATTATATTACAGTTTATTGTATTTTAAACTTTGTCTTATTGCAAAGTTTTTTCCCTTGAAGTCTTAAAAATTGTTGGCTAGAGTCATTTAGCAAGCATTCATTTTACATTCATTGTCCTCCCACCTGTCCACTCTTGTGCTTTTAAAATTGGTGGCTTTTTAGCTGCCCATCCCTTTTGTGAGCTAGAGTTTGCAAGCCCTTCCCAGTGCAATTTCTACAGGACAGTAATAGCTCAAACTAATAAGACATTCCCATTAGACTCTTAAAGCTCTCTGTCTGCGTGGGACGACATGGTCGACAGACCATGATGCTTTGTCAAAGATGGCCTGCACCTGTCACCCCTGGGATTCCGGATACTGGCAAAGGCTCTTGCCGCCCCTATAGTGCCTTTTTTAGGCAAGGTTCAAATGACAAATTCACCACCATAACAGGAACAGGCAAGCAAAAACTGAGGGTAATGCTACTGAATGCTATAAGTCTAAATTTCAAAACGCACTCACTCGAGGCACTCCTTAAAATGGAGAACATCGATGTCTGTGCAGTGACTGAGACTTGGTTCAAGGCTCCAGAGAGCACCCCTGCATTACCAGGCTATAACTCATACCACACTTTTCGGCTATCTAACCTGGACCGGAACACTAAAGGTGGAAGTGTGTCTATATTCATTAAGGATATCCACACCTCCAGGCTAGTTGCTCAGCATAATGCAGCCTAGTTTAACCAAGTGCAATTAACTGTGGGCAAAACTGCAATCCAAATTGTAGATTGCTACAGATCCTCCACCATGCCCCAGGATTCCCACTCCTCTTTTCTTGATATACTGGAAAATATTAAGGTTCAGCCAAACACCCTAATATTGGGCGATTTTAACTACCCCACCATTAACTGGGAAAACTACTCCTGTACCAACTCCTTTGCTCAGCGCTTTCTGGAATTCATAAATTCCAATGCCCTGGATCAACTTATCTACACCTCCACCAAGGGCAACAATATCCTAGACCTAGTCATTACCAACATGAGTTCCACACCTGAAGTCAACTCCTCGTTGGTCAGATCCGACCATAAGCTAATCACCCTAGATATCCACATCCCGTCCCCACCCCCCATTAAGGAAACCACCGTAAAATATTTCTCCAAAGCCAACTTCATGCTTCTTAAGACAGAAGTGTTGAACTTCATGACACCGATGCAGATGGGGACAATACAGTTACGACTGCTGAATCCTACACAAATGCACTCTGTAAGCACTTACACGAGTGCATGGATCATGCTATCCCAATCAGAACCAAGACACTATCCTCCAAAAAAAGAAGCCAGTCTGGTGGTCCCCTGCCATAAACAAACTCTACAACAGAAGGAAGAAATTGTTGCAAAAGAGAGTGAAATCCCATGAGTGGAGGAGCTCCCTGTTCAGCCTCAGCAAGAAGCTGAGATCCCTTATAAGATTGCCAGTGACAAGGACAACCAGGAAAGCATTCTATAGCTATGTCAAGAATCTCAATGGCAACACCCAGATCTGCTCGGAGTTACAGCACAATGGCACAAAAATTACAGAACCAACTGATATTGCCAACATCCTGGCAGATAGGTTCAGTGCTAACTTTACCTCCCTCTCACCCCTTAAATGGCCCATATCTATACAGGAAGAGTGCAGAGTCCCTGTAATAACAACTTCACAGGTAAAAGCAGCACTCCCTAAAGCCCAAAACAGCATCCATGAGACCGGACAACATCCCAGGCTGCGTCTTACATGAACTTCAGAATGAACTGGCTCCCCACCTAAGCACCATGTTCAATCATAGCATCACGTCAGGCTTTGTGCCCACTGAATGGCGCACAGCAACAGTTATCCTACTCCACAAAGGGGGAGCCACCACTGATCCTGGGAACTATCGCCCTATTAGCCTGGCGAGCCTGGTCTGCAAGGCCATGGAACGTATCATAATGGAATTCATAAATAAAGACATTGGTAACCTCCAGACTCTGGACCCCACCCAGTTCAGGTTTGTGAAAGGCAGATCTTGCCTCCCGAACCTGGTTGACTTCTTTGAGGCAGTCACCAGAGCCGTAGACGAGGGTAAGGTGGTTCACACAGCCTATCTTGACCTCGCCAAGACTTTCAACACCATCCCCCATTCTGGAATTATAGCTAAACTCACTAAACTAGGTATAAATCCCTATGTCACAAGATGAGTTGCCAACTGGCTCACTGACAGAACCCACACTGTAAAAGTTACAGACTCCAAATCTGACTTCAAACCAGTGACAAGTGGAGTACCACAGGGTTCAGTCCTGGGACCTCTCCTGTTTGGTATCTACTTTTCTGAAGTACAGGCTAACACAGAAGGCCTCTGGCTAACGAAGTTCTCAGATGACTGCAAACTAGGAGCTGTAGTCGAGTCCCCAAATGATGTGGACATCCTACAGAAGGGCCTCACTGAGACAGATGCCTGGTGTCAGACCCATGGCCTCAAGCCCAATGCCAAAAAGTGCATTGTTATCCACTTTGGTAAAAACTCTGTACCCATGAACAGTCTTCTTTACACCGAATGTGTGATAAGAGACCTTGGGATCCAGGTGGACAATAGTCTCTCCTTTGATAATCACATTGCCACAGTAGTCAGGAAATCCTTCTACATGGCACACCTCATCACAAAAGGGTTCTCATCCAGGAAAAAAGAGGTCATTGTTCCCCTCTACTCGACACTGAGACCCATTATAGAGTACAATGCCCCTTTTGGAATGTACCTCACAAGACATCTGCAGCAGCTGGAAAGGCCACAGAAGTAATTACTGGCCTCAAACAGATGCCCTACACTGATCGTCTCAAAAAACTCCAGCTTTACTGTGTAGTATATCGCATACTCTGAGGTGATCTCTGCCTAGCATATAAAGCTATGTCAAGCCCAGAGCTGTTGGACATGCTACACCTAAAGAAATCCCAATCCCTCCGAGCTACACACTCTAGGGACCTAAACCTTGTCACCACAATAAACAGGACTTGCTGGAGGGATAGATTCCTGACCCAGGGACTTCCCCATACTCGGGAACAAGCTACCCATCGATGTCAAGCAAAGTTCCTCATTAACACTCTTCAAGAAAAATCTTAATGAGTGAATGGGAAATAGGAAATACACCCCGGGGATCACTTCTGTGGCTCTGCTCGACAGGGGCACAAGAAATTAACTTTCTTGGGTTGGTGGAAGCCAGGGAACTTTGTTGGCTAGGCTTACTTAGGCCCTTGGGCCGATAGCCTAGTACCTACCTATGAACCTATGAAGTTAGCCTCTGTTTCGTACAGCCCCATTTCATCTAGTGCACACTGCAGTATTCAGGGTGTTAATCTGAATTGTGTATTGTTCTTTGCCACATTTTTCCTTCTTTAGTTAAAAGTCAACCATTTGCATTTCTACTTAGTATGGGACCTTAGTCTTGTAGTATCCCTCAAAGTAGTGGGAGAATTGTGAGTTGCTGCAGGATCTGAACCTCATTTAATTTCTACTGCTTTTTACTTTGTCTGGGGACCTTAGTCTTGTAGTATAACTCATGATAGCGAGAGAATTGTGAATTGCTGCAGGATCTGAGCCTCATTTATTGCATTTTTTTTTCTGTTTGCATTTTACTTAGTCTGGGAACTTTAGTCTTGTCCTATCTTGTCTTGTAGTATAACTCACAATAGTGCGAGCATTGTGAATTGTTGCAGGATCTGATCCTCATGACATTTGCACGGCATTTTTTCGTTTTGCATTTTACTTGGTGTCAGAACATACATCTTGTAGTATTACTCACAATAGTGAGAGAATTGTGAATTGCTGCAGGATCTGAGCCTTATATATGTAGATATATATATATATATATATATATATATATATATATATATGTATACACACACACACACACACACACACACACTTATATTGCATTTTTACTTTTTACTGATTGAATTCCTCTCTAACTCAGCTCCCATAACCTCTGCTGAGGTGTGCAGTAGTGGTCTGCAATGCTGTATATAAAGTCAGGCATCTAGAGTTGTAATGGCCCATATAAAACTTCCTCTGCTATTTTCTTAAGTATCTAGCTGAGTGTAGAGCACCTAGTTTGCCTACTGAGAAGCATTACCAAAGGGCTATTGTTTTAGATCAATCGTAGACCTCTCCTCCCAGGCCAACAACTCTAAAACCTGTCTGCACCACCTCTTATAGATCATAAAAAAGAAGATCTACAGCCATGGAATGGTTCTGTATCCAGCCTGGTGGATATGGGCATCCTGAGAGAATGTAGCAATTGTCTCATGCTTACTGACAACCACCTTATTTTTAAGTAGATTGATACAGTATGTGAAAGATGTAATTGCACTATGTCTTTGGAGGCAAAGCTTTTGCATACAGACACTGATATGTCTAAACAGGTTGCCAGAGATGCTCACACTACAACTACTATGTATTAGACACACAGACTTACATATGTTGAGGCTCATAAATGCAATCTACCCAAACCTCAAAGGCTTCCGATATGCTGTCATCAGCAATCTCTCAAACACTCTACAAAAATACTCCCCAGGATACACAAAGCCATATCTCGCAATGTCTCAACCTTTAAGCACTTAAGGCAAATGGCCATTGTCACTCTCCTACTTTGGACACAATAGAATACTCTTTGTGGGTTCTGTTCAGGCGGCTTTATTTTATACAAGCACATTACTATAGATGTTTACTGACAGTAACTTAAGTAACTTGTATACAAACTAACAACTGCAATCTTGCATGCTGTCACACTGGCTGCTCTTACAAAATGGCATTAGGGACTGCACATGTCTGGGATTTATATGTGCATGTACAGCCTTGAAATGCTTCTTAAAGATAACAGCACACTTCACTTGCATTCTGATCTACATCATCCCTCTTTGAGAAATAGATCATACAAGGCTATGAGTTTGTTTAGCATGCAGAAATCGCAGTTAATTCTTTGTCATGCATTACACAATACTAAGTATATATATATATATATATATATATATATATATATATATATGTCAATGAAGTCCACATTGCTGCGTATTTCACACTAGGCTTTGATACTCGTCCATATTATGTGACATAAAACTGGGAATTAGATTTAGCAACTGGAACTGTCTCTACAAAAAGTTTGCCTTGTGGTATGTCTGGAACATTTTCTGGAAAGGAATCAGAATTTTGAACACATTCTGGTATGGAAGCAGTGTCTGATTCACTCTTAGATTTGAAGTTCGCATCACAGAAACAATGTTATGATGGTGATGATGATTCTGGTACAGGAAGGATGTCTATGGTTCCTCCTATATTCCACACCCTCGGAGTCTACCAGGTAGAATTTTGCTCGGCACAGATGCATGTAATCTGTCCAATTCAATCAAATCCTTTGGTTGTCTGGATTCGTACCATCTCTCTTTCTCACAACGGACGAAGTAATCTGCTCAATCTGTCTTCTTAACTAATTGAAACGTGATGGTTTTGTTGTTCTTAGGTTTAGGCTTCAATAAACTGGAAGGAATGGGTAGCATAGTTCTGGTTTGCCTGGAAATAAGTAGGTGAGCCAAGAATATCATCACGGGGTATGTTTCTGGGATTAAGCAAATTCAAGAACACATTGGTATTGTCATGCTTTAACTTTTGAAGTAATTGCTTTGCATTCTGCACTGCACATTCAGCTAGACCATTTGACTGAGGATATTCAGGACTACTAGTGACATGTACAAAGTCCCATTCTTTTACAAATTTAAACAACTGGCTAGTAAATTAAGTACCATTGTCAGAAGAACTTTGTGTGGACTACCATGAACTGAGAAATGACATTTCAACTTAGTAATAACAGCAGTGGAGGTTAAGTAGCAGATCAGTCTCAAACCATTTCGAATAAGAGTCTACCAAAACCAAGTTCTACCAAAACCAAGTAGTGTTGATTGTTCCACTCAGATATCAGCTGCAACTGTTGACCAAGGTAGTTCAGGAACTAGACTTCGCTGAAGCGGTTCTCTTTGCAAATGCCGTCTAGTACTATTGCATACTGAACAAGAAGAATGTACTTGTCTTTTGGTAGTGAAGGCCAAAATACTAATTCTCTTGCTCCTCTCTTAGTGGATGCGGATCCTGGTTGACCACGATGCAAAATCTGAATATATTCTTGTTGTAAGAAAGCAGGAACAACAATTTTAGGACCTTTGAAAATAATGCCATCTTCCATCAACAATTCATCTCTGTAAGGAAAGTAGGTTTGCACTTCAGGTGGTTCACTCGATTGCTTTGATGGCCATCCAACATTAATGTAGTGATTGAGCTTCTGCAAAATTGGATCAGTCTGAGTGTGATCTCTGAACTCATCAAGTCTCGTGGTAGAAAAATTAAGCACTGACGTCACATTAGAGTCAAAATTCTCTGCGTAAATCTGTTCTGTCATATTTCTGGGCGTTCTGGATAAGGTGTCAGCCAGATAGAGCAATTTGCCTTTTATGTAGACCATTTTGAAATTATACTTTTGCAATCTGAGCATCATTCTTTGTAATCTCGCTGGAGCGTAATGCATAGGCTTCTTTAGAATAGTAACTAGAGGTTGGTGGTCATTTTCAATCTGAATGGCTCAACCATAAATATAATCTTGAAACTTAGAACATGCAAATACTATTTCCAAAAGCTCCTTCTCAATCTGAGCATACTGCATCTCAGTTTGGGTTAGTGTTCTAGATGCATAGGCTACTGGTCTGCCCTCTTGAAGTATACCTGCGCATGACCAAATTTTGAAGCATCACAGGAAAGAGTAACTGGTTTGTTCACATCATAGTATCTTAAGTTAGGTGGGGTGGCAATTTTCTGCTTAAGGTCTTCAAATGCCTTCTGGTGCTGTTCCAACCATGACCATGAAACATTTTTGTGCGTTAGCGCTCTTAAAGGTGCTGTCAACTCACTGAAGTCTCGTATAAACTTGCTTAGATAGTTGACCATGCCTAGAAAACATTGTAAAGCTTGTACATTATCTGGTGCTGACATCTCAAGAATAGCTGCTTGCTTGGTCGGGTCTGCTCTCAAGCCTGTACTTATGAACAAATGACCTATGTATGTAACTTCTGGAAGCCTGAATTTGCACTTCAGAGGATTGAGCTTCAAGTTTACTTCAAGTGCTCTGTCTAGAACTTTCTTGAGGTTTCTGTCATGCTCTGCCTCCAACCAATAAATCATCTACTATTATAGTGCAAGTATAGTCCGAGAAATTTGCTCCAGTGCTCGCTGAAAGACTTCACTTGCATAATTTATTCCAAATAACATCCTTGGGAATCTGTATCTGCCAAACGGAGTACCAGAAGTAGTTACAAATGAAGATTTGTGATCAAGCATAACTTGCCAAAATGAACTCTTTGCATCTAAGACAGAGAAAACAGTGGCATTCGGTATTAAGGCTGTGACCTCTTCGACTGTGTACTTTGGATGATATGGTCTCTTTAATGCTTTGTTCAGATCTCTGGGGTCAATACATAGTCTGATTTCATCTTAGCCTTTTTGTGAGCTCTCACCATAGACGACACTCATTCATTTGGTTCAGTGAGTGGACAAATCACACCTTGCTGCAGCATTTTATGCAACTAAGTTTTAACTTTATCCTGCATAGCTATTGGAATTCTTCTTGCTGATCTGACTACTGGAGTGACCTCAGGGTCTAACTTCATGGAATACACAACTGGAAGTTTGCCTAACCTGTCATCGAAAATATCAGCATACAGTGAAAAAATGGCTTTAGAAAAATTAGAACTCGGAAATGCACTTACAGACCCAATAAAGATTACACTGGTCTTCGGACTACATAGAATAACAAGTTGTAACAGTTCTCGGCCAAATAACATGAAAGCATCACAACCTTCGGTTTGAATTTCTTCACCTTCATAAACAACAAGTCTCACACTACTGGGTACATTGAGTTGTTCGTTAGTTCTCACTTTAGCAAATGTGTCTGCTGATATAACATTACACTTTGAACCAGTGTCTACTTTAAGCTCTGTGGATTTTTCGTTAATCCGGACAGTACAAAACACTTCGCTTCTTGTTAATAAATTCACTGCATCAACTCTTTCCTCAAGCACTGATACACCATCTGCATAGAAAGCTGTCTGCTTTGGCTCTACTTGATCAACATGTTTTTTTGTGTGACTTTTCTTTACAACTGAGTGAGGCTTACTTGATTTACAAAACTTTTGGAAGTGGTTCAGTTTTTTACACTTGTAGCTTTGCTGACTGAGTGTTAAGCACTTCTGTCTTTTAGACTCATGAATTGCACCGCAGTTGCAACAGTTAACAATAAATCTAGAGTTGTGTTTTGCTTATTCATGCTTGTACTGCACTGAACTGGAGCATGCTCCTTTTTTTTTACATCTTACTGGAAAGCTACGAGTCTTCCCTGGAAACCTTGTAGCTGCCATGTGCTTGGGCCTACTTTTGCTTGCCACGTGTTGCATACTATCTGCATTTGCTCTGGAGCCAACTGAAACCATGCTGTTGTCACTCGCAAGCATACTCGTGTGTTTTTCTGCCACCTCATGGATTTGACAAATCTCTATGGCTTTCCTCAATGTTAAATCACTGTCACAAAGTAAAATCTTTCTCACAGCAGCACTGTTACTACCACACACAAGGATGTCCTTTATCAGCTCATCTTTTAAGTCACCAAACTGACACATTTTAGTTTGTTTTTCTGGTCAGTTATATAAGTTGCAAATGCCTCTCCTGGTTTCTGATCTCTCGTGTAAAACAAATGCCTGTCTAATATAATATTTGTCTGGGGTTACACGTTTTCCTGAACTTGCGCTTCAAGCACTCTGGGTCTTTTCTTGATTCAGCCTGTACAGCAATATGACTGCTTTCACCTTCTCCTTCATATACTGCAGGTGCATACACAAATGAACGCTCTCTTTCTATGGCCTCTGACCCAGCTAGGTTTAGCAAAATGAATGCCCTGGTGCGTGCATCTCTCTCTCTCTGCATAAGCTGCTTGTATAAAAATATCGTACTCTTGCTCAAATATTCTCAAATTCTCTGCAATATTCTGATCAAGTACAAATGGTAAGGGCTTTCAAAATCCGTCTGCCATATTAACACATACCAGTGAAGGGTTTTGCAAATAAGCACAAACATATACTCATGCACATATGCCAGAAACTTATGCCAGTATTTCTAACTTTGAACAGTGTTTTTGTGCTTCTGAATTTATACCTTTGGGCTTTTCGAAATAATGCTAATGAACAAACTCATAATACCTTTGAATAATTGGATTTTGCAAAATAAACTTCTCGGGCGCTTTAACACTCTTGTAATATTGTTTTACAATGCTAAAGTCATTTATCATCATTTTGCTAAAGTCATCTATCATCATTTTAAGAAACATCTCAAACAACTTTATGATTTGAGTGAAATAAACTTTTGGGCACTTTAATACTCTTATAATATCATTTTGTAATAAGTCACCTCTTATCAGTGTAAGAAACCTATCAAATAGCTGCATGATGCAAATAAACTGGACCTCTCTTGCCCAAAACTCAATAACATTTCGAAGTAGTTGCACTTTGTGAATAACTGCATACAGCACACTGAAATGTCCCCAAAGTGGTGGTACTTTGCTAGGCAACTCTTTACAGTACAAGAAACACTCTGTAATGGCTAAATAAAACAAACAAAAACACAATTACACGGACTGCACCAAGCTGTTTTAATGAAGAGCTCTGTAATGGCGACACTTTGTGAATGGACATACTCAGCATAAAAAACTTTTCGAAATGGCTATACTTTGACTGTATTTCACAAAATAGTTGCACTTTCCTCACATTAAACACTTCAAAATACATTCACAGTAGTAAGCACACACTGTAAGCACTTTTACACACTTTGAGATACTTTGAATAAATTTAGTTATGCTCTTGATACAATACGAAGTCATAGTTATGCCAAAACATAGCACTTTGCCAAAAAGCATGCAGTCGCCTTGCTTTATTGTTGCTATCTGTGCCCTTTTTGCCCCTATTATATTCGTTTTGCTCGTTTAAGCCCTTTTCATGCCCGATGTACTTTTCTTGTGCTTGTTTTACTCTAAACGTGCCCACTTTTGCTTTAACCACACTCGTTTCACTTTAAACATACTCGTTTTACCTTTAAACATGCTTGCTTTGCATTACTTTTGATCATTTCATCAAATACCTTTATTTTAAACATATCTTTTTAGCCAACAAACTTGTTGTGCTTTCCGCTTGCTCAGTAATGCAGTTTGTGCTCATCTAATGACCTATTTTGTCTCTTCTATCAAATAAACAGTTTGTGCTACTTCTCATTTACCTTTTATTCTTTTCTGGCTCTTTTTGTGCTCATTTCTCTTAGTTTACCTTCACTATCATCTCTGCACCTCATAGCCCTGGATTTTATTCTCTTCGATCTGACACCATGTCGCTCTCCTACTTTGGACACAATAGAAGAGTCTTCATGGGTTCTGTTCAAGCAGCTTTATTTTATACAAACACATCACTATAGAGGTTTACTGACTTTAACTTAAGTAACTTATTAACAGACTAACAACTGCGATTATCCATGCTCTCACTCTGGCTGCTCTTACAAAATGGCACTTGGGTTGCACGTATCTGGAATTTATATGTGCACCTACAGCCTTGACATACTTCTTAAAGATACAGCACAGTTCACTTGATTTCTGATCTCCGGGCATACAACCCAATATATTGGTCATTGGAGACTCTATTGTGAGACACACTAATGCCACCTCACCAGGCTGAGCAAGAAGAAAGTCATTGTAAGTTGTCTGTCAGGGCAAGGATCAGCCAGATTGTACACACACAAAGGACATTGAACCACAAGTACCAGTATGACTCTGTCCTAGTCCATGTAGGTGTTAATGACCTGAGATGTACCTCCCTGGTGTATATGAAAAGAGACAATAGAGCTTTCAGATTGTGTGTCCCAGGCAGGCATGAGACTAGCACGGATCCGCATTCTGCCTTCTCCAAGTATGACACTACAGTAAGCACAGAAGATGAATGACTTTAAGAATTAGATTAATTGCTGGTATCATTCTAAGTGGTTCCAGTATTTGTCAGCTTGGGAGGACATGATTGACAGATCACACTGCTTTGCTGTTCCCACTATGCTTTGGGATATTGGCGAAAACATTATCTACCCCATAGTGCCTTTTTTAGGTAATGCCAGTCTGACAAATCTTTCAACATAGTAAATTCCATGCAGGATAAGCTAAAGGTCTTACTGCCTCAATGCTAGGAGTCTCAACAAGAAGCCCCTTCCCTGGAAGCACTCCTCTCCCCTGGAGAGTGTTGACATCTGTACAGTTACTGAAATGTGGTATAAAGCCATGGAAGGCATCTTGGCAGTCCAAGGCTGTCATGGCTTCCACACAGACCAGCTACTGCACAAGAAGGGACCAGAGGTGGAGCTGTATTAATGTGCATAAAAAGTAAGCACACCTCAAGATTGGTCGAACAATATTGCATCCTTGAGCAACTCTGTGTCCAACTAACTTTAGGTAAAGTCCAATACCAGATCTTTGCTAGCTATAGGTCCCCATCGTTGACCCAGGATAACCATATCACAAACTTGAATGTACTGGAGTCGCTCACAAACCAGCCCAACACCATATTCGTGGGTGATTTCAACAATCCCACCATAAACTGGAATACCACACAACCACTAACAGGTAGGCTCAAAGATTCCTTGATTTTGTCAGTACAAACACCCTGGAACAGCTAGTCTGCACGCCTACTAGGGATGCAAATATCCTTGATCTGGTATTCACAAATATGTGGGAACATTGCTCCATCCTCGCTGATCAGATCAAATCACAACGTGGTAACCCTTGAAATAAATATAAAGACTCAACTCCCAGCAAACCCTAGAACCTTTAAATACTTTTCCAAGGCTAACTACCTCCTGTTAAGTGAACGAATAGATAAATTCCAAGCTCCTTAAATTTAAAGAACATGGTGGCCTATGCATAAGTATTTACAGAAATTTTATCCAAAAATAGGAATGGCTATGCCCAAAAGATAAATAAAAAAATAAATAAAACTCCATCAGTATCAGCAGTTAACTCACTGGACTCATCAGTTCCACCAAAGCCAACTTCAAGGAAGAAAATAGCCTCCCAGGCTAAGGATAACCATAAGGCATTTTTCAGTAATGTATGTAGATTTAAAGGGAACACCCAAGAATGTGCTGGACTAATTGTAGATGGCACTTTCTATACCAAAGTGGGGGATATAGCAAATTTACTGGTCAATAAATTTAGCTCCAGTTTCAGCCCCAGCCCCCCAGGAAATGCCCTCTACCATTTCTCCCCAAATTATCACTAAAGAACAGATTCTTACTGCACTTTCAGAGCTAAATAATATCCCAGAATGCCTCCTAAATAGTTTGAACCACAATCTGTCTGGCCCACTAGAATTTCTCTTCAGTTACAGCCTCCTGACAGGATTCATCCATAGGGAAAGGAAGACTGCAGCTGTCATCCCTCAACACCAAGGTGGACCATCAACAGACCCAGGGAGCTTCAGACCCATAGGCATGATTAGTATTATATGTAGGGCTATGGAAAGAATTATTGTGGACCTTATACGCAGAGACATAGGAAATCTTTAAACACTGCACCCATCCCAGTTTGGATTCCTCAAAGGCAGGCCTTGCCTACTAAACTTGGTGACATTCTTCAAGATGGTCGTTAGAGCCATGGATGAGGGCAAAACAGTACATACTGCCTACATTGACTTGGCAAAGGCATTTGACACCAGTACCTCACTTGGGTGTTATAAATAAACTCACAAATTCAGGCATAAATCCCTATGGCACCCAATGGATAGTCATATGGTTCACAGATAAGACACATGAAGTTAGGGTGGGGGAATCCACCTCCACCAAGAGGCCTGCTACTAGTGGTGTCCACACGGTTTGGCAGTGTGTGACCTCTTCTGCTTGGATTATACTTCTCTGAAGTCAAGGCAAATGTGGAGGACCTTTGGCTATCCAAATTTGCTAACAACTGCAAGCTGAATGCAATCACTGAATCCCTTAAAGATGTATCCTCCAGGATCATCTGACACAGAGAAATAAGTGGTGCCAGAACCATGGCCTAAAACTCAGTGCAAAAAAAAATCCATAATTATACCCTTTGGGAAGATGACTACCCCTGCCAATTGCAACATTGATAACACTCCCCTAAGAGTAGACCTAGTGGTAAGAGAATTGGGAACTCAGATTGACAGTAATCTGAACTTTGATCACCATGTGTCCATGATAGTGAGAAAATTATTTTATGTGGTGCAACTTGTAAGTACATGGCATCCAGATCTAAGGAGATCATAGTCCTTCTATACTCAGTCCTCGTTAGACCAGTATGCACCCTTTGGCATGTACCTGACCAGGCATTTGCAACAACTGGAGCAGCCACAGAGGTTCCTCACTTAAAGAATGCAAGGTGTAGATATGTTCTATATGGACCACTTCAAAACCCTATAGTCTACTAAGGGACAATCTACGCCTAACCTACAAGGTGTTCTCTGATCCACCTTGATGGATCTGATACAAGTTCACAAAACAAATAGCACTAGAATTGCACTATCTTAGGATCTAAACCTCATCTGTGACATAAACAAAACATGTTGAAAATAATAGGTGTGTGTCTCAGAGATCATCTCTTCTCTGGAACAGGCTCCTCATTCTTGTGAAGCAGATCTCTTCCCTAAGCCTTTTCAAATGCAATTTGGAGTAATGGATGGGAAATCACAAATTCACCCCTGGATTGTCTCCTGTGGCTCTTATGGTCAGGGCAATTTGTAGATGCCGTAAGTCACAGGCATATACCAAAGCCATTCTAGCCCACTTGCATTGATAATTGGGAAATTTGGGACATGAATATATAGACTGAGAAAGGCTTTAGAGGTGTAGGCTTAGTAACCTCCTATGATCCTCTAAGATGCTTTGTCATAGTGGTGACACATTAAATGAGTTTCCATTTCTCCAGAGATTGTTTAGTATCCACAGGAATATTCATTAAATGTAATTAACTATATAGACAAATATACAATATTTCTATATTTATATATATTTGCATGTATTTATATGCAACCAAGTACACCCACATATATCCCCCCCCACACACACACACACATGTAGCAGCATTTTTGATGACATTGGACGCAGAAATAATTGAAAATACAGCTTTTATTTAGCTCGCTAGTTGCTTTGTCCAAGTTTCTAAAGCATCTGTTGAAAAAATATATTCTCATTAACAATGTACAGACTGTTTCACCATTCAAGTGGAAGTCCAAGTGGAAAGCGAACTTCTGGTCGGGCAAAGATGAATTTTTTGCAGGCTCCAAATGAACCTGTTTTCCTAACCAGAATGTCCCACTGCAGGCCCACAATTATATTGTTTTTTTCTAAAACTACCCACTCCAGGCATTTTGGAGACATTATCTTTTTTGGAAATTCATATACAGCCATGTAAACACTGAGCCACAATGATAGTCTACTCAAACTCCAGTCTCAAACAATGAGCCTCCCTTTTGAGGCTCTAGCAAATCTCTGGTGAATCTGCCATGGCTTTGATCTCATAGTGACCCACTAACCCAACATGCAGGAATTTCTCATCTAATACTTAACATTACTTTTACATAATACATTATGGCATATATAGCAGCACTGTAAATCTAAAACATTTAAATACAGCATTTTATATCATATACAGTAGTCAGTACCCCATAAGGCTGTTTTTATATGTATATACACACATTTTGTGTGTGTGTGTCTGTCTGTCTTGACTATATACAAAACTTTGGTGACTAATATGTGATGCACGAAAGATCTTGTATTCTGCAGTATAAGGTATAAGATATTCCCTGTACAACACAATCCCACTCATCTTTTTTTTTAAGTTGCTATTTCCCATTAATTTTTATTGGGGTGCAGTAATTGCATACACTGTCTGTTGTATTGTGCTTTGCCGAGTTCCTGCAGAGTTTTCTGAATAGGCTGTCTTGTGGATGGTTTATTGTTGCATTTGCCTAGTAGTGTAGTATAGATGATTATAGCTATGAGATGGTAATGCGCGTCTTCCTCAGGTTTGATACCCTCTGCCTTCATTGCCTACTTTGTCACTTAACTAAGCAGTGTTTCTAGGTCATTACTCAAAAGATGGCCTTGTGCCTTTTGGATTTACCCAGTTAAATGAATCACATAGAATTTTGTATTTCAGTCAGATCATATCAATTCTTTTAAATGAACATTTTGAGTAAAGGTTTGTGTTTTGACTTGTATATTTTTGAATAACACCTGTTATGAAACTATATTGATTACTTTAACCTTCTTTGTATATGTTTTATGAGTGCTACCTGTGGAAGACAGTATATGGCAAAAAGGGTATTTTGAATGTGTATTCTGGTTTCATTTCCCATCAGAAATTATTGTATCTGTTTATGTGGGGGAGGGGTGTTAGTGGCAGGACAATTTTAAATGCTATATATTTTGGTATACTGAATGGATGCATTCAATGAAGATTATTTAAGGTCTAATATCTAAATGTTACAACTTAAATATTTTTTGTGAAATGTATTCTTCTTTTAATGACTGATTTTGATTCTGTATTACATTTTATGGTGAGGAGGTCATGTGTTGTTATTCATGTATAAAATAAATGTTAAGCATTAAATCAGAAAGATTGGAAAAAGCACTCTGTGCAAAAATGCTTCCTGCAGAAATGTGGTGATTCTAAAAAATCAATGATCCTTAATAAGGCGCTGACATTTTGGTGAATTTTTTTTGGGGGGGGGATTGTATTTGGAGAACCATGACCATTTATTCCTTTTGTGCAAATTTTTTGTGTGGAATATCTGTATCTATCTATGTATACATACGGACATACATATATCACATCTGTTTCACTGAAAAACATCACCAGTAGTGAGACAGTTTTTTCGGGGAGTTTGTAGTCCCAAACCTCATAGTGGAGCTTCCCTTTGCTGAATATAACCAACTACATGGTGGGACAATAGTGAAGAAAGGTACCCCAATACCTGCACTTTTTTTAAGTTTTGTGTTTTTGATAAAAATAAATATCTCCCTGTATACATACTCATATTTACACACACATTCCTACATGTTGCATAATACTGACACTGTATCTGTTTCCACATGTCCCAGTATACACACTCTGGAATGCAGAATAGATCAGGTTTCTGACACATTACTCAAGTAGATCTGTCAGGTCACCCATGTAGCTGTACTACTGCTCTTGCAGCATAGCAGCTCATGGTTGCACTTACAGTCTGTGCTACTAACACTTTCTTCATATAAAGCCTGTTGTTGTTGTGTCTTTCGGCTTTTCCCGGTTAGGGGTCGCCACAGCGGAACTCCGGTCTGCTAATGATTGGCAGTAGATTTTTACGTGCCGAGTTGCTGGCCCTGACGCACAACCTTCAACGAAGGTACGCCCATTCACGCATGTCTCCACACAGAAGACTCTTTAGCTGAGAATCGAACAGGACAACGTCTTACTGTGAGGCGATAATGCTATTGCAGCACTACCACCGCAGTTTAATGTGGCTAAATGTGTATTTGTAATGCCATTTACTAGATAGAAACAAATTGACCAGTAGTGCATAGGAAGTGTTAATGAGATTACTATAATTTAGTAAGCTTTTGAATTCCTTTGCTCATTGTTATGTACCCAGCAGCAGTGGTCCACACTACATGCAACTGGTCCCTTGTATGGACTGCTCAGCAGGTCTGCTGCCAAATCTAAAGCATATGAGGATACAGCAGAATACTTCTGTAGAAAGCATTGTGATTTGAACCCTCAATGTAAATGTTTAACCCCCACCGCCACAGAACCTTGTGTGCTTTTACCTTGTAAAACTCCGTCATATACTTAGCAGCATGAAGGAGATAGTTAAGGTTATGTGCTACTTAATGAGCTTCAAAATAATTAACAATCAGTTGAGGATGGTTAGGAGAAGAAAGGGAAAATAAAAATGAAGTAAGAAAGACAAAGGAAAAGGGTAATATAAGATTATTGACATTGGATGTAGACAGAATACAAATGATAACAGAAGTTTGTTAGTGACTTAATGGTCTAAAAAATTAAGTATGGGTATATGTTTGGATGCAAGGTGTTTGGAAAAGGAGGAGTTGAAGTAATTTGGAGAAGAAAGATTATATAGTCAGTGGAAAATGAGATTCAGGGATGCGATTCTGGTAAGAACTGAGGAAATAACGTTAGCATTGACAGTAGTAGAATCTCAGTTGGTGACAATATATGTGGTACGAAAAGAAGAGAAAGGTGACAGACTAATAGCGATATATGCATACACAAATATGTCTGAAAGGAAAAAGATGTTTGAAGAAATAAATTAAAATGGAATGATAAATATATGAATAAATAATGGTGGGAGGTGTTAATTGTAACCAGAGGAAGGAAAGGGGAAAAACAACCCAAGATCTAGGATGATGAAAGAGTTAATAAAATGTGGAGGAGGACTAAGCAGATAAATTATGGATTGGACATGTAAAAGAATATTTTTAAAATGGAAATGTATTACATGATACATTCAAAAGATACAAAGTGATGGCAATGAAAATAACTGAATTTTCAGATCACGGAGCGGCATGGGCTATATTAGAAGATGATAAAGGAAGAAAAAAGGAATACAAAGTTGAACTGGTGACATTATAAAAATGGATGAAATTAATGAGGAACATAGAAAATTATGGAAAGAACATATAATGATGAAAGTACTGTATGAAATTTGGACATATTGACTGGTGGTATTTAAGGAAAAGTGTATAAAACATTTTTAGAAATTTAGGGCAGAATGAAAAGAAGACTTAAGATGGACTGAAGAAACAATGCAAAAGTGTGAAAGAGAGAGAACAAGGTAGTAACAGAATTAGAGAAGTAGAGGTTTTTGAAAAAATAGGGAAAGGAAAGACGATGTATAGGTAACATTCTTTTTAAAACAAAAAAAAAGAGTTTGACCTTTTTTAGAGAAAAAAAGTTAAAAGGAGAAGCAAAGATGAAAACAATATTAGACAAATAAGGTAATAGAAACAGGAAGAATTTGTGAAGGTAGTTGCAAAACCTGTAAGAAAATTGAATGAAAAAGTAGGAGGGAAAAATAGAAGGTTTAGCCGATATTTGAAAATATTAAGAAACATTTAGAAGATAAGATTAAAATGGAAGAATTTGTGGAAATTGTAAAGGAGGCATCAGTGACAGGCCTGGATGAGCTAAGTTATGGAATCAGGAGATGGCATAATGGTTGTGATGCTTCTACACTGGCCCAGTAAACAAGGAGCCTCAATCCTCACCACTGGCACCAATGGAGAATGTGCACACTGGGAGGATGACAAGTACCCACACAGTAAAGTGCAATTTCCCTTAAGAGCACACAGACATCACTGTCAGTCTGGGGCTGGTTTCTCCCAATCCCCAATAAGACTCCCTACTGGCACAGCTATGGGGTTGAGATCTCAGCTGAGTGGCCAAACCAAGATCTCCAGTAAACTCTCTGTCCAACACTCCTTGAGATTTGATTTCTATACAAACACACACACACACACCTGAGAAAGGCTGACACAGGTTTACTAGCTATGCCCCCTTCTGCCCAGACTACCTTATAGTCTGGGCAGAAGGCTGGCACAGGTTTACTAGCTATGCACCCTTCTGCTCAGACTATAAGGTAGTTTTCACCGTCACCAGCCAACTCTTATCAGCTGCTTTAAGGCCCTTAGTAAAGGGTGTCCAATCCTGCTGTGTAATGTTACTATTAATCCAAATGGTAGTCTGACCAAGAGCAAGGCTATTTAGAAGTGGCCTGTACAGTGTCACCAAATAGATATGCAAGTACTCTGAGAGCTTAAATATCTCTAAACAGACCAGCCACAATTAAAAGGTTTAAATATATCTAATAGTAAATAATAAAAGAACAAGACAATACTCTGTAAGTAATCAGTTACATCATAGTTCAAAATCACAGGAAATATTTAAAACAACATTGTAGGACATTCTCAAATAAATAAACAAAACATCTAATCTACACTTTACTATACTCCTGTCTGAATCTAACAGAGTTACTATGCCCTAAAGACTTAACTTACATCAAGGCAAATGCAAAAGGTGATGAGTGGAGGTCGTTGTCAGGTCAAAAGACCGATAAAAAAATGCACAGTCTCTCTTTGAGAGTTCTTAAATTAATATCAAATATTACTGCTGGGTTAGTTAGGATGACATCACTTTTTGTCATCTTCAGTTCCCAAGCTAAACCCCTTTTGACAGAACCTAACAGAATTTAGCATTTCTCTGTGAAAATACATAGCCTTCAGATGTTTGAAACTGCTAGGAGACAGAAAATAATAAAACACTTACAAAACAATGCAGAAGGCACCCTAGTTCTAGACATCCTGTCTCCTTGCTGCACTGAAAACTAATTTTTATGACACAATAATAAAACAATTTAATTTCAACTATTTTCTCTGATTTTTTTTTTTCAAGTTAACCTCCTGTGTTCCAGTTTCCATTAAACATATACAACTCATCATCTTCTTTTAGCTGTTCCCGTTAGGGGCCGCCACAATGGATCATCTGTTTCCATTTCTTCCTGTCCTCTGCATCTTGCTCTGTCACACCAACCACCTGCATGTCCTCTCTCATCACATCTATAAACCTTATCTTAGGCCTTCCTCTTTTCCTGTTACCTGGTAGCTTCATCCTTAGCATCTTTTTCCCAATATACTCAGCATCCCTCCTCAGCACATGTCCAAACCAATGTGATCTTGCCTCTCTGGCTTTGTCTCCAAAGCTTCCAACCTGGGCTGACCCTCTAATATACTTATTCCTAATCCTGTTCACCCTCGTCACACCCAGTGCAAATCTTAACATCTTTAACTCTGCCACATCCAGCTCTAACTCCTGCCTTTTTGTCAGTGCCACTGTCTCCAACCCATATAACATAGCTGGTCTCACTACCCTCTTGTAGACCTTCCCTTTCACTCTTACCAGTACTCGTCTGTCACAAATCACTCCTGACACTCTTCTCCACCCTGCCTGTGCTGTCTTCTTCACCTATCTTCCACATTCACCATTACTCTGAACTATTGATCCCAAGTATTTAAACTCATTCACCTTCGCCACCTCTGTTCCTTGCATCCTCACCATTCATCTATCCTCCCTCACATTCACACACATATATTCTGTCTTAGTCCTGCTGACCTTCATTCTTCTTCTCTCTAGAGCATATCTCCATCTCTCCAGGGTCTCCTCCACCTGTTCACTACTCTCACTACAGATCACAGTGTCATCTGCAAACATCATAGTCCACGGGGACTCCTGTCTGATCTCATCTGTCAACCTGCCATCATCATTGCAAATAAGAAAGGGCTCAGAGCTGATTCTTGATGTAATCCCACCTCCACCTTAAACACATCCATCACTCCCACCACAGACCTCACCGCTGTCACACTACCCATACAACTAAACAGTCATAATAGTGCAGGTACATTCCTGTTCTATTCCAGTATGGCATGCTTTGGTTACCCTACATGGAATTATTTACAAAATTCCCAGTAGCTGGGCTGGCAGTGTGACAATGGTAAAGCTGTTTACCTTGCAGACTCAAAGTACAGGGTTTGATTCTCACTATTGAAGGGAAATAGGCTAGACTTAAAATAGCCTGCAAGGGCAGCTAGCTTACATTGTATTTATGAATGTGTTATAAAGGAAGGAAAGAAAGTGAAAAGAGTGTTTGCTAAAATATTCAATGAGTGGTTAGAGAAAGGTATAAAAGAAGAATTATGTAGTAGGGTGATTTAAATTTATATGAAAGAAAAGATATAAAAATGGAAAGATATAAAAAATGGCAGTCTAGTAACTAAAGGAAATGCAGATTATAATTTTCTAATGGAAATAATGCAAAAAAGGATGCGTAAAGTAACATTATAAGGGATCTGGGTTGGCGTAAAAGGAACAGAGGTGAAAGAAGTGTTAGTAGTGAGAAAGTAAGTAATACTTCTGATTTTGAAAGAAAACAAGGAGGTAAGATTAGTAAAATGATGTAGCAAAAGTATTTGTCATGGTTACCTCCCGGCTGGAGTGTGGGGGGAGTGCCTTCTGTGTGGAGTCTGCATGTCCTCCCCGCGGTTGGGTGGGCGTTCGAAAGACATGCATAAATGGGCGTGCCTTCGTTGAAGGTTGAACGTCGAGCTGGCACCTCGGCGTTCGTGAAAATCAACTGCCAATCATTACCGGACCAGAGTTCCGCTGTGGCGACCCCTAACCGGGAAAAGCCGAAAGACAACAACAACCTAACTAGCATATGGAATGAGGAAACAGGAGTGAATGTAGTAAGACTGCATTAGGGAAAAATGTCCTTTGTGAAAGTTATGGTAAATGAATGGCTGGATGAAGAAAAGTAAGAACTGAATTCAGTAGTTAAACAAGAATGCCCTTTGTGCATGGGTCTTTTAGTATTTGTGATGACTGCAAGATGGAGAAAAGAATTGTAATACCTGTATTTTTCATATGTTGATGATTTGATTATTGTAGTGAAAAGCAAGGTCTGGATGAGTGAGAATCTGATAAAGTTTAAGAAATTGTTAAAAAAAGCTGGATTACAGTTATGCAAGTTGAAGAGTAAGCGGGGTGGGGGTGGGGGGGTTGCTACCACAATGCTCAGATCTGTAGAATGCTGCTCCAGATTGTCAAGTGTTTGAATCTAGTACTATCTCAAGGGGGGTGGGGTTGCCATAATGGTTAAGATCTTTACCTCACAGATACAAAGTACAAGGTTTGATTCCAGTAAAATAAATAAAAGCAATCCATACTCTTTTTTTTTTTTTTTTTTCAAAAAGTGCCATGGAATCTTCTACATTCGCCTGAGCTACCATGAACGTATGCAACTGGGGCTTCAGTTTAGCAGCTCATCTAAAGGAAAGCACACTCTACATTGCAGTGTCAGGAGGAAAATTAAGCCACATACCTGGTGTGAGGATAGAAACCACAACCTTCTGATCTTTCAATACCAAACGCAGATATACTACCTGTTGAGCCACTGGCACTGACCCAGTAAGAAGTTCCAACTTAAATTTCAAATGTGTACATATGTATCATGCTGTGGAGACATCTGAGTAGTTCTGGTGCTCTATAGTATATGAGCATAAAGCTTGTACCTTTCATTATTGTAACTCCCCCATCTACGTGACTGCATGGCATACAAAGTGCTGCCTTGCTGTGTACTATTAGAGTAACTGGTCCTACAATTCTAACTTCAGCATCATCTGCTGGAGCTGTTAGTTAGTATGCTATGTAGTAATACGTTGTACAGTGCTGTTCTGCTATAAACCATTCATTCACTTTTCAGCCTCAGTTAGTGCCACCTGGCAGACTTGTATTTCTGTTTCAGAACTGACATTTGGTTGCTAATCATGTGATTTAAACTGCACTGTTATTGGTTCATAGTACAGACAGTGACTTTGAATTTCACCTCATGTCTTGTGTAATAACTGGTATGTTTGATATCCAGACCAAATGAATAACAAGTAGATTGTGTTAGTGTGTGTTTTCATTTATATAAATGTATGATTGCTTATGTCGTAAGTGATGGCTTAATAAATATGTTAATTGTTTTAAAAAAAGGGGACAGGAATTGAATAATTTATGTAATGTTGCTTAGGTTGTATGATACATAGCAATATATGTGAACTATAATGTTTGATGTTAAGTTGTCTATCTCGCCTTCGTTCTTGCTGGTTGGGGATCGGAGCCGATCTTCGGCTCTGACTCAGTCATCTTCTATAGCTCGAGAGCTTTTTACTGGCTCGAGGCTACCCCTTATCCCATGATGCCTAGCGATGGCTACCCAGATCTCGTTTGCCACTTCAGCTGCGAGGTGTCGTTTTTCTGGCTCAGGCTCATATAAAGTTTCTTTATAAAACTTTTTTACTAAAAATAGTCTTTTTCGTAGTTATTATTGTTAACTTTGTCTTATTTTTTGGTTGTGTTAGCTAGTGTGTGTTTGTAGCTTCCTTCCCTTCCTTATCAAACTCGTTTAACTTGGAGAGTTCTCCCCCTCCCCCCTTCGTATCTTTTCTTGTCAGGTTAGCCGTTTAGGTTAGAGGCTTTCCTTCTCTTTTCTTTATAGGCTAGCCATTTGAGTTAGAGGCTTTCCTAGCAAAAAAAAAAAAACTTTAGCTTTAGTCTGTTAGTATACTGTGTTCTTCTGTAGACTGTATTTTGATTTGTTAGCCGTTGTTGTATTTCTTGTTACAGGATGTCAAAAGAATCCAAAGTGTCTGGGTTCAAGAAGTGTGACTCATGCTGTCAGAAAATGTCTCTGACAGATGGGCACACTTCTTGCGTCTATTGTTTAGGCGCTGTGCACCTGCAGGACTCTTGTTCTATCTGCCATGCATTTAGTCCAAGAGTTCTGCAGGAGCATAAGAGTAAGCTTATACTTAGGGGTCTTTTAAAGCCCCAGGATTCACCGGCCAAGACTCAGCCTATGAAATCCCCCAAATCTACCAAATTGTCGGCTTCAAGGTTGGAGCCGCCGTCTTTGGTTCAGATTCTACCTGCTACTTCGGTTCTGGCTGGAACCGATAAGACTATCTCCCCGTCGGCTCCATCAGAATCTTCGGAGCCTTCACGGAGCCACAAGAGGCTGAGGTCCCCTTCTTTGGAATTGATACATTCGGCTCCTCGGTCTCCCCTGCTTCAGAGCGAGCGCAGTCACAGATCTTCTCACTCCTCTTGATCCTCTAGGCTGTCAGATCACGACGTGGAGAGAGTGGTCAGTAGGTTGCTAAAGTCGCAGGTACTTGCCAAGATGTTGTCCAGCCCTCCTCAACAGGTGTCGGCTCCGTCCACTTCTATCAATTTTCCTCCTCAGACTCCATTGAGCTTGGAGCTGGAGTTCATTGGGATTCGAGTAGTGGAACCATCGGCTCCGATAACTCTTATCTCCTTCAGTTCCATCATCGGCTCAGATTCCCTCGATGGTGCCGTCCGTCGAAGGATCTGAGCATCGGGGCTCCCTCGTCGGCTCTGAGGGAGCGAGTGGCATCGGACCCTTGTCTGACCCCGTTCTCCCTCTCGGAGCTTCGGCGCAGGTGAGCTCGGCTCCTACATTGGCCTCGGAGCCATCTCCCTTGCTGCGGAAAAGGATTCAGATTTCCTCGGAACCGGAGCCTTCTCTGCATTGTGGCAGGGACGCCTTCGATGTCATGAGGAGTGTGCTGGCCACTGAGTCAGCTCCACTATCGGCCCCATCGGCTCGGTCCCCTGTAGTGTCTGTGCCAACCTCTGCTTCTCCTCCAGACCCCAAGCGTGGGGATCCGGTGCTCCAGGGCACTCCATTGGGTGTTTCCTCTTCTTCCAAGGCCTCCCCTGATCATTCAGAGGAGCCCCCTCGTAAGAAGAAGTGCAAGAGGAAGCACATTGACTCCCCTGAGTCTGTCACTTCTGATACAGACTTAGATGATTCGGAAGGGTCCCCGAGATCCCCCTCTGAAGATGTTTCCTTTTCGGACATCCTAGAAATGCTTAAGCAGAGGGGGAACTGGAATCCCCTAGCCCCTACCGAGGATGAGTCTGTATTCCTGGATGCGTTCGGTTCCCGACCTTCCACCTCCTGGGTTTCTCCGCCTTTCGATTCACTTATGTCAGTGGTGGCTTATAGGCTTGGTCAGCCCCAGATACAGTGGAACCAACTCCGAGGAGACCTGGCAAGTTCATCATAGTACCCCATGATAAGCAGTTCCTTACCAAAGGTGTTCCTGTTGATGCCATGGTGGTAGCAGAAGCCACCAAAAAAGAGTTAGCGGAAACCTTTTCGTCTGTCCATCCTCCTAACAAGGAGTCTAGGACCATGGACAGATACGGGAAGCGAATGTTTGCTTCAGCGACCTTTTCTATGAGGTCACTGAACTACTTATGCCATTTTACCCTCCTTAAAGAGCTTGGAGATACCCTTCAAGATCCATCAGCTGAGGGGGCTCAAGCTAAAGTGGCTTCCCAGCTGGCGGCGCTTAATTCTGTAGTCAACTCCTCCATGAGGCTCATTTCCTATGCAGCCGGTGGTGCGAGTAGAGCCGCAGGTACGGGCGTGGCCCTTAGGAGACATGCATGGATGCGGCTGTGTAATTTTGTGGAACCCTTTAGAGCGTCATTCACTAACACCCCCTTTGATGGTTCCTTTCTTTTTGGACCACAGGTGAAAGACACTTTGACTAGGTGTGAGCAAGAAGACAAGACTCTCTCTGCCGTGGGAGTCCGTTTTTCCACTCCTTCCAGACCATACCCCAAGGGTCAGAAGAGTGGTAAAATGTGGTTCCGAAAATCCCAGGGAGCCTTGCCTGACACACGTAGCGATTTTTTCCTCCAGGGACAGAGGGGGAAACAACAGATGCCGCCCTCGTGGCAGAGGGGGGTCCGCAGAACCAGGGCAACAGAGAATCCTTCTCTGAGAAGCCCTTTCAGCATCCCTGAAGGGTTGCCCGGCTGCCCGCCTCTGGAGGCAGTCGGGGAAGACTTTCACTGTACCCAAAAGCCTGGCAAAATTTAACGCAAGACAAATGGGTACGGTCCATTATATCCGGAGGTTACAAAATTCCCTTCTCTCAACCCCCCTTATCATCAAGCAAATCCCATCCAGATGTTCCACCCAATCTGAGGGACAAAGCATTCATAGAAGTTTCAAAACTGCTAGAAAAAAGAGTCATCCAGGAAGTCCCGGCAGACCAACACAGATCCGGAACTTACTCAAGGTTCTTTTTGGTACCAAAAAAGACAGGGGACTGGAGACCGATTCTGGATCTCAGCAGACTAAACAGGTCTGTTCAAAGAACAAAGTTTCGGATGGGCACGCTACAGTCCATTCTACCCTTTCTGGGTCAGGACAATTGGATGTGCTCCATAGATCTTCAGGATGCATACTACCATATCAAAATGGACAGGTGCTCCAGGAGATTTCTTCGCTTCCGGCTGGGAGCCAGTCATTACCAGTTCAGAGCTCTGCCCTTTGGTCTCACCACAGCCCCCAGGGTGTTCACCAAATGTATGGCAGTGGTCACGGCTCACCTGAGACTTCGAGGATTCCAGGTGTTTCCATATCTAGACGATTGGCTCCTCACTGCTACTGCCAGGCATCAACTTCTGCAAGCCAGGGACTACACAATCACAATCTGCTCCCAGTTAGGCGTTACAGTAAACTTCTAAAAATCTGCCTTGTTGCCCTGTCAATCTATCACCTATATAGGAGCAGACTTAGACACAAGGAACATGTCTGCAAGGCTACCGCCAGAAAGGGTGTCTACAATTCGCCAGCAAGTACAAATTCTAATGCAAAGCAAAAGAATCCAAGTCATGTTCGTCCTTAAAACTCTAGGTTCCATGGCAGCAGCAATTCTTCTAATCCCACTGGCCCACTTTCACATGAGGATCCTTCAGTGGCTTCTGTTCACACAGTGGTCTTTCCAACAGCTGCCCATGTCTCACATGATCATGATTACAGAAGCATGCAAAAGGCACCTTTCCTGGTGGATGGTCTCCCCACTAGTGACTCAGGGCAGACCCTTCATTCAGCCCCCTCCGGTTGCCACAGTGACCACAGAAGCCTCCCTGATAAGGTGGGGGGGCATTATCAGGGCAGGACAGTCCAAGGCACTTGGCAGCCTCGCAAGTACCATCTGCATATAAACGTCCTAGAAATGAGAGCCGTGCTCCTAGCGTTGCAAGCTCTTCAAGACTCTCTCCTTTCTGGGACCATTGCAGTTCAAACGGACAACATGTCAGTGGTGTGGTACATCAACAAGCAGGGCGGAACCAGGTCCTACCCCCTATGTCGAGAAGCACTCAGACGCTGGCAGTGGGCGATTTCCTCCCAACGATTTCTGATTGCGACGCACATCCCTGGGAGGTCCAACGTCATAGTGGACAGGCTCAGCAGAGCTATTCTCATGCCTCACGAGTGGTCTCTGAATCAGATAGTTGCGGATCTGATCTTCCGCAAATGGGGACAGCCTTACTGCGATCTTTTTGCCACCCCCTTCAACAGCAAATGCAGCAGCTATTTCTCCCTTCTTCCGCTTCCAGGTCAGACACCCAGAGACGCTCTAGTCCACGATTGGCCTCAGGGACTTCTTTATGCCTTTCCTCCATTTCCCCTGATACCGAAACTCATACAGAAAGCAATAATCGTTGGGTTGCAAAATGATCCTCATTGCCCCCTACTGGCCTCGACAGATATGGTTTCCGTTCATACACCATTACCTTCTCGATCAGCCCTGGACTCTGGATCCGATTCCAGACCTACTGATTCATCAATCAGGCGGGCTGCATCAATCCCTCCAAGCACTCCAGCTCACAGCTTGGTTGCTCCACTTCCAACTTTAGCCAGGCTTCCCAGCATTTCCCCGGCTGTATGTGAGATTATTGTCTCCTCTCACAAGTCCACAACTAGAAAATCTTATGCTAGCAAATGGAAACGTTTTTCTTGTTGGGCAGAGGCTAGGAACATAGATCCCTTTTCAGCCCCAGTCCACGAAATTTTGGAATTCCTAGCACAACGTTTTCATTCTGGGTCGCTTCTGCTACAATCAGGGTTCAATTTGCGGCCATTTCTAACTTTCATGTTGGGTTGTCTAATTCAAACATTATGTCTCATAAGCTCTGTAAAGCCTTTTTAAGAGGGACTACTCTCCTTAGGCCTCCAGTGAGAGATCCCCCTCTTCCTTGGGACCTTAATTTGGTACTAACCTCCTTAATTATGCCCCCCTTTGAACCTGCAGCGTCCTGCTCCATTAAGTTTCTATCTTGGAAACACTCTTTCTGGTGGCTATTACTTCAGCCAGACGCATCTCTGAACTTCATGTTCGTCCTCCATACTTGTTTTTTCATAAGGACAGGGTTGCTCTGAGGACTAATCCTTCATTCCTTCCGAAAGTCTGCTCAGAAAATAATTTAAACCAATCTATAGACCTTCCTGTGTTTTTCCCTAACCACACCAACAAGGCAGAATACAAATTACACCAATTGGATGTTCATAGACAATTGTGTTTTTACTTGCATAGGACTAAGGAAATAAGGAAGTCAGACCAACTATTCCTTTCCTACGCTCTAGGCAAACAAGGTATCCCAGTTTCCAAGGTGACCTTATCCAGGTGGTTGTCTCACATTATTACTTTCATTTATCAATTGAGAAACAAAGAGTTGCCTATCAAACCGAAAGGTCATTCTACTAGGGCTTTGGCCACCTCTGTACTCTTCCAATCTAGGTTGCCCATGGATTCTATCTGTGCAGCTGCTACGTGGGCAAATCCTCATACCTTTATTTCTCATTACAAGCTAGGTATGGTCCCCCCTGGGAAAAAAGTCACTGATGTGGCCATTCGGCGATTACAAGGTTTGATATTTTTGTGTCGATGACGTGTTCACTGAACATGTCTTTCGACAACATAATATAGGCCCCACCAAGGGTTACTATTCTATCTTTAGGGGTTTCAGTGCAGCAGTACACCAAATCTGACCCCCCTACTTTAGTCATTTCACTCTAAGGCATGCCATGTATGCATATTATAAATGAAAAAATATATTGGTATATAGATAGATATTTTATTAAAGAATATATAGGATTTATACTTCTGATGTAGTGACAACTGAGTAAAGAAATATTCTAGGTCATTACTGCATTTGGCCATACTAAGCAGAAATTCAACACAGCTCCCCTAATGGAAATTGAGTACAATGTAAATTATCCAACAGTGGCAGCAAATACTTATAAACTAGTGGATACACTGCCTGTGTATAACAGGACATTTCTGTTTCCTCATGACTTTTCATTTAAAAAATGTCAAGCAGTGTGCCTAAGAATGTCATTCTGGCCTTTGGGATTTCATTGCAGCACAACACTTAATATGACACAACTACATTAGCTAGGTGAAAACAGGTTGTTGCAGCCACTGAATGTTACAAACGTTTTCTAGTAAAATATGTAAGGCATTCAATTTTTTTGAATTCTTCATATATTCAAGCCTCTAGGTGGAAAGTGGGTATAAAATTAGACTGTGTCAACACAAGTCCCCCCGAAATGTTGGATTTTTCTCATGCATATAAGAGGGCATATGGTAGCTCCCTCCTAAGACAGTTCACAACAAAAATTTAGGATATTGTTATAAAAATGTGGTGCAAAACACACTCAGGAATGTCACTGTTCTACAAGGATTTCAGAATAATTACTACCAAAGCACACTGCCTTTGTCAGTATAAGCAATTTAAGTCACACTATATGCAGTGACATAAATGTTACATTGTCTTGTGAAATAGTTATGATTTTTCCTTCTTGATGTAATGCCAGGACAATAAAGACATTCTAGACAGAGTCTGCATTCTACTAGCTTGAGCAGAATCTGTGTTTAATGTAAAATGAGTATAATGCAGTTTGGTATCTTTGGACATTATTATGACCATGTAGGTTTATTATTGTAGAAATTTCAGTACACTGTTATGTGTCTAAAACAGACCTAGATTTTTTTAGTAAATTTTTGGACAACAAATCTGGATTTTCATTTGTAAGCTATACTTAGGTTGTGTAATAAGCCAGCTGCAAATAAAATTTCTGAATGCTCTTATGTACATAATGGCTCAACATAAATCATACTAATGGTCATATGACTGCCCTGTTTTTTCCAAACTGCATTCTACCCACCACTCCAAAATTTTGATGATAGTGAAAAGAATAAATGGCTACAGCCATTTCTTTCAACTTAGGCATCTGAGACATTGTTAACTATAACAACTTGGCAACAATCGCTTCACAGTAATCACCTGAACCTTTCCTGCTTTCATCCCCAGGCTGTTACCCCTAAACAGATAGCTGCTTCTGATGGTCATCAGAGAAGTGTAATCAAAATAAAATAAGTATTGGCCATAGTAATGCATTTCCATTTGTTGTTATGGTCATTCCCACTCCGGTCACTGTAAAACTAAATAAGCAATATGACTGCATTGTGTTGTACCACTGCCTTCATATATATATATATATATATATATATATATATATATATATATATATATATGGGTCTAGGACAGTCTACCGAAAGACTGATTCACCGAAAGTGAAACGGGCTGTCACACTTTCGCGAAAGCACTTTTTAACGAAAAAAGTGCTTTTACGAAACTTTCGTAAAGTACAGGGAATCGGGGGGAAGTGGTAGTGGGCGAGATCGGACTACAATGGGGATAAGGGAATATTCCCTTTTCCCCACTGTAGTGCAATCTCGGAGTGAGAATATAAAAGTAGGGGGGTGTGGGGGCTGTGTGTGTTTTTTTTGTTTTTGTGTATGTGTGTGTGTGTGTGTGGTTTACCTTCCGTTTACCGAAACTGCTTTTTCGGTGAAAGCAGTTTTGGTAAACTGTGTTCTGTAGGGTTGGATTCAGACAGTTGGTCTTTCGATCAACTGTCCTAGATCCATATATATATATATATATATATATATATATATATATATATATATATATATATATAGCCTGACATGTACCTATAAGAGAAGAGTATCACTGAAGATCAAATCATATCTGCTTGGTAGAGTGCCAAGTAATCACTGAAGTCATTTGCTAAGAGCAACTGATCTCAAGTGCTTTAGTGTACCTAGTATTATGCTAGTGGGTACAAGTGAGAGGTCATGCTAATGACCTCTCACTCCCAGGTTACATTTCCCACTAATTGTAATGGGAAACTACAGGGTCATAATTTGGCTAGTACATTTACTGTACTAGCCAATGTCAAATTATTATCCTAGTGACTGAGTATCCTGGACTAAAGAGAAAATTGTTTCAGGTAATTGTAAATTTAGTTCCATGATAATTAACAGAGAAAAGATAGATTAAAACTGAAATAACGCCCTTGTAGTAGGGGGGGATATCGCTTTGGTGCAGTTATCTTGACATGTGCAATATGTTAATCAGCATGCAAAACTTTTCTTTTTTATTGTATCCGAGGTCAGGTAGAAAGTATGTTAAAAATCCTTTATAAAAGAGTGTAATACCATTTCATTTACAAAAGTATATTTCATAGAGTAAAATGCAGCCTTATTTTTCCCATTTTCAGTATTTTACCCATGATGCAATGCAGATGTATTTCTCCTGAGCACATTATAGTTATGCTAGTGTGCACGGTACTTGAGATTCAAAATAGAAACGTTTAAGGATTTTAATATATTTACAAAATATTTAATATTAGTAGTACTAAATACCATTTTGTAGAAGCAAAATAGCCTTAGCATTAAGTTATTGTTTTCTGATTGACAAAATATTTTCTTTTTTCCAGCATCCAGGTATTGGAGTCAGTGAATTAATCAAATAGAAAAGAAAAAATAAACTTTAATGTATGTATCACTTTAAAACAGGGAAGGCTGAATGAGCATAGTAAATCAACAGTTAAAATGTATATGAAGGTAAAAAAAATCTTTTTGGCATGCTGCCTGTACTTTCATTGCAATTTACTTTACCATTTTTCCCATGTGTTTGTTATTATTAAATGTCAGGTACTTCTGTTGCACAACATTACCTCCCTAATTTATTTCCAAAAGGTAATACTGGATTTTCAAGCTGTTTGTAGTCTAATGAGATTATGATAATGTATGGAACTTTTCTTAATCAGCTGAAGCATGACTCACAGTTATTTCCTAGAACCTTGTAATATCTCCCTTTGATGTAGTGTAATTTCTTAAAAAATGGTATAGATTTTGTTTTGCTTTTTAGAATACATAATGTTCGTAAATCCTCCTCTTAAATGTAAAATATACACAGGGTTTTAATTACAAGGTACTTTATCATATCATTTTGTAATCACTGGGACTGCAGTCTTCAGTCATTCTACCCATAATGTTACTACGAAATAAGCTTTCTTGTTAAATCTCATCTATTTGTTAATTTGTGAGTGAAGCTTTTCTTGCTGAATGTCTAAGGAATGTTCTGCCAATGTGTTTTTGTAAACTTATTTTGAAAAAATGATTGGTAAGACTGCAACTCTAAATCATCATAATTTAAAACGGTGCAATGTATTAACGCACGGCGACACAGACTTCGATTTGTGAACCGCAAGTGTCATAACAGAAGTGTAAATGTATCAGTGGACTGTTTTAGCAAGTTGAAATAAAGTTAGGAATACCACAAAAGCTTGCATTTAAAAAAAAATCTCTGACACATTTTTAATTTTGGGGCATTTTGCTGCAGCAAGCAGCATTTACAAAAGTTCAGTTCTACTTCTTGCTCTAGTTATCAGTTGTTAATGATATGCTTCTTGTTTAAGCAATAATTTTGTAAGTATTATGCTGTGCAAAGTAATGCTTATGCACTTAAAAGGCAGCTTCACCCTTAACATAAACTCTCTTCACCCCCAAAGTTGTTTTCCTACCAGCAGAGTTATTCTTACACTACCAAATAAAAATAAACTGTGACCTAGTGATTTCTCATCTTGCTTTGTGTATCATTGGTATTCAACTTCCACAGTGCCCACAGTGTTGTTTGCATGATGCCTTTGTAATACCTTTTTTAGGAATTTCTCTTAACTGTCACATTAAGTGGTCCACTAAATTTAAGATTTGAAGCCCAGTGAAAGCCTACACAGTACCTCTTTCCTTCCTCTGGGATCATAAACCTATTGATTCTGTGGATTTGAATGCATACTTTCAAGAGACAAGCCTTCTCTGTAGTGACAGTGGAATGAACAACTCAATAACTCAAACATTTCCATCTGAAAAAGTGAGTACAGTTGAATATTGGAGCTAATGAAAGGCTTACGTTTTTTATAAAAAATCACATTTCATCACTGTTTACAGCTGAAACAGAAAGGGCAATCTAGGTCTGTTTAGAAAATGACAAGGGACAAGAAGTCACTGCTTAAAAATGTCTCAAATACTCTCTCCAAGATTTCTTATCTCCAAGATTTCTTACATTGAGTATTGAAAGTAATACAGTAGGCTTTCGTAACAACAGCCAGGTCTGCTGCAATGTGCGTTTAGATGCAATTGAGTGTGCATCTGGGACTAGAATGGAGTGAAATGCGATTTTATCTGGATGACAGGGAGAATGAAAGTGATGGCAATAAATGCAGTTACAAAGCAATTTAAGTACTTTTATGTAACTGGAAGAAAAGCTCATTGCATTTATGTAAAATAAGTCTAATGCAGACCTATGAGAATCACTTGACACTTAAAACAGATTCTGAAAGAAAGAATCTCAGGTCTTTCCTGAAAAGAGGCTCCTAGCCTAGTGTGACTAACCTAGTTAACAAAGGATAAGTAAATACAATTTTACATAAGGCTTTTTTAATTGAATAGAAAGATTATTTGATGTTTTTTTCATCCATTCCTCTACATATGGGACTAAGATCTGACACTGGATCCATACTCGGCCGTTTCATAGCTTAAGATCCTGAGCTCAGGCTCATCCCCTACTCATACTTCTTATGCACAGAAGGAGCTACCCATGCCTCTCAGCTGTCCAGATTTTTGTCTCATATTTTTGTTCTGTTCCTTATAAAATTTGTTGTTTCTTGGCAAATAACTGAGGATTAATGTCACTAAATAATGACATTCATTTGAGTTTCAAACTTCATATATTTCAGAAAATGTCTTCTAACACAAATCATGTTATTTTAGCAACTTTCTAAGTCCATAAGAACAATATTTAACATTTGTCCCCCCATTATTTTAGGCTTTGTTCAGATTTCTTGTGCTAAAACGTTGGGAGGTATGCAGCTACCTCAGATCTCATTTGCCCCTTTCAGGTGCCAACGGTTTCTGAGGTGCTTCAGGTGATCAAAGTGTCATTTGTCCAGTAAGAGTTTATCTTCCTTCAAAAATGTGTGGCTATAATTTTTCTTTTAGAGTTGTAGCTTCCTTGTTATCTTCCCCTGAAATTTTCCTTACTTAAAAAAAGTTTCTTATCTATAGTCAGCAATTGCCTTTTTCCTATACAGTCTTCCTTTCTTTCTTTTTTAACAATTTTGTTACATCTTTCTCCTTAGAGATAGGTTTAGTAGTTATGATGTTTGAGGTATTATTATTTTGATAACTTTTTTGTTTGAAATGTCTGAACAACCATCTGGACACCTAAAATGGCTAAATGTTTGGATTCAATGCCTTCCTCAGATCCTATTTTCATAGGTTTCATGATGCCTCTTCCATTCACTCCAGAGCTTGGGTCTCCAAGAATCTCCTATTCTGCAGGATATGCCTCCTTATCATTCAGACCTCCTTCCTTGGCTTCATCACTAAGGTCAGCTAGATCCTCCAGATGTCTCATTGAAGCAGACATGTACAGAATGATGAGGCATTTTCTAAGGACCCAGATCCAATTGGGGGTACTCCTAGCTCCTGCCACCGCTGGATCCGGTAGAGATTCTTCTCCCATCACCAGATTATGCCAGAGTCCCTGAATCTGACCCTACCCCAGGGTAGGTCTGCATCAGAGCTGAGACTTCATGTTTCCTGGACTCCAGTCAGAAGAAAAAATATAAACGCACATGTGTGCGCGTGCACACACACACACACACATATATATATATATATATATATATATATATATATATATATATATATATATAATAAAACATCACTGGTCACTGTGTGTTACAGCAAACTAAAAATTAGTAATTACTACTTATGGATGGCACATTGGGTAGTATTGTCATGACAAAACAAGAGGCTCTCCTCTTCAGTTCTCAGGTGGTGTGCAGTCTATGTGGAGTTTGCATGTCCTCCCTTTGTTCACGTGGGTTTTTTTCGTGTTTCTTCCCTCATTCCAAAAAGTTTTATTTACAAAGGAATATGCACATAGAGTTTGTGTTGATGCTAGGATCATGCGGCTCAGTCTGAAAGAAATATCAGTAGTGCAAATGCTGGCAAAAATAGATTGGCTGTTAATGTACCTGTTGTGCATGCCTTTTCAAATGGGAGCCCTCAGGGCACAGTTTAAATAAGGACAGAGGTTTTAGTATCAAAAGAAGCAGTGTTGTTAGTAGGAGCAAGGATGGATGCACTAGAGCAAGTGGTTCAACAGTTACAATGTGAGAATCAAGAGGTAACACTAAGTTCAGATATGATAATGTAAAGTGTGAAGAAATGGAAAGTAGAAGTCCTAGAGAGAACATACAAATTATTGGCTTAGCTGGAGGTCTGGAAGGCCAGGATCCCATCAGTTTCATGGAGTACTGGATTAATGAATTGACATTACATTTACCATACCGGGAATACCAGGAGGCTAGTGAGCACAGATGTAGAAAATTGTAAACCAAGACATTTAATTGTTAAATTGCTTGGTTGCAGTTATAAACAGTGGTGAGAGTAGCAATGAGCTTTGAGAAAAAGTTTTACTGTGACCAGTGTGCATGTCAAAATACATATGCAAGGCATAAACAGATGGAGCTTGTACTTTTTTTTTTTTGACACCTTTGTTGAATTATCACTTAAGACATCGGCAAACATGCAGTTTATAAGAAAACAAACTATATTAACATATTCCCAATTTTAAACAATATACAGCACATATTCTTTTGTATATTTATCATCAGTTCATCATTATTTAAAGTAATCAGTTCCTGCTTCCCTTAAAACCCTAGCCTACAAAAAAATATTCGGAACATATGGCTCCCATAATTTCCATTTTTTTATATGTACTTTTCTCATATGCTTATTAAAGATCCTACTTTCCAGTTCTTTTATCTGTGATAAAATATTTATTTCTTCAGATAGTTGGTTTGGACTTTTATTTCCATTTTGTAGTAACTGCTTTTTGGCAGCTACCAGAATTAAACTTATCAAGACCTTACTATCGGTAGGTAATTTGGATCCTGTATCCCAGCTCAAAAAAATCATTTCCTTAATTATACTCATTTGCTCACCCAATATTTCTGATGGCGTATGTCTGCCAGCTCATTACATTCCCAAAACTTATGTTCCCAGTTACCTGTTTCTTTCCCATCACATGTCCAACATTTGCAATCTACCTGAGGAAATAGTCTGCTTAGAGTATTAAAAAAGCTATGCAAACAATTCCAAGCAAAAATCCTAAATCTTCTACATTTTGTTGCATATTTGGGAACCAAAAATATGTCCTCCCACTGTTCTTCCCAATCTTTTCTAACCTACTTTGATTGATTCCTGTAGTTATCTTGCAGTATTTTATATGCCATATTAATAATCTGTTTTAAGAGCAGCTTTTGTTCTACATTCAATTAAAAACTGTATCAGAGGAAGTCTTTCACTTAGGAGTCCCCTAACCTTTCCCTTTGCCTGTATTCAGATATCACTCCCTGATAGGAAAGTCAGTCTCTTGCTTGCAGTCCAAATGTCTTCTTGCCTTCTTCCCATTTTATTGTCTTTCCTGTCTCGATATTTGTTCCAGTTATCTTGATTTCTTTGCTAGTTCTCACCAGTAAATTCAAACCTATCTTCCCTATTCTCTGTACCCTAATTGCAGTCATGGCTGTCAGCAAAATCTCCTTTCTTCACTCTCGTGTTGGCTTAGTTCTTAGAACATTTTCTGCTACTTTATGAATATAGTATTCTATGTGGCTGTTGCTATTCTCATTAAGGGTCTGCATCCGAAATCCCACTCTGTCCTTATTTCTTGAATTTCCCTCCCTCTTCATCAGCATTACTGTCCACTTTAAATTATAGTTTTCAGCTTGTGTTATGTATATGAGCTTAGCTGTGTAGATCTAAAATAGCCCTTCAAATCAGGTAATCGTAATCCACCTTGTCCTATTGGAAAGATCAACTTATCCTACTTGACCCTTGCCCTGTTTATCAACCATATAAAATCCTTCAAATCTATATTAATTACCATCCACAAATCTTCCTCTGGTTGATAAAAATATGCCTGACCTGCATATAAAACTAAAGGGATTAAAAACATTTTCACTGCTTGTATCTTGCTGTCCATATCCATAAACAAGAGCTTACAGTTTCTCTGTTTTTGTATTATCTTTCGTTTAGCCTTTTCCCACATTTTTAGATGCAGTAACAGAATCCTTTTTAATCCATACTCCTAAACACTTCATTTTATCATTTCTCATAAATGTGGGCATTGCTGAACCAATCCATGTATGGGCAAATACTTTCCAAGCTATAGCCTTTGTTTTATTTTCATTTAGGTGGAATAGCAATACATGCCAGATTATCCTCCTCCACTGCCAGTAGCCCCTTACCACAAATCTGCCATTACTGTCTTTTAATTGTCTTTTTTTTTTTTAATCTTCTATTTCCATTGGAAGTCCTTTAGTAGTTAGTATAAGTACTCCACTTTTCCTTTGTCCCTGATATTCTTCAGAATATCCCTCCTGAAGTGTTTTCTGTATCAAATTCATATGATCAAGTATATGCTGCGGTGGTGGTGCTGCTGCGGTAGCGTTGTCACCTCATAGCAAGACGTTGTCCCGTTCGATTCTCAGCTCGAGCGTCTTCTGTGTGGAGGCATACGTGAATGGGGCGTGCCTTCGTTGAAGGTTGTGCGTCAGGGCTAGTAACCCGGTACGTAAAAGTCCACTACCAATCATTAGCGGACCGGAGTTCCGCTGTGGCGACCCCTAACTGGGAAAAAGCCAAAAGACACAAACAAGTTGCTTTCCAAGTATGTCTTCTGTGGTATTGCTATTTGCACTCTAAATTTCATAATATAATTCAATACTCTTTCCTTTTTGTCTGTACATATGAGGCCATTCATGTTACAAAAATATGTTTAGTGTAGCTATTATTATAAGATGTTCTTATTCCCAGCTATTATACATGACATCTTTTTTCCAGCTTTTGTGTTACATGCACCCACTACTGTTTTTCCAGTTAAATTTTTTTTATAGTTTCTTGTCATCTTCATTTGAGCCTGTCACATTTTACAAGACTTTTGATTTAATGAAAAACCCTGAAACAGAAAAAACAAACACACATCCAGAACACCCCCAAAGCATATTAACTTAAAACAAATGCAAAAAACTATGCACATCTTCAGATAGTGAAGTTTAACCCACCTGATAGGAACAGTTGTCCGAAATCAACAGCTGCACATAATGGCAAAACCTAACCTAAAGTTAAGGTGATCCATACTGAGATGCATGGTACAACCTGTGCTTCTGCTTGCTGCTTGTACTTGTCTTATCTTTACTCCTCTCCCATATATGAAAAATAGATGATATGCTTTCAGAAAATATTAACTTTTAACATTAACAAAGTGTTCTGGCTTTTATTACAGACCAATCAACTTGTGTCTGTGGAAACCTAAGATTAAAGTGTAAATCTGCCCTCATCTACAGACTTCTCAAACTGAACAATTTGCTAAAGGAAAACGTTTCATTACATTCAGTGTTCTCTTATTTACTTGCTTACACAAATAAATGGATGTTAGATTAAGCCAAGGGACGTAACCAGACATTCACCTATGCAGAAGTAAGAGAATACATCAGCTCTACATATATCATAATCTGAGAACCTTTACACCCCATCCTCCACCACAACAACCCCAGATTACAGTGTATTAATTTAAACATGTTTTTTCTGACCTTTCTTCTCTTTTGACATTGTAATACCTACATTTCTTAAAACTAAAAAAGAAAAAAGACACTTGCTTGCTTTAGTATCTTTATTACATACAGCAGTAACCGGAAATGCTTTTCTACATAACGTGCGTTTTCCTTATGAAATATTTTATACAAATGCTGTTAAGAACCTTTAGTTACTTTTTTCTTTATTCCATTCCTTTGTGTTCTTCCAAACACTAATGGCATGAAGTTGGTTATACGCTTTTCTGTCCCACACAAGTTTAACAAAGACAAAAGTCCAGTATTTCCACTTTTTCTTGCAAAGCCTTATTTCACAAATGTGATTTATGCCTTATAATCTCACATTTATTCACTAATTTCAGTGTTGCTGGTCTTCCTGTTTATCTCCATCTTCCAACCCTAGACTCTGGTTCACGTCAAAGAAACTCCTGATTCTTCTAGTCTGCTTTTGTGCTTTTTTCCCCTCTCTGTTCAAGCACTTTCCTTTGGAACATTGGAAAAGGTTTTAAGTTTCTATGTGAGCTTTATTATCAGAAGAATGAGAAGCAGATTCCCTTTCTGTTTGTGGTTCACGTTTTTTGGACAAACGTTTGCATTTCCCCCTTAACCTGTTCTGCATCAAAAATGACCTTGATCCTCCAGGGAATATTATTCTGAAGACAGTTGGATACAGCAGCTTGAATCTCACACTTGCCTCTCAATATTCTCCGGTTTCTGGGATAAATTTGTTTGTTTTCTGCTTGGTGTGCAATGAAAATTAATTTTCCAGAAACACTTTGTCTCAAATTGTTACTGCTTTGCCCTTCTGCCCTAATTTATCAGGATGGGAAGAATCTACTAGTAGGATTGCATCTTTAATAATACAAGTCTTGGATGGTTTCTCATGACCAGGTTTGGAGCATACACACAAAGTGCCCTTTCAATTAACAAATCCTGCTTTGAAGTACCAGTGAATTTGTTTAGCTGTGCCTTCATAAAATTATTAGTGTGTTCCTTCCAGTTTCTGTGGTACAGCAGAAAATATCTGGTTTTCTCTGCATGCTCTGCTCTGTAACTCTCTTTATTTGAAACAGGTCTGCTTGAGAAGTCTCGAACTGTGTGAACCTTTTCTTCATTGCAACCTTTGATTTTTGCAGCTTTATCAGTTCATCTAAGTAACTGTTTAAAGCTTCTTCCATTTTTCCAGCCTTTTATTATTTGAGTTGATATACTCCCTTCAATGTTTTATTTTAATCATCTCTGAGCACATTTGATTTTTTTTCTTCTAGATTACTGGAGTCGCAGCAAAGCAAAAGCTTGAACTGCTTTTCCCTCAACAGCTGCAGGATTCTTCCCATTCACTGTTTTCTCTTCTCCTTTTCTAGTTGATTTTCTGTCAGGCTGTCTTAAGTTTCTTTGGTGGCATACAGGCAGTATCCTTACTGGACAGTAACTGAATTCACTAGACCTGGCTGAGTTATTGGCCCCTGTCTCTCATTTTCTTTTTTTCAGACTGATAGAGCTGAAATTAAGCTGTTGATCAGTATGCAGCCATCTTGGAAGTCTCTGAGTACTCTGGAACATGTACATTATGGAAAGGGCAGCAATAAAAATGGTATATCTAGTTTCCCTGTGAGGTACATGGAAGGTGTATTTCTACTGGACTATAGAAATACCAGATGCAGTTCATATTTATTTGAGGAATATGGGAGGCTGACAATGGTGGTTGCATCCAGGAACAATGGGTTCCATACAAACTTAACATGAGGTAATATGCAATAAGTGGCTTTGGTTATGTGAGTGGTTGAGGAAGCAACTCAGTCAGAAGTGGATCAGACTTGTACAAAAGAAAAGAAATATGAGCAGAAATGGGAAGAGGTGATAAAAGGAGGAGGACAGAAAGTCATCTGTGATCAGCCCCAAAGTGGGATTTGTCTGGAATATGAATTGAGCAGTTTATCTGACACAGCATTTGTAAAATGAATAATAAGGGACAAGGCAACCCAAGTATATCAGATGGGGAAAAGTCTCATTAGAAGGGCATTGATCATTTGAAATGGATTTGGGGAGACCTGTAAATTACCATGAAATGTTATGAGGAGGAAGGGGGTGAAATGAGAGTAAAGAGTGCAGGCAACAAATGTGCCAGGAAAAGACTTGATGATATGGTGAGTAGAGATAAACCAGGCCAATGAACTATTGGATGAAATCCATCTATAATGGTAATTCAGCCAGTGAATATCTAAATGTTTCCAAGCTCCCATCTGTTTGAGTTGAATGGTTCCAGTGAAGTTTGGGGGAAGGAATGCAGAATGTGCAAGAGATTTTGGAGCAAAAGCTATTGAGGAAGAAGGAAAAATAAATGAGACAGAATAGAAGAAAATGGGTGGAAAGAGACATTGCCAGCATACTTTATATACATTGTAGCAACTGATGTTAATAAGGACATAAGGGGGATTTCAGAATCATGTTTTGGATGGGATATAGTGAACGCCGAACTTGATCATTCCGACCTTTTTAGGTTATATACATAATGAACATCATAGAACAGTTGAAGTGTCACAGTGGGCTAGTTTTCCAGTAACACTGAGGACATTGAACTTTGGGAGGGGTAAAAATGGCCAGCAAGGACTTCTATTATGATGCCAAGCTAGTCAACAAGATTAGCTTCCCCTCCTCTTGAAACTAAAGCAAAATGTTTGGGAAAATGTGCCAGCCAGCATAATTTTTTTGTAAATATCACTATCTAAACAATAGGCATGTGGAACTTCATGAGGAAAGGGAAAAAAAGACATGCTAGTACAACAGAAAAGAAACAGCAGTTTTAGCTTCTGGTTTGAATATGAAAGCACGTGGTACAATGGAAAAAGAGATATGAGATGACAGCTAATGACCAGGCCGTGGAGATATGAAGGATTCAGGTGTGCATGAGAAATTAGAAAACGTCTGTTGTGAAATCTTAAAAATGAGCAGAATTGTAGAGGAATATGGATATTTACATACATACATATATATATATATATATATATATATATATATATATATATATATATATATATATAAAGATAGAAGATTGGAAGGGATAGAAAGTGTGCTCTCCATTGAGTTGGATTACCTCAAAATGCTGAAATGAACAGACAATGACCATGCTACCAGAATGGCTGGATTGTAACTGCACAAGACGAGTTGAGGGAGAAACTAATGGAAATTGAAAACAGGGAAAAGCGAGAGAACTTACCTTTTACTGGTATTCTTGAAGGAGTGGAGGGTAAGGATTGCCTCCATTTTATGACTGAACTAATAAATAAATGTTTTCAATAAAAAAGAAATGATTTTAGACAGAGGGCATAGGTTCTTAATGACAGTGGGCTTGTCTGCTGGATTCCCAGGCCCATAGTAATTCAGTGCAGAGTTTCCAGCTAAAGGAGAACATTTTGTCAATACTGTGGCAAGAAAGTAAGGTACTCACTTTAGTAGAGAAAATAATTTTCATTGATCAGGACTTCCAAAGCTGAAGTTTTGGCACCTGTATCCAGCACAGTTGAAAGTTTTCCTTTCCACTGGCCTAAGACTTTCTTAGAAGCAGAAGTGACAAAACAAGTTGGCTAGATACGCACATTTTGTCCAGCATGAAGGAACAGGAGACAGTGTTAAAGACCAACCATGGGTTCAGTGATTGAGAGATGGCTGGTAAAGACCTGTCCAGTCTTTCAGTGGAAGATGCAGGAGAGAAGGAGGGAGATAGTAACATTAAAAGGCTAAGGGACAGTATTTTGGCAGAAAGCAATACAAGTGCATATATATAGACTGAGGATGTTCGGCAGGAAGAGAACTAATAGGAGACTGCGTTAACATGCATAAGTGAGTGTTTTGGTTTAACATCATTGTGCCATAGTTTTCTAGCTTGATATGACAGTATTCTAGTACCACAAAATGAGTGATACACAAAAAAATGGTACATGCAGGAATTTAATGCAAAAAGGTAATACAATCAAAAGTCAATGAACTGAAAACATTCTGCATAAAGAGAAATAGTAAATGCATGAATTAGTGCCCCTCATAAATGATTGAATTGGTTCAATAACAAGGTACTATAGTCCACTAGCTTAATGTAATGGTATATTTTATGAACATTTAAGAGCTGTTGAAAAAATGGATTTAAGTAATGGTTTAGCAAAACATGTTAGGCAGAAATATATAAATGAGTTAGTGTGTTTTAAATTTTCAGTTATAGATCAGGTTAATTGTAAGGTTAGAAGCTGAAGATGAATTGGATTGGAAAGAGTATTGTTGGCAATTACGATTAAATGCTGCAGCTCCCCAGGAATGAATGACAGGGAGAACTATAAAATTGTTCTTAAAAGGAAAGGGTTAACACATTAGTGGCAAATAGTCGTGTGTTTTTTTTTTTTTGTTTGTTTGAAATGTATTTAAGTGGATTTTGTGTGTTGCAACTTGGTCTGATGAAGTTCTATGTATGGAATGAAAGCGCTTACCAGTTATTTTATTGTGAATTTTTGTGTTTAAAAGTCAAATTTTGTTGAAGTTTTAAACCGTTTGTGTATTTAATATTTAACACCACAAAATGTACCGTATAAAAAAAGATTTTTATACACTGGATATTAATGTTGCTGATGTTACTAAAATAATTTTTTAGGAAGTTTCAGGTTTGTCTGTTTGCAGATTTGCTTTTAGAAGAAGAAAAGTAATTTAAATATGCATATAGAGGAGAGACATGTAACTAGAATGAAATACTGTACATAGTGTTATGGGGGCTTGAGAGGGGTAGTGCAGTACTAAAACAGGTCATCATTCTGAGGTTTACCCAGAGATTTAGTTTTTAGAATGAGGTGCTGAGGGCTAGCATATATATGCAATTCTTGGGAAATATAGGGGTAATTCGAAATATTAGACTTAAGTTATCAAAGACATAAACTATTAAGCATCTCATGCATGTTTTATAGGAGTGTAGGTGGAGGAGAATGAGATGGTTTATTTCAGAAGGGGGTGGGGGAATGGGCTAGAAATTGATGAGAAAATGTCAACTGATAAAGCTGTTCCCTTGTGAAGGGAAACTGTAATCTGATTAAAGAGTACACAAAACTAGTAGGCAAAATAAGGTGAGTAGTGCTAAGGGAGGAGACGGATAAGGTGTAACTAGAAAACACTGTAAAATATAATACAGGCTGAAAGGATGGGATATGCAAAAAAAAAAAAGTAGAAAGAGTTGGCAGGTAATCCATGAAGCGTTTCGGGGGTAGAGGAAAAGGGAGAGAGTAATGACTGGAGAAGGCATCATAATTGAGCAGTTGCTCTAAAAGGTGAGAGATGAAAGTGAAGTGCTAGACACGGGGGGGGGGGGGTGCATTGTACATAGTTATGGTTTTGTTCTTTTAGTTCAGTAAGTTTAGTTACAATGGATATAAAAAGTTAACACCCCTGTTAAAATGTCAGGTTTTTGTGATATAAAAAAATGAGACCCCAATAAATCATTTCAAAACTTTTCCCACCTTTAATGTGACCTATAACCTGTGCAGTTCAATTGAAATACAAACACATCTGTTAGGGGAAAAATATAAAAAAAATAAAAAACGTACAATAAGCTGGTTGTATAAGTGTGCACACCCTTAAACTAATACTTTGTTGAAGCACCTTTTGATTTAATTGCAGCATTCAATCTTCTTGGGTAGGAGTCTATCAGCATGACACATCTTGACTTGGCAATATGTGCCCACACTTCCTTGCAAAAGCACTCCAAATCTGTCAGATTGCGAGGGCATCTCTTGTACACAGCCCTCTTCACATCACCCCACAGATTTTATATTAGCTTTAGGTCTGGGCTCTGGCTGGGCCATTCCAAAACTTTAATTTTCTTCTGGTGAAGCCATTCTTTTGTTGATTTGGATGTATGCTTGGGGTCGTTGTTGTGTTGAAAGTTGAAATTCCTCTTCGTCTTCAGCTTTCTAGCAAACGCCTGAAGTTTTGAGCCAGAAGTTACTGGTATTTGGAGCTGTTCATAATTCCCTCCACCTTGACTAAAGCCCCAGTTCCAGCTGAAGAAAAGCAACCCCAAGGCATGATACTGCCCCCACCCTGCTTCACTGTGGGGATGGTGTTCTCTTGGTGATGCAAAGTGTTGTTTTTGTGACAAACATACCTTTTGGAATTGTGGGCTAGAAAAGTTCAGCCTTGGTCTCATCAGACCATAGCAAATTTTCCCACATGCTTTTGGGAGACTTGATGTATTTTTTGCAATTTTTAGTTGGTCCTGGATGTTTTTCTGTGTAAGAAAAGGCTTCCATCTTGCAACCCTACCCCATAGTCCAGACATATAGTGAATATGGGAGATTGTCGTCACATGTAGGACACAACCAGTACTTGCCAGAAATTCCTGCAGCTCCTTCAGTGTTGCTGTAGGTCTCTTGGCAGCCTCCCTGGCCAGTTTTCATCTTGTCTTTTCATCAATTTTGGAGGGAAGTCCAGTTCTTTGCAAAGTAATTGTTCCATATTTTCTCCAATTTTTGATGACTGTCTTCACTGTGTTCCATTGTATATCCAATGCTGTGGAAATTTTTTTGTACCCTTCTCCTGGCTGATACCTTTCAACAATGAGATCCCTTTGTTGCTTTGTAAGCTGTCTGCGAACCACGGCTTTTGCTGTAGCAGGCAACTGAGAAAATGTCAGGAAAATCCTACTAGGTCAGCTGAACTTTATTTGTGGTTAATCAAAGTCTCTTTAGTTGATGGCAGGTGTGTACCCAAGAAGACTGAATTCTTCTTCTTCTTCTTTCGGCTTTTCCCGGTTAGGGGTCACCACAGCGGATCACCTGTTCGCTCATGATTGGCAGTGGAGTTTTACAGTGTCAAGTTGCCAGCCCGGCACCCAACCTTCCACGGAAGGCACACACATGCACACACTCACACCTAGGGCCAATTTAGAGTGTCCAATCCACCTACAGCATGACTTTGGGATGCTGTAATTAAATCAAAAGGTGCTTCAACAAAGCAGTAGTTTAAGGGTATGCACACTTATGCAACCAGCTTATTGTACGTTTTTTTTTTTTAATATATTTTTTCCCCTAGCAGATTTGTTTGTTTTTCAACTGAATTGTACAGGTTATAGGTCACATTAAAGGTGGGAAAAGTTTTGAAATGATTTATTGTGGTCTCATTTTTTTATATCAGAAAAACATGGCATTTTAACAGGGCTGTGTACACTTTTTATATCCACTGTATCTGCTGTTGGGGTCACAAGAATGTGAGGGATAAAAACTTCTTTAAGACGAAACTACAAGTGTTGGCAGCTGTTAAGGCCCTGTTACTGATGCTAAGTGAAAAAAGTTGTAAAGTGGCATTGGAAGGTTAGTGCATGTACATAATAGTGTTAAGGTTTGTTACATGGAATGTGAATGGTTTGGGGGTACAGTAGAGGAAATTAAATGGAGTGAAGCAGGAGTGATAATAATAGGTTCATAGGTTCGTACTAGGCTAACTGCCCTTGTGGGCCATTTTAAGCCTAGTCAATTACCCAATTGAATCAAACCCTGCACCTTGTGTTTGTAAGGTAAGCACTTTAACCATTATGCCAACCTCCCATGCAAGAGACCCAAGTATATCAAAAAGCATATTAGGATATAATAAAAAGGGGATTTAAAGAAAGGATCTATGCTAATGCAACAGAGGGGAGAAAGAGAAGAGTAGCTGTCCGGCCTGAGGAAGATGTATTTTAGTAAGGGGCAACTGAGAGGGCAAAAGACTGGCACTAAGGCATTTTTATTTACCATCTAAACTGTAAGGGAAGGAGCTATAAAACATAATATTTAGAAATGACAAGAGTTTATGTTGATGATTGTGATTTTAGTTGGGAAACATGCTTACATGTACAGCTGATGAAAGTGGTGGTCTGAGGGAATACAATCTGTTATTAGAAGGTCGATTCTTTAGAAATACAATGAAACTTTTGGGTTGCTAGATATAGGAGATAGCATGTAACATAGTAAAGCATCCACTTGTAAATCAGGGTAGTGTGGGACAGTATCACAGCTGGATAACTGTTATATAATGACAGAGTATGGGGGATTGATAAAAGGTATAATAATATATCCCATTCTGCTAGCGAGTCATGTCTTGCTGACATTAGATATTAAATACATAGAGACAGATTGGTGCATAGACATTGTAGACATAATTTGAATTGTTTGAAAAATAGTCTGATGAAAACGAGAATACAAGAGCTGATAGGTAGAGTGGAAGTAAGAGTTCATCATATGCAAATAGATGACATAGTCTGGGAAGAGTTTAAAAAAGAGATGAGAGGAATTTAGAGTGGGAAAAGGAACATTGGTGGAGATGGAAAGAAATGAGCAGTGGAAGACTAGTTAGAATCAGAGAGCTGCAAGAAAGAGAGTGCGAACTAGTTGAACAAGGAAAGGCTGAACTTAAAGGAAAACTCCACCTTAGAACTCAAAACACATATATTTTTTCATTGTATCTTTATTTTTTATCTATTTTAATGCCGCAAAATCACTCCAACTGCTTCTTTTACAATTTCAGTGTGTTCTCTCAAAATGGTGGATGATGGCGCCTGCCTTGGTAATGTGATCTTATTTTCTTGCTTTCCTGCCTTCTTCCCAGAATACATTTCAAGTCCTTTTTGCAGTTCTGGCCTGTGTGTGCATGTGTGTGTGTGTGTGTGTGTATGTGTGTGTGGGGGGCTTGAAAATGGTAAATGCATTTATACTTTACAAGAAAAAATATTTACTGTCTTTTCTCTAAATGTCACAGAAATCTTTGCTACTACTCTTAAGTTATCGTAACACAAACTATTATAAATAACATTTAAAGCTTAGAATTTCAATACTGTATTGCTGCTTATGTACATTTGTCAAAGAGTTGACAATTGCCTTTAAACCCCTGACTGATCTAATTGCTTTGTTTTGCTATGAAAGGGGAGTGTTAAGTTCTCCTCCCCTCTGCAGTAAAAACATTGGAAACAATTCCACAGCTTTCTGTCTTTTTTTATATCAGCTGCTGTGTTCCTGACATTAGCAGGATTAATTACTCATCTAAGATTGACAAGGTAAACTGCAGATTTAACTGCGTCTATGATATGTCATGCAGGTGGAGACGAATTTCTCTACAAAGTATGTGAGAAGTTAAGTCTAAAAAAAAAAGTAGGTGGGCTTTCCCTTCCTTTGACTCCAATGCAAGGAAGTAAAAGTTTTAAAAACTACAAGCAGGTTTCTGGTACATGCACAATGCTGGAACCATATTGTAGGGAGAAAAAAAACTAATGATGGAGTTAAGCTGCATGAGAGGGTGGAGTTTTCCTTTAAAAGACTGATGGAGACCTTGAAGGTGAACTTGAGAAAAATTGTGGGAGACAGGCAAGTAGCATTAAAAACATTTTATGACAACAACTTTCAAAAGTAGCAGAAAAGTATAGCTGGGAAATTTCTGCATTCAAAAGTTGAGAGAAGTATTTATAAGAATAGAGATATGAGAACTTGGGAAGATTGTCAAAGAACCAAGAGAAACTGAAAATTTATTCAAGGAATATTATACAGATTTATGTCAGAGGGAAAGCAGATTTTAGCTGGGGAAATTAAATAATTTCTAGGTTGTTACCATAGATTATGAGAGAAGAAAATATGTCATGTTTAAGACCTTTCTCACCAGAGGAGATAAAGAGGAAATAGAGAGACACTAGCTAAATCTTCTGGATTGGTTGGGCACTCTGTTGAGCTGTGGAAGGAATTGAAAGAAAAGATATTGAAGTGGGCTAAATTGTTTAATGAGATTAGAGAAATAGGCAAGTTAGGCATAAAGCTGTAGTGACTGTGTTGTTAAAAGACAGAAAAGACCACAATAATCCAAGCTTTTACCACCACATTTAAGTTTTATGCCAAGACTAAGAAAATATTTGTGGCAATTCTTCTGACCTAGATAACTAAAACACTTCATAAGATGATCATCATGGAATTTGTGAAAGCAAGGCAAACGACATTCTAAAGACACAATTGATACAAGAGGCAGTAGAAGTGGAAAAGTAAATTGGCACTCTTGAGGTTTGATGGTAAAAAGGCATTTAAAAGGATACATTGAAATTTTCTGTGGGAGATGTAAAATGGGATTTGGCATCTAATTAATAGGAATCCTGCAAGGAACGTATACAGATTCTAGGGTGTTGATCAAAATGAATACAAGAATGAAAAGTGAAATAAAAATAGAGAGGGATGCATCAAGGATGCCCGCTTTCTCTGGTATTGTTTGAACTATATTTGGAGTCCTTAGTACAACAAAAATTTGAAAATCTAACACTAAGGGTTGGATTTGGACATGGGGAAGAGAGGAGAGGAGAATGTTTGCTGATGATATAATAGTGTATCTTACAGAACAAGAAAGAGATATTAGTAAATTATTTAACTTGCTAAGGGACTACCAATATATTTTGGGATATAAAGTAAATGAAGGAAGAGCAAAGCATTATGTATGCATTATGCTTCCTTAATACCACCAACCCAGACATATCCTAATCTATGGGGACACTATGAGACAAAGTACTTGGGTATTTGTCTAGTTAAAAGTGTTGAGGAAACTGTAAAGAAAACCTGACATCAAGTACAAGAAAATATTACGAGAATATTTAGAAAGTATGAAATACCTGTAAATTTTGTCGAATGGAGGATTAGTTATAATGTCTGTCATACCATTATTATTGTGTGCTTCTCAGGCTTTTATTTCAGAACCAGGCAGAGAATATTGGGAACTGTTAAGAAAAGGTATTATGAGCTATGCCTCGGGTGGGAAGAAACCAAAAGTACAATGGCAAAAAAAAAATTGTCAATAGAGAAAGGGGGATTGCCAGCACCTAATTTACAGCCGTATCATAAAGCTATGCAGATCAGGTTGATACTTATTGGGCAGCTCCCTCAGTATAAAGCTAAGTAGAACAGTATGCTGCTTTCTCAACAAGAGATGACTCCAGACATAGAAAGATTAAACATATGATCTCAGGGCAGTCTATATAGCTGCATGAGGAAACTTCATAATAGTGCTGCATTTGTTTAAGACTAAAGAGATTCTTACTTGGAGATTTGACATTTGGCCTATATTTGGCCTATAGGAACTATATAGATTCTATATGAAGTAGATTTTTATTGGGGGGGGGGGTAAAACAATGGAGAAGAGAGAGACAGGAAAATATATTATTGGGAGGAAATGAGAGTAGAAGGTACCGTGATTAGATGTGGAAACTTTTGTAATAAAATACAAATAAGAAGAAAGGATATGTTAACTTATAGGTTCATAGGGAGATACTGGGCTATCTGCCCAAAAGCATATATTAGCCCAGCCATGTTGTGTGGTATTCACCGCCCCTTTGGTTAGTTCCCTAGGCCCATGATCTAGCAGCTAGTACCCTTGGCCCCTATCTAATAGAGCTGTTGGTATGATCCCTGATGTGAACTTTCTGTTACCCATCCACTCGTCAAGGTTCCTCTTGAAGAGTGATAGTGAGGGGCTCTGTCTTATGTAGATCGGGACCTTGTTCCATAGCAAGAGAAGTCTTTGCGAAGGGAATCTATCCCTCCAGCATGTTGTATTCATTGCTGTGCTGAGGTTTATATCCCTAGGGCGTGTAGCTCGAGTGGATTTGGTTTTGCTAAGATGGAGCATGTTCAACAGTTTTGGGTTGGACATGGCTCTGTATGTTAGACAGAGATTGCCTCTGAGAAGGCGGTATGCCACAGAGAAAAGCCTTAGTTTTTTCAATCGTGCTGCATAGGGCAACTGTTTGAGGCCAGTAATCCTCTTAGTGAGGTACCTCTGTGGTCTCTCCAGCTGCTGGAGATGCCTAGCCAGGTACATTCCAATTGGTGCATTGTGCTCAATAATGGGTCTGATGAGGGAAGAGTAGAGGGGCACCATTACATCCTTAGATTTTGATGCGAACCCTTTCGTGATCAGATGGGTCACATAGATGGATTTTCTAACCACTTTGGCAACATGATTATCAAAGGAAAGCTGACTATCTACTTGGGTCCCTAGATCCCTTATTACTACTTCAGATTTCAGGGGGTTACCTCCTATGTGGTAGTTTGTGGGTACTCTGTTTTTTCCAAAGGGGATTACTACGCATTTTTTAGCATTTAGCTTGAGACCATGGCTTTGACACCATGCATCACTCTCGTTAAGGCCCTTCTGGAGGATATCCATGTCGGCCGGAGACTCTGATGTCCTTCAAGGATGCATCTGCAGTCCTAACAAATGGGTTGTCCTGTCGTCAGGCAGCCCTTTGGTCGGCCGGATTCCAAAGTCTGGGTCTGGCCTCGGCTGGTGTCGCACTTCACCCGACGTCATCTCTGCTGGTCTTCGGGTATAAAGGCATCAGCCGACGCCATTTTCCTCAGTCTTTCTTGCCGCGTGGCGCCCGAAGCAGAAGCTGTTCGCAAGTGCCGGTCGGTCAGATCCAGAGATTACTACTACCGAATACTACTTCGAAGACTTCTAAAAAGCTAAGTACCCCGTTGGGGACTCTTTCTTGCCTCAGCCGATGTCAGAAAAAGTAAATAACTGTTTAACTTGTGGGAAACAAATACCTCATAAAGATTTCCACTCTTACTGCTTACCTTGTTTAGGCCCAGACCACGACGTAGCAGCCTGTTTAGCCTGTGCTTCCTTCAACCGACGAACGCTTAGGCGTCGGTCGGAGTTTGCAGAACAGTTTTTCGGCTCAGATTTTGCGTACATTATGCCGTCGGATCCTCCGACTTCTCAAATTGTTAAAAAACGCAAAGAAAAAGACCGACACTCAGCGGTTTCGGCAGAAACCGGTTAAGCAAACAGTGAGTGTCTCGGTTTCGGCCGAAACCGAGCAAACGGGTCAATCTTCAGCCGAATCCATGACTACTACCGAGGCTCCTGCTACCCTAGTTGAATCGGCCTCTGAAGTTTTGCCTACTAATGTGGTCCCTCTAGAATTATCGGACACCATCCCTTTGGATGTCTCTACCCCAGCACGTGGTGCTGTTTGGCCTCCTGCAGCCATGTCTATTAAGGCCTTTGCCAGGGCTAAAGCAGCCAAAACTGCTAAATCAGTGCCTGTTAAGCCCCCCTCACACAGGCCCAGTTCCAGTTCTCAAATGCTTACTCTGGCAGAGGATCTCATCTCTTTAATTAGGGGATCCCAATCTCACCCAGACAGGGCCTCTCAACCTCCAGAAAAGAGACCTAGAGCAGAGCCCCCTGAGCCAGTGTCCTCAGATGATTCTTCTGATGACTCAGACATTACAGACCATCCAGAGACCCCTTTTTCTACTTATGAAGATTCCGATGCTGAAGAATCTATTCCTTCTGCCTCTCCACCAGAGGAATTTTCCTTTGGGGAAACCTTACATGCCATGAGAGAGCAATTCCAATGGCAGGGACAAGATTTCTCAGATTCAAGAAAAAGTCTTAGGACCTTTCTACACTTACCGCAACATAGGCCCTTAGCTATACCTCCAGTTCTGCCTATTGTGGATGATGCATTTAATGATGTTTGCTGCTCCTGATACCTTACCTCCAGCCCCTGCCAAACCCGATAGGTTTTACAGGGTACCGGACACTCATCACCACCTATACAAGGCCCCACTTGCAGATCCTGAGACTATCTCCCAGGGGCCTAAGGCAATAGCTTCGACCTCAGCAAAACACCCTCTCCCTTCTGAAAGGGAATCCAGGTCCTTAGAGAGATGGGGTAAAAAAGTTTACACCTCTGCTACTCTCTCAGCTAGAGCTTTGAACTGTCAATTTCATATGATCCAATACCAAGAGTTTATGCTTGATCAGTTAACTAAGAAACTGTCCTCTGATGATTCCTTAGATAAGAAATATGTTTTAGAAATGGTGAATAACATTCAGCAGGTTAGTAACCATTCTTTAAAATGTGGCTATGATGCACTGGAGGCTTCATTTAGATCAGCCATGACTGGCACAGTTATAAGAAGGCATGCATGGTTGAAAGAACAAGTCTTGCCGGATCATGTTAAAGCAAAGCTGTTAGATGCTCCTATGGATAAGGCCAGTCTATTTGGTTCTCCTGCTCAGCAAGTAATGAAGAAAATGGAAGAGAAGGCAAAATCTGTACAAACAGTTAAAGATTTCTTACAGGTTCAGCCCCCAAGGTTTAGCAGGAACTGGCCTTCCAAAATTGGTCCTTTCCAGACTCCTCTAAGTCTCAGAGAGGCAGGAATAGGCGTTCCAGAGGCAGAAATCAATCCAGAGGAGGTGCCTACAGAGGATGCCAGTGGCAAGGCAATAACCAGCGAGGCACAGACACAACCACTGCCACTGCAACAGGACAATCACAGTGACTTGGCTCTGACACCGCCTACCAGGGAACAAATAGCAGCACCCTTAGGCGGAAAGTTAGCCTTATTTTCAAAAAATTGGCACTATATCACAAAAGACAAGTGGATTTTGCAGACTATAGACCAAGGCTACAGGTTTCATTTCCACACCTTACCAGTAAAAAGAGGAATGCCAAACCTACCTCCAAATCAGAAAACAGAAGCTCTAAAACAGATAGCTCAATTAACAAAGATGAGAGCTGTGGAAAGAGTACCACCAACAGAACAGGGCAAAGGATTCTACTCCAGACTCTTCCTAGTACCAAGAAAAGAGAAAAGTTGGAGACCTATTCTCGACCTGTCCGCCTTAAACACATTCATCATTGTTCCAAAATTCAAAATGCTGACCCTACAGCAACTTCTTCCCATGCTGGGCAAGGAGTGTTGGCTGGTAACTCTAGATCTCAAGGAGGCATACCTGCACGTCCCCATACGACCAAATTGCAGAAGATACCTCAGATTTCTTGCAGGATCAGAGCATTATCAATTCTCAGCATTGCCCTTTGGCTTATCTACTGCCCAGAGTATTCACAAAATGCCTGGCATCAGTAATCGCTCATTGCAGGCTACAGGAATCCAAATTTATCCATACCTGGACGACTGCCTGATACAAGCGGACAACAAAAGCAAGCTGACAAAAGACTTACAAAGAGTCATTTGCTTACTACAAGCCCTGGGATACACAGTCAATTTAAAAAGTCAAGACTAATACCATCCCAAACAAGAACATTCTTGGGTGCAGAATTGGACACAGTAAAACAGATGGCATTCCTAACTGCAGAAAAACAAGAACAACTCCCTCTTTACTTCTTGGCATTAACAAAGCAGAACAAACTAACAGCAAGGAAAGTACTGCAGGCCTTGGGCTTCATGGCATCATGCATAATCCTGGTCCCCCATGCCAGACTACATATGAGAAAACTACAGTGGTACCTAAAGAATTTATGGTCTCAACACAGGCACAGCTTAGAAACCAAAATACCACTAATCCCATGCCTGAAACAAGAGTTCCTATGGTGGGCTCAAGCATGCCAGTCAAACCCAGGCTTGCCCTTCCACAACTTCCAAGCAAGCCAAACCATCACAACGGACGCCTCAGACCTAGGTTGGGGGGCCCACATGCTAGACAAATGCATACAAGGATTATGGACCCCAGATCAACTGCACCTGCACATAAATCAAAAAGAAATGCTGGCAGTAAAACTAGCAATCCAGAATTTCAGACCATTCCTCAAAGAAGGCCACTTGATGATAAGGACAGACAACACCACAGTCATGTGGTACATCAACAAACAGGGAGGCACTCATTCATACCCCTATGCCGAATGACTCTGGACCTATGGAATATGGCTCTGAGCTACAACATTCAGTTACAGGCAATATTTGTACCGGGAAAAGAAAATATCCTAGCAGACATGTTAAGCAGAACTACCTCGGATGCTCACGAATGGATGCTACACCCGGACATCTTCAAGGCCATCACACAGAAATGGGGAATGCCACAAATAGACCTATTCGCATCCCCACTCAATCACCAGCTCAAGAAATTCTGCACAAGGACATACCACCCACTTGCATGGAAGGTGGACTCTATCCTTCAGTTGGAAAGGCCTGACAGCATATGCATTTCCACCTCTTCCTTTGATGCACAAGGTACTACTGAAAATCAAAGAGGAGCGTCCAAGGATAATTCTGATAGCTCCAAATTGGCCAAGACAACACTGGTATCCATTGCTGAGGAGCATGTCTCGGGGCAGAACGTGGACACTACCCCTGATGCCTTTGATGTTAACTCAGAACGACTACAACATCATGCATCCAAATCTAAAAACTTTGCAACTAACTGCCTGGAACATTACATAACAGCAACTAACCCAGATTTATCCCAAAGGGTTAAAGACATTATCCTGGAGTCCCGCAGACCTTCTACAAGAAGGAACTATGCAGGGAAATGGAAAAGGTTTGTCATTTGGAGCACTGAAAGAGGAAAAGATGTGTCAAGGATAGATATTGCCAACATCCTGGAGTATTTGGCAGAGCTTCTCCATACAGGCCTGTCCTATTCCTCCATCAAGATACATGCATCAGCTATTTCTGCAGAATACAGCTTGATCCCCTGTCTTCTCACATCCTCTACTCAGGCAGTTCCTCCGAGGAATCAAGAATGTAAAACCTCCTAGGAAACCACCATTACCAGCATGGGACTTGAACTTTGTGCTAGAAAAATTGACACTCCCTCCATTCGAACCAGCAGCAACAGCAGATCTTCAACACCTATCCTGGAAAACTGCTTTCCTACTGGCAATTACTTCAGCAAGAAGGGTTTCGAACTACAGGCCTTAATGGCAGTACAACCCTTCCTAATCTTCCATCAAGATAGAGTATCCATGAGAACTAATCCTACATTTATGCCTAAGGTGGTATCCAGAGTGTCTCTAAACCAGGCAATCCACCTACCTACCTTCTTTCCCAATCCACAGAACAGGGGAAAGACTGCTGCATACCTTGGATGTACATAGACAGTTGCGCTACTACCTGGACAGAACCAAGGGCAATAGAAAGACTGACCAGCTTCTAGTAGCCTATGCAACAGGAAGGGAAGGAAAAGCAATTTCCAAACAGACAATCTCCAAGTGGATAGGAAATTGCATAAGATTCTGTTACTCCTACCATGGAAAGCCAATTCCACAGAACATAAGACCTCACTCTACAAGGGCTACAGCCACTACCACAGCTTTCTTACGAGGAGTGGCTACCTAGGACATTATTGAGGCAGCTACTTGGACCTCCGTGCATACATTTGCCAAGCATTATAACTTACCTCTATACTCTAGATCCTGAGCAGGGTTTGCCACTGTTTTATGGATTAAAGATTAAAGAACTTTTTATTCTACTTTTACTACGTTTATTTGCTTGCTTCATGGATTATTGACTGCGAATTAATTTATTACCTTGCTGCATCGTGGTAGAGATCAGGTTACTGTGTTCTGCTACTGGTTTTCTGGTTTGTGTTTGGAGGTGCAGGTTGCTTGCTTGTCTGCTTTGGAGGGCACTGTTTCTTTTTTCAGATTTGTACCTAGTGCCTCCGAATATGTTTTTGTGTATTTATGTGCATATTTTGCCGGTGCTTGTTTTGTAGGTCCATTTGTGACTGGTGGTGTGATGCTAGTGTGTCTCTTCTCCTCTTGACTGTCTGTTACAGTCATGGGTTGAGAGCGCTTAGCCTCAAGTCTGGCTGTGTATTTGCATCTCTCACAAGTGTTTGTGTATAGAGGTAAGAGGAGAGGGTTGTCTGTATACATGAGGCAGTTGTGACATTGCCTCAGGATGCCCAATTCCACCAGCTGAACTGAAGAGTACACCTGAAGCTGACCTCCGGACATGCTTGGAAAAGTAAATTTCACTTGTCTTGTGGACAATCGAGGGTCTTATGCTGTATTATAATAGTGCTGTCTAGGAGATTTGGAAAATAATAACGCTGTCTAGGAGATTTGGACAAGTGCTGATTTGGGTTATGCAAGTGCTGCAGTAAGAGCAGATGATCTGAAGCACTTGAGTTGAGGCTTGCCTAGTTCTAAGGGAAAATTTGCAGCACAGACTTTGTGGAGCCAGGAATAGTATAACCCAGCTAACCGGCGCTGCCTGACGCCCTGTGCGCAAGACCGTGCAAAAAGAGAGTTGCAGGGTTTTAAGAGAGAGAGATCAAGGAGTTTGGAATTGACCCAACATGACCAATAAAACTACAGTTTCTAGGTAGTAACCACTCCTACAGGGACAGGCAGGCTGCTCAGTGTTAACCACTGCCACTGGTGAACACAGAGACTTCCCTTTAGCCCAAGTAAGCACTGGCCTCCAAGAAACTTACATACAGTTCAGAACAGCAACTCTGTAACTGAACTTTTTTTAAATTATAGAAAGTGGGAAAATAGCAAGATTTTTTGTTTTTTTTGTTTTTGTTTAAGGATAGCAGAGACACACAAGTAGCAAACTAGTCAGAACAGTGCAATAAATGACCCCAACATGTGTGTGCTAGGCCAGAGGCAGGTAAAATGCAATTTTAAGAAAAAAACATTTTAAATTAAGTGCAACACAAAAAATGCAATAAACGGGCTTTAGGTATGTTCTAAATACTGTTCCTAACACAGATATCAACTTAGAAAACGCTGAAAAGTAGGCGGCAGTGCAGTTTTTCTAAGAAATAAATCAGAAGAAAATACTTAAAATCTCAAAAGTGGCTCCTTTCATCTCTCAGCATTTTCTCCTCTTGGTAGGTGCTTCAGCAACAACTATCAAGCCTGGAAAGACTTCATTCGATATTGGGGAAATAATGCTGAAATGGAAAGAAAACAATTGAAGAAGTCGTAATTAGTGTCTGGAAGGAGCACAGTTCGTAGATGATATACACTTCAGGAGTGATCAGTAAAGTGTATAAAACCTTTATAAACAGATGGGTGAGGAAACTGAGGGTAATTGATAATTAACAAGAAACAGCGGTGAGAAAATTTACAGATAAGCAGTGGAGGGCTGTGTGTGGATCTTCAAGATATGCAACCAAATCCAGAAGATTTTGAAGATTTGCATGGAAATACCTGCAAAATATCAGGGAGAACTGGAGATGTATTTCTGAGAGTTTGAGAGACTTGAAAAAATTAGAGGATTGGGTGACTTAATGCACTGTGTGTTGGGGAGATCATGGCAGCTAAGGGGTGTAGAGTTTTATTTGAAATGGATGGAAGCAGTAGGAATAAAGGGGTATGAAAAGTCAGTAGCAACTTTTACACTAATACTTGATAAGAAGAGTATAACTAGGAACTGGGAGTCAACCCAGGAACCAAAAATAAATGATGTGATACAGTTAATGAGAGATTTGGAGAACCTTATGAGGGAAAGTATAAAATGGTGAAGTTGTTCAATCTCGCCGTTCATTCTTCACTGATGGGTTCAGAGCCGATCCTCGGCTCCGACACGGCCGACTAGCAAGCTCAAAGTTCTCCAGTAGCTCGAGACCCAACCCCTTATCCCACAATGCACTGCTGGAATTAGCTCAGATCTAGTTTGCCGCGGCACGGATCTCTTGGTTTCCAGCGTTGCTCGAGACTATTATTGGGAGTTTTCAACTTTCAGCAAGTTATATTTGATTACTATGCAATAGTAGATATTACTAGCTAGTAAATAGTTTTCTGTGTTCATACCCCTTTCCTCAGTAAAATCTTTCTTTGCCTTCAGCCCTTTGGCCTTAGGATCTCTTCTTATAGTTGTTAGTGTTCCCTTTTTGTGATTCTTGTTATTGGATTACTTAATCCTATTTATCTTGATATAGTTATTAGATGCTTTTTGGGTCTGTGTGTGTATTGTGTGAGTTAGTTAGATTTCTTCTTAAATAGCTCATAGTTAAACAGTGTGTTCCATTTTATTGGATATTGTGAAATATCTGAAGAGAAGGAAAATCATCCAAAGTCTGGGTTTAAAAAATGCCCAGACTGCGGACAGAAAATGTCCATCACGGATGCTCATGTGCAATGTGTTTACTGTTTGGGTGAGGTGCACCTGCAAGAGTCATGCAGTATCTGTCACTCCTTTTCCACCAGAGTGCTTGCAGAAAGGAAGAGGAAGTTAATTGATAGGGGTATTATTAAACACATTTTTTCTGAGGCATTGTCTGTCCAGGATGGGGCCAGCAAATTGTCCAAATCTTCCTCTGAATCCAGGTCTAAAAAAGGAAAAAGGTCAGAAAGTGTGGTGACTTCGGCTCAGTCTGTTCTTTTTGGAACCGGGACACTGCTCTGGAACAGGTTGCCGAAAACCTCCATTGATACTGCTCCAATCGGCTCCATCTGTTCACTCTTCCAGGTCTTCTGTCAGCCTTTCTGATCTGGATATGGACCGGCTGGTTCAGAAACACTTAAAGCACCAGGCCTAGCTAAATTGCTGTCAGCTCAGACCCAACCATCGGAGCCAAAGACCACTACTCTTGAATTGTGTGCTCCTCCTCCGAGCCATACCGGACCTTCGGAGCCAGAGGAGGCCGACCTGATGATTGTGGATCCCTTGGAGACGACACCTGCTCCAATGTCGGCTCCATCTGCTCGGACATTCTCGGCGCCGACCGTGGATGCTAGGAGCCGAAACTCTCCAGTTGGGTCCGGGGAGGATAGCTGCACCAACTTGTTGGTGCCAACTCTTCCTCTCGGCTCCTACCTGAGGCTTGGAGCCCATGGCTTTGGTGCGGGAGGAGATTGCGGCTCCGTTGGATCTGTCGATTCCTTCTCCTCAGAGCCGAGGTGCATTCGAAGCCATGAGGTCAGTGTTGTCTCCTAAGACCTCCTCATCTCAAGGTCTGGCCTCTTCTTCCACTAAAGTGCCTGTAACAGTTTCTTTTTCCTCTGGTCATCCCAAGCGTAGAGACCCTGAGCCTCAGGTAGCCCCACAGGGCACTCCCTGCTCTTCTGAGACCTCTCCAGAAGTTCCTGCTGAAGAGGTTCCCAGGAAGAGATTATGCAAGAGAAGGCATTTGGACTCGCCACAGGAGTCTCTCACATCAGACACCGACTTGGATGAATCAGAAGGGTCCCCCTAGATCCCCCTCTGAGGACAACTCCTTTGCAGAGATTGAAATTCTTAGGCAGAGAGGTGCTTGGCAGTCCAAGAGCCCTACTGAGGACGAGTCGGTTCTCCTGAAGGCATTCGGGTCTCAACCTTCCACCTTTTGGGTATCTCTGCCGTACGATGAGCTTATGTATCTGGTCTCTCGTAGGGTGTGGGAGTCACCAGAATCTATGGAACCTGTTCCTAGGAGGCCTAATAAATTTATTTCTGCCCCTGTGGATAAGTCCTTTTTGACCAAGGGAGTTCCTGTTGATACCATGGTGGTGGCAGCAGCCACCAAAAAGAAAATATCTGAGACCTCCTCATCTATCCATCCTCCTAACAGAGAATCTAGGATCATGGATAGATATGGGAAACGCATGTTCAGTTCAGCGACTTTCTCACTCAGATCACTGAACTACTTGACTCATTTTACCAGACTGCAGAGAGATCTCCTAAAAGAGTTGGGAAATACTCTTCAGGGTGCTGTAGCTACGAGTGTATCTGACAAGATTGCCACTCAGTGCTCTTTACTCTCAATTTGATAGTCAACTTGTCCATGCGTCTCGTATCTTACACAGCTGATGGTTCGAGTATTGCTGCAGGTACAGGAATTGCTCTTTGGAGGCATGCCTGGATGCGACTCTGCTCCTTCACGGAACCCGTCAAGTCTTTCTTTACTAATATCCCATTTGACGGTCCATCTTTGTTTGGGCCAAAGGTGAAGGAAACTTTGACCAGGTGTGAGCAAGAAGGAAAGACTCTGTCTGCCGTCGGAGTCCATTTTTCCACCCCCACTCGACCCTTTCCTAAAGGTCAGAGGGGAGGAAAGATGTGGTTCCAGAAAGCCCAAGGAGCCTTTCAAGACACACGTGGAGAGTCCTCCTCCAGAGGCAGAGGAGGGGGTTTCAATGGAAGACGCTGCCCTCCCGGCAGAGGGGGTCCACAACACCAGGGTGACAGAGATCACTTCTCTGGTCAGTCCTATCAGCGGTCCTGAAGGGAGGCCCGGCTGTCCTACTCTGGAGGCAGTCAGAGGTTGCTTGCCGTTGTACCCAAAAGCCTGGCTAAATATAACAAACAACATTTGGGTACAAAGTATCATTTCCAGAGGGTATTTCATACCGTTCTCCACCCAGCCCCTTCCCGTCAAAAAAATCCCAGACATTCCACCCAGTCACATGGGACAAGCAGCAATAGAGGTACGCCGATTGCTAGAAAAAAAAGAGTCATCCAGCCAGTCTCAGCAGACCAAACAGTATTCGGAACTTACTCAAGATTCTTTTTTGTTCCAAAGAAAACAGGGGACTGGAGACCCATTTTGGATCTCAGCAGACTCAACCAATTTGTGAGAAAAGAGAAGTTACGAATGGTCATGTTACAGTCCATACTCCCGTTTCTAGGGAAGGACAATTGGATGTGCTCGATCGATCTCAAGGATGCGTACTACCACATAAAGATGGCCAGGCCATACAGAGATCACCTGCGTTTTCAGCTGGGAGCCAGTCATTATCAGTTCCGAGCTCTGCCCTTTGGTCTCACTACAGCCCCCAGAGTGTTCACCAAGTGCATGGCAGTAGTCACGGCTCACCTGAGGTGTCTAGGTTTCAAGGTGTTTCCATATTTGGACGATTGGCTCCTTACCTCCACCACCAGGCATCAACTTCTTCAAGCGAGAGGCTACTCTGACACACTGCGATCGGCTAGGCATTACAGTCAACTTCAAAAAGTCTGCTTTGTTGCCATCGCAGCATATCGTTTTTATAGGGACAGAATTAGACACGTCAACCACCACTCTTCTTCTTCCACCAGAAAGAATTTGTATTCTTCACCAACACATCATGTCCCCCATATCAAAGAACAGAGCACCAGCTGCAGAGGTATTGAAAGTTCTAGGATTGATGGCGGCAGCTATTTTAGCAATCCCGTTAGCAAGGATGCATATGAGAATCCTTCAATGGCTTCTTTTCACACAGTGGTCTTACCAAGAACTTCCAGTGAGTCACATGATCCTGATAACAAATTCCTGCATGAAAGATCTTCAGTGGTGGTTGACGTCTCTTCATGTCACAATAGGACGTCCCTTCATGCTCCCCCCTCCAGTTGCCACTGTGACCACGGATGCTACCCTGATAGGGTGGGGGGGGCTTTTTCAGGGAAAGACTGCCCAAGGCACATGGACAGATCAAGAATCACATCTGCATATCAGTGTCCTGGAGATGAGAGCAGTACTTCTAGCATTGCAGTACTTTCAGGATTCTCTTCCTCTAGGGACAATTGCAATACAGACAGACAACATGTCAGTGGTCTGGTACTTGAACAAGCAAGGCGGGACCAAGTCTTATCCCCTTTGCCGAGAAGCCCTCAAAGTATGGTAGTGGGCAGTGTCATCCCAGTGCTTTCTGTTAGCAATGCACATCCCGGGCAAATCCAATGTCATAGCGGACAGACTGAGCAGGGCAATTTTATTGCCCCATGAATGGCCCCTCAAACAAGAGATTGCGGACAGGATCTTCCACAAATGGGGCCAGCCTTCCTGCGACCTGTTCGCCAGTCATATCAACAACAAATGCAGAAGCTATTTTGCCCTGATTCCCATGCCAGGTCACTTCCCGAGGGATGCTCTTGTCCATGATTGGCCCCCGGGTCTCCTCTACACATTTCCGCCAATTCCCCTGATACCCAAATTCTTACAGAAAGCAAAGTCGCTGGGATGGACGATCATCCTTATAGCCTTTCATTGGCCTTGGCAGATTTGGTTTCCATTTCTTTACCATCACATTCTGGAAGAACCATGAATCCTGGACACAGTTCCGGACTTGTTGACACATCCGTCAGGGGATCTTTATCCATCCTTGCAGACACTGAAGCTAACTGCTTGGCTGCTCCAATTCCCCGTGTAACCAGGCTTTATAATCTTTCCCATGACACCAGTCAAATTTTGTTGGCTTTCCTTAAACCTTCCACTAGAAAGTTGTATCGTAGTAAGTGGAAGAGATTTTCCATTTGGGCTTCTTCCCATAACATTGACCGTTACCAAGCGCCATTGTCTTCTATTTTACAATTCTTGACAGAAATCTTTAACAAAGGAGCAGCAGCTGCCTCTGTGCAAGTGCAATTTACTGCCATATCTAATTTCCATTTAGGAATTGATGGTTTGAATGTTATGGCTCACCAATTGTCTAAGGCTTTTCTAAAAGGTTCCTTTCACATGAGGCCTCCATTGAAGACACCGTACTCCCCCTGGAATTTGAATTTTATGTTATCTTGCATCATTCTTTCTCCTTTAAAGCCTGCATCATCTTGTGAACTAAAATTTCTATCGTGGAAAACTATCTTCTTAGTAGCCATCACTTCAGCCCGCAGAGTGTCAGAGCTCCAAGCCCTATCCATCAAGCCCCCTTATATGGTCTTCCATGTTGATAAGAGTATCTCTCAGGAGAAATCCATCCTTTTTGCCTAAAGTATGTTCTGAGATTAACATTAATCAAGTCATTGAGTTGCCCTGTTTCTTCCCTAATCACACCAACAAACTCTATGTTCATAGACAACTTAGATTTTATTTAGACAGAACAAAAGACATTAGAAAATCAAATCAGCTCTTTATGTCTTTTTCTGAGGCCAGGAAAGGTAAACCAGTTGCCAAAACAGCCCTGTCTAAGTGGCTGTCGGATTGTATCACCTACACATATTCTTGTCATAACATGCCCTTGTCTAGTAAGGTGAAGGCTCATTCAACCAGAGCAGTTTCTACCTCTTCAGCCTTTCAAGCAAAATTACCTTTGGACAACATCTGTGCAGCAGCAACATGGTCTAAACCTCACACTTTTATAACTCATTACAAAGTGGATAAGGCCTCCAGGGACAGGGCTTCATTTAGTTCTACGGTTCTAAAGAGTGTACTTCCATGAGCCACCCAAGATCAGGGTGCTAGGGACGCTACCCATCAGTGAAAAATGAACGGCGAGATTGAGCAACTTCACATAAAGAGGTTATGTACTCACCATAACGTTCCATGTGAGTTGTTCCATCTCGCCTTCATTCTCACGTCCCTCCCTCCTTCCCCCTCCTGGCTGGCAGTTGACCTGGAGGCTTTCCTCATCCTGGTTTTTCAATATGTCTACATTCCTAGACAGAATAATTATTGTACTTCTATAAGGTATGCAGCAAACAATATCTGAGGTAATTCCAGCAGTGCATTGTGGGATAAGGGGTTGGGTCTTGAGCTACTATAAGATGCAGCCGACGCCCTTTTCTTCAGTCTTTCTTGTCGCGCGGTGCCCGAAGCAAAAGCAGTTCGCAAGTGCCGGTCTGCAGACTCCTGAGATTTTCGAAATTGAATTGCAGAACCGAAGTCTTCAATAAAGCTAAGTACCTCGTTGGGGAAACTTTTTCTTGCTCCAGACCGATGTCAGTAAAAGTTAACAGTTGTATTTCTTGTGGGAAGAAAATACCTCATAAGGATTTTCACTCTTACTGTATTCCTTGCCTAGGCCCTGACCACAACGTTGCTAGTTGTCAGTTTTGTGCTAGATTCAACCAATGCGCTATTAAGCGTCTGTTTGATTTTGCTTTACATTACTTTGGCCGAAGGTTTAACTACATAATGCCGTCAGAACAACCGACGACCGGAATTCATAAAAAACGCAAAGACAAAAGAAAAGGACAGGCATCCGAGGTCGAAAACCGACGAAGAAGCCTCTTCTAGGCCAGTCGCTGGTTCTCAGTGAGGCGCTTTCGCAGCCCCTGTCACCTGCTACCTCAGAGCCACAGGCCGTTTCCGACTCCCACGTGGAGACAACTAGGCCTCTGGAAACTCAAGGTATTGGGCCTACGGAAACTATTCCCTCAGATGGGTCCGGAGCCGCTGAGCAGGCATCGGCTTCTGAGGGTGTTTTCAGACCTACACAGCTTACTATCAAGTCTACTTCTGCAGCCAAGGCAAAGTCTAAAACACCATTAAAGACAAAGAAACAAGTACAGCATTCTCCAGGACAGTCATCCATGCCAAAGAAACAAATGCTTAAAATGGCCGAGGACCTAATTACTTTGATCAGGGGTTCCCATCCCCCTCCTGATAAAAGGCCTAGGCAAGACACTGACTATGACTCCTCTGACCAGGTTTCTATTTCCTCTGATTCCTCTTCAGAACAGGGATATTCTCTTCCTCCCTATGAGGACTCTGATGCTGAAGAATCTATCCCTTCAGCCTCTCCTCCTGAGGATTACTCTTTTGGGGAAACCCTGCACACCATGAGGGAGCATTTCCATTGGGAGAGCCAGGATTAATCAGAATCCAAGAAAAGGCTCAGAGACTTTCTTTTACTGCCTCAGCACAGGCCCCTTGCTATCCCCCCTGTACTAGATATTGTTGATGTTTTTTCTGAATCCAGTTTGTCTCCTGATTCTTTACCCCCTGCACCAGTCAAGCCAGATAGGTACTACAGGGTCCAAGACTCTCATAAATGTCTTTATAAAAACCCTGCTGCTGACCCAGAAACTATTTCTCAGGGTCCCAAAGGGGTCAAGGCTTCCACTGCAAAAAACCCTGTTCCCTCTGATAGGGATTCTAGAGCACTGGATAGAGATGGGGGAAAAAGTTTACACTTCTGCTACACTATCTGTAAGGGCTTTAAACTGACAGTTTCACATGCTTAAGTATCAACAATACCCAATGTCTTTGCTAAAACAGAAAATGCTTACAAGCTCAGAATGTTCTGACAATAAGGAAATGCAGGATTTATTGCATGCAGCTGAACAAGTGGGAAAGCATACTCTGCAATGTGGTTTTGATTCATTAGAGGCTTCTTGCAGAGCCGCAGTTACAGGCTCTGTCATTTGAAGGCATGCTTGGTTAAAAGAACAAAGTTTACCTGATCATGTTAAAGCAAAATTATTGGATGCTCCATTACAGCATGATACTTTGTTTGGTGTTAAATAAAATGGAGGATAAAGCAAAATCAATGCAGACAGTAAAGGATTTCTTACAGGTTCAGCCACCTAGATATAGCAGGAACTGGCCTTCTAAAAATTGTTCCTTTCCAGTGTCCGACAGGCCACAAAGAGGCAGATACAGACGCCCAAGAGGCAGATCTCAGCCCCAAGGCTCATACCGACCTAAACAATGGGGTGTTTCAGCCCCCAAAGGCGGAGAAGACAAATCACAACCTCATAGGAAACAGTCCCAATGACTTCCTTCTACAAAAGCCAAGCACTTACCTTTTGACAGTACCCTTGGGGGGAAAACTAGCACTTTTCTCACAAAATTGGCACATGATCACCCATGACAAATGGGTACTGAATATTGTTTCTCAGGGTTACAGGTTCCACTTTCACACCCTACCAAGGTCAAAAGATATGCCAGACCTGCCACAAAACCAATGGGCAGAGGCACAAAAACAAATTTCTGCTCTCATGGACATGAGAGCTATTCAAAAAGTACCACAGCAAGAACAGGGGCAAGGATTTTACTCAAGACTTTTCTTGGGTCCCAGAAAGGACAAAGCCTGGAGACCAATACTAGACCTGTCAATTCTAATTACTTTCCTGGATGTTCCAAAATTCAAAATGTTGACACTGCAGCAACTTCTACCCATGCTGGGCAAGAAGGCTTGGTTAGTTACTTTGGACCACAAGGAGGCATACCTGCATGTCCCAATCAGACAATCTTGCAGAAGATACCTCAGATTCATAACTGGCTCAATGCATTACCAATTCTCTGCACTGCCCTTTGGCTTATCTACTGCATCCAGGGTCTTCACAAAATGCCTGGCACCAGTAATTGCATTTTGCAGACAAAAAGGAATTCAAATATATCCCTACTTGGACAACTGCCTTATTCAAGCAGAGAGTAAGGACATTCTATTAAAGCATCTGGTGTTTGTAAAATAATTACTAATTTGCCTAGGGTACACAGTAAACGAAAATAAATCAAAACTAGTGCCCTCTCAAGAGATAATATTCCTGGGTGCAAGCTTAAATGCAACTGCCCAGATGGCTTATCTCATGCCAGACAAGCAAAGGCAAATGACTCATTACTTTCAAATGATGGCAACAAAGACCCAGCTCCCTGCAAGAAAAATTCTGCAGACTTTGGGCTTCATGGCATCTTGCATCCTGCTAATTCCATATGCAAGACTGCATATGAGGAAGCTACAATGGTACCTAAAAAGTGTTTGGACTCAACATTGCCACAGCCTGGAAACAATAATAACTCTTATTCCCTACCTGCAAAAGGAGTTTCGATGGTGGGCACTGGCCTGTCACCACAACAAGGGACAGCCTTTCAGTTTACCCACAGCCAGGCAGACCCTAACAACATATGCATCGGATTATGCCTGGGGGGCACACATGGCAGGAAAATGTATTCAGGGCACGTGGCCCATGTATCTTCACATTAATCAAAAAGAGATGCTAGCTGTACAGAATGCCCTGACAGCCTTCAAGGACCTACTACATCCAGGGCAACTATTACTAAAGGCGGACAATACTACAGTTATGTGGTACATAAACAAGCAAGGGGGCACACATTCCTACCCCCTCTGCAGACAAGCCATGACTTTGTGGAACACAGCACTGACCTATCAAGTACATCTGCAGGCACAATTTCTGCCAGGAAAGAAGAATACTCTGGCAGACGAACTAAGCAGAAACCTCATGGACCCTCACGAGTGGAAACTAAATCCACAGGTCTTCAGCATGTTAACAAGGAAATGGGGATGCCCAGACATAGAGTTCTTTGCCTCCCCTCAAAACTACCAACTACAGAGATTCTGCACAAGGACTTACCACTCACAAGCATGGAAAGTGGATGTTCTATCTTTCAACCGGAAAACCCTAACCGTTTATGCCTTTCCTCCACTGCCTCTCCTTCCCAAGGTGCTCCTAAAGGTCAGACAAGAGAAGCCAAAAATGATTTTGATTGCTCCAGACTGGCCATGCCAGCACTGGTACCCAATCCTAAAGAACTTGTCTCAAGGCCCAGCCTGGACTTTACCTCTAATGCCTCATCTTCGGACTCAACAAAACAATCAGATCCTGCACAGCCAACTCAGAACCTTAAATCTGGCTGCATGGCGGATAATATAGCCACTCAGAACACACCTCTCTCTAAAGCTATTATGGATGTCATTTTGGAAGCCAGGAGGCCCAGCACCAGGAAATCTTACGCAGAAAAATGGAAAAGATTCTGTGCTTGGAACCAGGCACAAAGACTTGAACCACTTGTTCCAAATATTCCTCAGATTTTACAATACCGAATTGAGATGCTGGACAAAGGCCTATCCTTCTCATCAATTAAGATCCATGCCTCTGCCATTTCAGCTCATTACAATACGGAACCTCCTATTTTCTCTCATCCACTGCTAAGACAGTACCTCAGAGGGGAAAAAACATAAGACCCCCAAGGAGAGCACCGATACCTACATGGGATTCAACTTTGTCTTAGAAAATCTCACACTACCTCCTTTTGAGCCATTTGAGCCAGCCAATACAGCTGACATAAAATTCTTATCATGGAAAACTGCTCTGCTTCTAGCAATAACTTCAGCAAGAAGAGTCTCAGAATTACAAGCATAAATGGCAGTGGAACCTTTTATTATTTTTCATCCGGAACAGGGTTTCTCTAAGGACAAACCCAACATTTATGCCAAAGGTAGTATCCAGTGTGGCTCTTAACCAAACCATTCATTTGCCAACATTTTATCCAAATCCCCAGAATAAAGGGGAAAGACTTCTGCACTCTTTGGACATACAGAGGCAGCTACGCTTCTACTTGGACAAAACAAAAGCTTTCAGAAAAACTGAGTAACTATTTGTGGCATATGCTGCAGGATCACAAGGAAAGGCTATCTCAAAGCAGACTATTTCAAAATGGATAGGACACTGTATTCGTTTCTGCTATGCACAGCATGGCAAGTCAGTGCCTAAGAATATTAGGCCACATTCTACCAGGGCAGCCACCACTTCAGCAGCCTTTCTTAGAGGAGTACCAACCAAGGAAATTTTGGAGGCTGCAACTTGGAGTTCAGTGCACACTTTTACCAAGCATTACCACTTACCTCTTTACTCTAAATCCACTGCAGTTCTGCAGGGCCTCATAGCCACTCCTAATTCTATTTAGACCCAGCCGCCCCACCTCAGCTTTGGGATACAACCCAAGTGTAATGACTGCAACAGTGAAACACGATGAACATAGTACAGATGTGTACCTACCATAAATGTAGATGTTAGAGTGTATTCACTGTTGCAGTCCAGGTTACCCACCCTCCATCCCCCTTTCTTTGCTGGGACTTATCTATACTTCTCTATCCTATACAACCTATGTGGTGTATTTGCTTGTAGATGAAGGTATTGTTTTTATTTTACTGTATGTTTTTATTAGCAACATGTATTGCCTACCTTCTTGGGGGCACCTGACATCTGGGGCAAGAAAAACTGAAGAAAATGGCGTCGGCTGCATCTTATATACCCCTGGCGCACTGACGTCAGGGAAGAGGCGACAGCAACCGATGCCGGACCAGGACTTTGGAATTCAGGCTGACTGAGGGTAGCCTGCCAGCAGGATAACCCAAGTGTAATGACTGCAACAGTTAATACACGCGAACATCTACATTTATGGTAGGTACACAACCACTTTATGGTGAGTACATAACCTCTTTATATCACACAAGCAAATATTGTAAGACAAAAAGAGAACATGGGGACTCTCTAAATAAGGATATTGGGATAAATGGTAAGAAATGGGACAAATAGTGAGAGACAAGGATCCTATCAGGTTAAAGAACTTTAATACAGTTAACTGATGTAGCATATAAGAATTTAAGCCTGGCTGTATTTGCTAGATAAAGTACTGAAAATGCTAGTTAAAATGCATTACTTGATATTGTTAACAGGTGGTAATAGATTTGGTGGTAATCTTTACTAAATAAAAGTACCATTTTCAGAATTTGGCGCCCCATGCTTGAGAATTTCACTGCTGCCTGTAAAAACGTGAAGAACCCAATAGAACACTGCAATAAAAAAGAAAGAAAATGTCCAGCAAGGGATCGAAAAAAAATGTTCAGTGTTTTTGTAAGATTTTGTGTGAAAATTTGTCTTTTATGCTGAGGGGTGGCATGTATAAAGGCATTTTTTGCAAAAGTGGGCATGTAGGGAGGACGACAGCATAATTTTTCATTAGCTTGCTGCTTATGATTAGGAGTCCAAAAAGTTGTGACAATCTTGTTTCATTTATGTGAGTTCTTTTAGTCTTCTGGAATTCACTAAATGCCTCATGTCATGATCATTTTCAAACTGAATTGTCCTATTAAGATTGAAATCTGATTATCCCAATGCATATTTATCTTTTTCTTTTTTGTATAGAGTTTTATTAATAATTCCATATCTTTTGGTATTGTGATTTATTGATTTGATAATGTGATGATACTTTTTTGCCAAAAATGTGGGCATGTAATGGATTACAGGATGTGTTTTATTCCTCTTGTATTTAGAAATTGGGAAGTGATTACATATTTTACAAACTTTAAGTAGTGTATGTTTAACAGATGGGGCATAATGTAGAAAAATGTGGGCGACCAAGCATAATGGAGTAAGTGATATGAATTCATATAGTTTACAAGATAGAGTCAGTCCATGAACCATAATCACTTTGCCACTACCCACCTATATGGGGTACCTCCTGCTTCTAGAAAGGCCAAACAATTCAGGCATGGCATGAATTTACAGGTGCCCAGCGTGTTGTATACTTGTTTCATTACATGTTAAAATGGAGATGTTTTCCTGTTTATATCAGTTTTTTAAAGGGCACAAAATGTGTTGGAGAGATTTCACTTAGGAAAATTGTTGGCCAAAAGTTCTTGGTATTTATGAGAGAGAGAAAGGGTGTTCAGTTTGGTATACTTGTCCACATTCCTGGCAGTGAAGGGCAACATGGAGTGCATTAGCTTAGTACATATTGCAGTTGATATGATTGAGGGGAGTTATAGTTTATTATCAGTACTTTATTGGTAAACTAGTATAAGAAAGCAGTATGCAAAACTAAGAGTGGGTAAGGTAAAAGGGACAGGGGGTTGTTCTAGGAGGGCGAATTAAAAATTCAACTGGAAGATGAAATGTAGTAGGAGCAGTTGTGTGGCAGTAAAAACTAGACTGACTCCTCTTAAAAACTCTCTCCCAGTGACTAGCATTCTTCTAGGCTGGGGAGGTTTAGGTGGAGGTCTGTACCCAAGGTTTTGAAGGTACAAAACTCGGGATTGCCAATTACTAAAAATAGGTTAATGATTTTAACGCTTTCATCTACGAAGTAGACTTCATCAGAACAACATACTACACATAATACTTTCCTTTTATACTGCCCTACACTTAACTCTGCAATTGTTCAATAAAATATTTAAAGGAGACTGAACATTCTTACAATAATTAGTAGTAAATGTGAATGTAAAATCCTCTTGAACATGTTGAAGTGTTAAAAAATACACATAAAATCACATAGCAAATACAAAAACACATAATTTAACACAATCAAAACACACAAAAATCAAGAGTACCTTTTAGCCTTAAGCTTAAGCATAGGTACAATAGAAATAAACTTATTTAACCCAGGCATCTTAGTGGCATTCGGTTTTAACTACCATTTCATTTCTTTCTCTTATAATAATAAAATCTCATCCCCCCCCCCCCCGAGGTTAATATTCACCTGGTCAATAATTGCAAACCGAAAACCTGTCCAAGTTGGACTCTGCAATAAATGCTTACTTAAAGCATTTTTAACACACTTCAAAATATTATACAAATGTTCATAAATATGGCACTTAAGAGACTTATTGGTCTTACCGATATAAAATGCCGGATACTTACGACATTTTGCCAAATACACCACTCTCTTAGTCAAACATTTCCCTTTTCTAAAATATACCTTACTCTTTAAAACATTCTTGAGAATTGGTCCACCTGCAAAATATATGAACATTAATTGCATGCCACACATTTCCTTGTCATATTTTTTTCACCATTACTAAATAGTTGACCCCCTCCTAGTCCTTCATATCTCTTCTTGAAATTGAATCCCACCTTTTGACAAACATAGGTTTAGGACCCACCAAATTATGCAATTCAGGACTAGCCCTAAAAATATTCCAGTTCTTATGAAATATTTGTTTAACAGTATTCGTGTGTTCGCCATATTTCAAAGTCAATGCCCTCTCAAAATTCCCTTAGTCCAGTCCTCTATTTGGTTTAACCAGTTCATTGACCAACGATGGTTTGTATTGTTGACCCCATTTTGACAAAACATAATCTTTTGTATCCTGAATAAGGGAACCTGGGTACCCTCTATCAAAAAAAAATAGCTCCAATCTTGTCCATTTCCTTTATCACGTCTTCTAAAACTGATGTAATTCTAGCTGTCCTTATCATTTGTCCCTTAATAATACTCTTTTGTTTTTGGGAATGACAGCTAGAATACTGCAAGTAGGAGTTGGAAAAAGTAGGTTTCCTAAATATATTAGATTTAAACCCAATATCTGTGAGAGTTATAACTGTGTCTAAATAACTAATACTCTCAGAACTAGTTTGGTGTGTAAATTTAAAAAAAGAGGTACTACTATTCAAATAATCAAAAAACTGTTTGATCTCTTCCTGAGGTCCCTTCCACAAGACAAATATGTTGTCAAAAAATTCCAAATATATATGTAAATGATCCTTAAACCTACTATTTACAACATATTTGTGTTCCCACTCTAACAAAACTAAATTAGCAAATATGGGAGCACAAGAGGCTCCCATAGCAACACCTCGAATCTGCTTGTAGTACTCACCCTCAAAAAATATGAAGTTCTCCAAAACTAAACTCATCATTTCCAACACCAAATTGGCTTTATGGTCTAATCCAGAAAGTCTATTAACACTATCAAAAAATTTCCATCCCCAAACTTTTAGGAATGCATGTGTACAAGTCCACTGTCTCAATAGTTAAAAATATCATGTCCTTTCTCTACAATTCTGCCTTCAATCAACTTAAAAAGTCCCAAGAGGCCACCAATAAATGGTCAACCCTACCATAGATTGACCTTAGCCAAGTGTCAATAACTACTCCAAATGAGAAAAGTTTAGATAAACTACCAGACACTACTGGATGAAATGGTGGCTTCTCAATACTCTTGTGGACTTCAGGAATATGGAATATTGTAGCCATGATTTTTTTTTTTAACCTTCAAAAAGTCATACACTGATTTATCAATACGTCCTTCCAAAAAAATTTTTTTTTATATAACTGGGCGCATATTGCGTTATCGAACTATTAAAAGTTCAAACGTCCTATGGTCGACACCATATGATTGATATTTTAAAAGTCTGAACGTTTCATCAGAGATCTCCGTACAGTGCGGAATGGGCAGATTTCCCTTTCCTGCACTGTAGTGCGATCTCAGAGTTGATATATTTAAAGAGCGAGTGGTGTGGAGGGTGCAGGGGGCATGCCCCCCTACTTAAAATGGTCAGGTAGGTTTTTTTTGTTAATTTTTTTTTTTTTAGCGTTTCGAACTTTTAAAAGTTCGATCATACGGCTTCGACCGTTTGACATTCGAACTTTAAAAAATTTGATAACGTAATATGCACCCTGTATAACTATCTGTTCTTTGATAAGCAATGTTAATTTCATTAATGGGCAAAGTGGTATATACATTAGTGTCAGATAATATATTCAACATTTTGTGATAATATTCAAGGGAGTCATATAAAACGATACCCCCTCCCTTGTCCAGTTGCATGATTCTCATTGATCTATTGCTGATGAAATCCTGAAATAAAACATACTCATCTTTGGTCAAATTATAACTAATGAATCTTCTATTACTAAGTCTAGCCTCTAGCTTAAATAAGTCATCAATAATGGATCCCTCCTCAATAGCCAAAGAGGGATGTAAAGGGACGTTTAAAGCGCTTGGCCTTCTGATCAGTTGGCCATCATCAGCTAAGGGAACATAATTTTCCTTGTTATTAAAATATAGTCTTAAGTTAAATTTTCTGAAATATAATTTAGTTTCTATTAAAGTATCCAGTAAATCAAACTTCTGTGTGGGTATAAATTTCAACCCTTTTATAAATAAATGTGTTCCTTGGTTATATTAATGTTGGCATAATTATAAATATTAAAACCATGATATTTGTACACACATTTATCCACAACAATCGGATCTGGCTTTGCTATCACACCTGTCTTGATTTCCACTGGTAGTTCTTGTACTGATAATGACAGGAATCTTTCCCCGAGTCGTCTGTGTACACAGACCCCTCATTGTATCTCTTCCTGTTTTGAAAATAAAAATTTGAATGTTTCTGTGAAGTATTAACAAATCTGTGTCCCCCATCATTCTCCAAAGATTTACTATTATTCTCTGATAATCTCTTGGAGTTACCACTATATCCCAAGGGTACATTTGTTTAGTTTGATACTGATTAACATCTCTCAATATTTTCTTATTATTTTTATTCTGTATCTTTTGACATTTGTTGTTGACAAAGTCAAACTGTTTCCTATAAATTCCTCCCATTGGGCAAAAATTAAATCATTACAAATATCATTATCCGATTTCTCAGCTTCATTAAGTAAAATACTAATTTTGCATTATTATTCTTGATTAGAAGCTTAATAAATTCAAAACCACAGTTGTCAAAAACATAGAAAATTCATAGTTATAATTTGACCAAGGATGAGTATGTTTTATTTCAGGATTTGATCAGCAATAGATCAGTGAGAATCATGCAGCTGGCCAAGGGAGGGGGGTATCGTTTTATAAGACTCCCTTGAATATTATCACAAAATGTTGAATATATTATCTGACCTAGTGTATATACCACTTTATCCATTAATGAAATTAACATTGCTTATCAAAGAATAGATATATAGAAGAATATTTTTGGAAGGACGTATTGATAAATCAGTGTATGACTTTTTGAAGGTAAAAAAAACAGTATCATGGCTACAATATTCAGTATTCCTAAAGTCCACAAGAGTATAGAGAATCCACCATTTCGTCCAATAGTGTCTGGTAGTTTATCTAAACTTTTCTCTTTTGGAGTAGTTATTGACATTTGGCTAAAGTCAATCTATGGTAGGGTTGGCCATTTATTGATGGACTCTTGGGACTTTTTAAGTAGATTGAAAGCAGAATTGTGGAGAAAGGACTTAATATTTTCAACTATTGACATAGCGGACTTGTATACATGCATTCCTAAAGGTTTGATGTTGGAAATGTTTTTTGATAGTGTTAATAGACTTTCTGGACTAGAAAATGATAAAGCCAATTTGGTGTTGGAAATGATGAGTTTAGTTTTGGAGAACAACTTCATATTTTTTGAGGGTGAGTACTACAAGCAGATTTGGGGTGTTGCTGTGGGAACCTGTTGTGCTCCCATATTTGCTAATTTAGTTTTGTTAGAGTGGGAACACAAGTATGTTGTGAATAGTAGGTTTAAGGACCATTTACATATCTCTTTGAGATTTCTGGATGACATATTTGACATGTGGAAAGAATCCCAGGAAGAGATCAAACAGTTTTTATATTATCTGAATAGTAGTACCTCCTTTTTAAAATTTACACACTAAACTAGTTCTGAGAGTATTAGTTATTTAGACAGTTGTAACTGTCACAGATATTGGGTTTAAATTTAATACAAGTAAAATACCAAATAGCAAGAATTCTGGATAAAGGACAGGCTCCAAAAGAAGCATAACACAAAAACAAAAGTAAATAGAACCTTGTCCACCACAGATGGATACAAATGCTTTATTTAAAATACCAAAACGTAAGCGCTTTCACAGTCTCTATGACTGCTTCCTCAGACCTAAAGCATTTGTATCCAGACGTGGTGGCTAAGGTTCTTTTTACTTTTGTTTTAAATCTAATATATTTAGGAAACCTACTTTTTACAACTCCTACTCTGTCATTCCCAAAACCAGAAAAAGAGTATTATTAAGGAACAAATGATAAGGACAGCTAGAATGACATCAGTTTTGGAAGACGTGATAAAGGAAATGGGCAAGATTAGAGCTATATTTTTTGATGGAGGGTACCCAGGTTCCCTTATTCAGGATACAAAATATTATGTTTTGTCAAGATGGGGCCCACAATACAAACCATTGTTGAGCAATGAACTAGTTAAACCAAATAGAAGACCGGACAAGGGGAATTTTGAGGGGGCGTTGATTTTTGAAATATGGTGAGGACATGAATAATGTTAAAGAAATATTTCATAAGAACTGGAGTATTTTTAGGGCTAGTCATGAATTGCATAATTTGGTGGGTCCTAAACCTATGTTTGTACAAAAGGTGGGATTCAATTTCAAGAAAAGATTTGAAGGACTAGGAGGGGGTCGACTATTTAGTAAAAGTGAAAAAAGTATGACAAGGAAATGTGGGGCATGCAATCAATGTTCTTATATTTTGGAGGTGGACCATCTTATTCTCAAGAATGTTTTAAAGAGTAAGGCATATTTTAGAAAAAGGAATTGTTTAACTTAGTGGTGTATTTGGCAAAATGCCTGAGTATCCGACATTTCATATCAGTAAGACCAGTAGGTCTCTCGAGTGCCGTATTTATGAACATTTGTATAATATTTCAAAGACGTGTGTTAAAAATGCTTTAAGTAAGCATTTATTGCAGAGTCCCACTTGTACAGGTTTTCGGTTTGCAGTTATTGACCAGGTGAATATTAACCTCAGGGGAGTGATGAGATTTTATTATTAGAAGCGAAAGAAATGAAATGGTAGTTAAAACTGAATGCCACTAAGATTGTATTTCTGTTGTACCTATGCTTAAGCTTAAGGCTAAAAGGTACTCTTGCTTTTATGCGTTTTGCTTGTTTTAAATTGTGTTTTTGTATTTGCTATGTGATTTTATGTGTATTTTTTAACACTTCAGCATGTTCAAGAGGATTTTACATTCATATTTACTATTAATTTGTATAAGAATGCTCAGTCTCCTTTAAGTATCTTTTTGAACAATTGCAGCAGTTAAGTGTATGGGCAGTAGGGAAGTATTATGTATAGTATGTTATTCTGATGAAGTCTACTTCGTAGATGAAAGCGCTAAATCATTAAACTATTTTAGTACTTGGCAGTCCCAAGTTTTGTGGCTTCAAGTGTTATTATTTAGTGTTTCACTACTTTTTCGCTTGTGTGGTTGAAGTATTTAAGGTTTGGAAGGTGTAAGTGTAGATGGAGTGGCACGAAGTTGCAGATGGGTGGGTTAGACTGATTGGACTAGCTACCTGTAATGCTGAGGTAGGGGACACAATAAAAAAAAATTTGAGTAGGTTAGTAAGGGAAGATGTTTAAATAGTCCTTTTGCAGGAGTTGAAATTGCGATACAATTAAATGTTAAGAATATAATAGGATGGGTATCCCAGTTTGGTTAGGAAAAATGTGCATGCAGGACAGAAATGTGGGGAAACGATTTTGGTAAAGGGGAAAAGCAGATGGGTGAAGATGATTTTGGAGCAGAATGAAGATGGGTTGTAAGTAAATGGGAAAAAGACAGTAAAGGTATAGTTGCAGTAGGATTTTGTGGACCTAATGAGGACAAGGAGGAGGTGATTGATTTCTAGAGAGTAGGGAGCTTGAATAATACTTAGAGGGAAATGAATTCTGTTGTTAGAGCTTGATAAAGATAAATTATCTGAAAAAGAAAATTATGTATAGGATGATAAGAAATATTCACAATGTGAATGAGGAGTTTATGGTCAGTGAATGTATGGAGAATGCTAGGTAAGATGGGGGCCTTTACATTTTCAAGTGATGAGAAAAGGTAGGCTAGTAGATTAGGTAGAATCCTAGATAGAATCCTAGATAGAAAGTAGATTGACTGAGGAGGGGTAAATAGGTAATACGAGCCTTAATGAGAGGAATATGACAGTAATAAATTGGGTTACTGAGCTGGAAGTAGATACTGGATGAAGGTGTGATTCTGGGCATTTGTGGAATGTAAAACATGTTGGCTACCAAATATGACAGTGCAGGTGATGGTGGAAAATAAAGACAAAAAAGAGATGTCAGTAGTAGGGAATAAGATGCAATTAAAGGTTGCTTGTAGAGGTAGGATAATGATCCAAAGGAAAACTGAGGTAGGAATTAGGAGGTAAAATAAAGGAGATGGAGGGCAGGTAAAGAAGTATACAGATTAGGGTGCAGGGTATGGAGGAATGTAGGAAAATATAGTGAAAGCCTTAGGATGCAGTTAAAGGAGAAGAAGGTTTAAAAAATCAAAGTGGAATTGGGTAGAAGGGGGTCTAATGCTGATAAAATAGGGAGACTGCTTTTTGGGTGCTATGTTGAAAGCTGAAGTAACAAACATCATCCGTTGGTGAAGGATGGAGAGGTATATCGGGAGTCCTCTAAAAAAATTGTACTTTGAGGTCAAGTAAATAAGAATAGGTTTTGGGGAAATGAAAAGACAGAATCATCCACCATAGTAATATATTAAATGGAAATACAGGGGTGATAGCAGTACAGAGGCAATTAGATACTTAAAATGTGATAAAGCTGGTGGACTTGGTGTTTTCCCCAAATGATTTTTGTAAGAAGTTGGGAATGCAGATGAATGGGTGTCTGGTAGAGGTGTTTAATAAGAATTTACTCATTAGAGAAGTACCATTATCCTTGCATGTGACAATTGTTATAGTTTTTTACAAGGCCAGAGGGAGTAAGGAAGATCTTTAGGAGCTGTATGCAATCACCATGTGTAAGGCTAATGCAAAAATACTTTCTAGAATTTTGGCAAAGTCTCTGGAGCATTTTTTTACTGGATGCTATTGAGAAGAGCAGATTACATTTGTTAAGATCCTCAGTGGATCATTGGAGAACTTGCAGAACTTTGGTAAATTTATGAAATGGGTGGAAGTACAAGGTAGGGGGTGCTGCAGGGGTGAATTTAATGAACATTCAGGAAGCTTTTGATGGTATAAGTTGGAGATTACTGTTTCAGTTATTGAAACAAGTGGTGGGAGCTAGAAATTGTATGAGAATCCAAAGGTCAGAATATTTGTAAATGAGGGAATATCAGAAATGGTGATGTTACAGAGAGAGAGACAAGGCTTGGTCCCCTGCTTTCTCTTTCTCTCTCCCCAAGTTTGTTTTTGATAGGAAAAAATGTTATATAAAAGGTATGTCTCAGGGTAAGTAAATAGAATGACTTTGAAAGAAGTACACACTGTTTTGCAGACAGTTGCATGATTTTGTTTAAGAGGGTGTAGAGTGAATTACCAAATGTTCTTAGTATTTTTGGTAGATTTGGAGTTGTCAGGACTGAACTATCATCTAGAGAAATCAGTAATTGTTGCAATGGGGTTGGGGAATGTAGAGTTGCCTTGGTCAGGAAGAGTTTGTATGTATTTATCAGTTAAGGTTTACAATATGATAAATGAAATTCACCAGCAAAATTGAGAGGAGGTGGGAGATAAGGTAGCTAATTTACTAAATAGATGGTCAGGTAAATTTAAGAATGTTAAAGTAATTTAGACTTTTATATTGCCTCATATGAAGTATTTTAGGAGACATGTTAAGTATTAACCCAAAGGGAAACGTCTTACAGGATATTCTGAAATTTTTTGAATAGGTTTATATAGCAAGGAAAAATGCCAGGATTTTAGGAGGTAGAATGCAGTTGGGTTGGAAGGAAGCAGGCTAAGATTTACTAGATTTTTGGGATATGTTGCAGTAATTAATTTTGTGCAGAGGTTAATAGGGTTTTGAGAATGGTAATTGTACATGGTTAAGGTGGAAAACAGCACTGTTTGGGAGTAGGATGGTTTCAGTGCAATGGAAAAGGCCGTGAATGAGAATTTCTGCAAAGTTTAGGGGTAGAAGGTCAGAATCCTCCACTGAGAAGCTTATTAATAAAAAATAGTAATGGGAGTTGGTGGGAAAAGATCTTGATTTGGCATCAGTTAGGTTTAAAAAGATTGGAAATGCTCTGATAGCAGTAAATGTACTTAACCAGTAGGAATTTAAAGACTACGGAAAATTGAGGATGAAATATGAAATAGAAAAGGGTGACTTACTCTGTGGTGGATTGCTGGAAAGGATTAAGGCAGTGGTATTAGAGAGAGAGGGAGAAAGGGTGAGATGATTAACCATAACAGAGGGACATGATCCATGACCAGTGTAAATTCTCAGGTGAGAAGGTAACGTTTTTAATGAAGATAATGCCTAATTGATGGACAGATGTTCCCTTTCAGTCATGGAATTCTTGCTTTACTCAATTGTCTACTGAAAAACGTATGGGATGTTCTTTGAAAGCATGTGATAACACTGCCCATAGGTGTAACTCTAATGCATCAGTATGCATGTGAAAGGCCTGTTGAAATCTGGAGAGGCTAATTTAGGCAGTGAACATAATATGCTATTTGGTTTATTTAAAATATTGTCTGCCATTAGTCTATACTTCACCTTAAGGTTCATAGGTAGTTACTAGGCTATCTGCCCGAGGGCATTTATAAGCCTAGCCAGAGTGTGTCGACTTTCGCTGTCCCATTGATTAATTAACTGATCCTCTGTGAAGCAGAGCCAATGAAGTGATCCCAGGGGTGTATTTTCTGTTCCTTTTTGGGGAACAGAAAATACACCCCTGGTTCTCTTCCCTTTTGGTCAAATCTGAGAGAGGCCAAGCTATGGATACCAAAAGGGGTACAAATTTTCAGTACTATGCATATAATCTAGAGAGAGCCCTCATTTGCGTCTTGGTACCAGGAAGAAACTAGTTTCTTGTGGGTACAGTTTTTTTCTTAATAGTCACTTACTGTAACATAACCTAAATTTTTTACCTCTGACCTGCCTAGCTTGGTTTAGGCAGCATTAATGGTTAGCGTGACATGTGTCAGAGAGTTTAGTACAGCCAGTAACATACCCATTGGAAATCCCGGTCCTCTGAGTATTTAATAACATCATCCAGGTAAATAGCAGCATGTTTGACATGGGGTTTTAAGAGACTCTCTCCATTAATCTTTGAAAGGTCACAGGTGCGACATTTAACCCCAAAATAAGGAAATAATTCTCAATTAGTCCCTCTAGTACTGAAAAAGCTGTCTTATCTTGTCTTTGCTTTCAGCCATATCAAGTATCAGGTTAGGTAGAGCCATGTCTATATATGTACTTATTTGATGATTCCCTTTCCCATGCTGATAAGGTGATCTTTCAATTCCTCCTTGCCATTGTCTTCATACATCTTTAATGTTGGCAAAATCTTTCCATTCTATCCTATTACATGTTAAATTGGGAGATACAGTAACAAAGTGATATATATTCCTAGACACAATTTTTATTTTAAATTGAGTAATGAGACACTGCTTTCTGGCTCAGTGAATGCAGACTACTTTGAGATGCTTTTCAGTAAGTCTTAACTTTTCACACATACTGTGACTACGCTGCCTAAATCTAGTACTTCATGCAGATCCCTTCCGTCATTTAAGACATTGCACTTAACTTTGCTTTCGCACAATAGCAAAAGATTAATGCTGCTATTCTTGTAGACAGCCCGTTACATTCTGTAAGCATAGTAACATTAGTAGCATGTTTTTCACAGTTTACAATTTTCACAGATCCAACATTATTTCCATTATTAGTACAAAATGTAGGTATGTGGCTCCTTTTCCCACATTTAAAACAGCAGGTCTACAGCTGATACTTTATCAGAATTTGGCATATGTTTTGTCAAAGGCCTAGACTGTTCAATTTTAAAGGTAGTTTCATTGCATAACAATCTCTCTGCCTGTGCAGAATTTTCAGACTCCTTATGGTCACTTTTCAATTACACACTTATGTAAAGAAGCTGACAAAGTCATTTTAAATTTCTCATTGATGAAGATTTCTGTAATTTTATATCTGATGCTGTCAGTTTTCATTCTGTTCTCAACATGGGTTCATTTCCGATCCCTTGGATCCGATTCAGCCATTGCTAAAGCTCGTGGCAACCAAAAACTCTCGAGCTTCTCCCTTACCCACCAGCCCCAGTTACCCCAGATCTCTTTTGTCGCTTCAAGCAAAAGATGTGGGCTTCCATCTCTCTTGAATGTTCATCAGATAAGTGTTAGATTTTTGGAATTCCATATTACCGTCTCTTACCCTTGTTTATAAATTTCTTGTTGTTTCTTGCACTTTCTAACATTGTCTTCTGCCTATCGTACATTTTTTGTACCTCTTAGATATTATTAGTATCTTCTTCCCCTCTTTGACACTGCTGTAGCTTATTTACCATTGCTGGTATTTCCTGCACCTTTTCTCTTTTTTCTTTTATTTCCCCATCTAAGAAAAAACAAACAAAAAAAAAAAAAACTTCACTTTTTTGTTATAGTGTTATAACAGTTATTTTGAGTGGTGGTGGCAGGCAGGATTTAGAAAATGTTCGAAGTGTGGGCATACACTGCCACTTTCCGATGCCCACACGCTGTGTGTCTATTGTTTAGGTCCTCCATTTACAAGAGGACTGCTCTGTGTGTCATGGTTTAATCCCTGTGCATTAGTAGAATGCAAGAATAAGCAGATACTGAAGTCTTCTTCTTTTTTCATTTGGAGAGGCTATACTGGAGGCTTCTTCCTGTAAGACTGAAAATTACAAAACTACAAAATCCTCTTCTCTGAAGCCATCTTCCTCCTCCTCAGCTCAGAGATCTGATAAGGACCTGGTTTCAACCCCAAATTCAAAAAGGCTAGAATACAAGATCCTGCTAAGGAAAAATTATCAGATCCAGTGCCTCTTAAACTGGAACTGATGAAGGCAAATTACTTCCCAGAACAAGGTACTCTCCGTCTCTGAATCCAGTTCCTGACAGGGTACCTTCTCTATTCTTAGAAAGACCCAGGTCCCCATCTATATTCTTCACTCATTCTTCTAGAAGCCTTACAGAAGATGATGTGGAGAGACTGGTGAAGAAGATTCTCTTGGCGCGGAGCCAGATCGATGTTCCTTTGGCTCCTTCTCCTCTGGGTCAGGAGATCTATATATCTACTACTCCCTCTTCAAAGATTCCTCCTCTGACTCCTGTAGCTTCATAGTTTTTGAATCCAGGACATCTAGATTTGTCTGGCTTGGATCCAAGGATAACTTTATCCTTGGATCCAAGATCTTCTCTGAGGGCTTTGGTCCCCTTGGATCCAGAGAGCTCCTGGAGCAGACGTCTGCCTGGATGATCCAACATGTTGTATTCTACTACAAAGCTTTCGGAGCTATCTCTGCACTTCGGAGCCTCGGCACTTGACAGCTTGGGTCTGGCATCCACCTTGGAGGTTTTGCTCTTGGAGCAGGGGAGACCTACGATTCAGAAGCTTGTCTTCTCGGATTCAACATACTGTGTCTCTCTCTTCAAGCCACTCTGCCTTTGAGGCTGCAAAGAGAGTATTTTCTGCCTCATCAGTTCTGATGGATCCATCCCCCTCAGATCCTAAGTCTTCTAACATGATGTCTCAGCACTCAGAGTCTCACCATCTCCTTCCACAGGGACAACCAGTACCAAAACCCAGGCTCCCTCCTAGGGAATTGTAATCTTCTATTCTAATACCTCTCTAGAGCACCTCACTGAGAAGGTCCCTCAGAAGAGGGTGTGTAAGAGGAAATACTTAGACTCCCTGGAGGAGTCCATCACTGAAGAGACAGATTTCCTTAAAGGCAGAGAGTCCCCATGATCAACTCCTGAGGATGTTGTGATGATTCACTACTAGACCAGTAATCAAGGAGCCTCAATCCTCACCACTGGCAACAGTTGGGGATGTACACTGGGAGGATAACAGGTACACACACACAGTATTTCCAGATGCAGCTCTCTGCATCAAGTGCAATTTCCCTTAAGAGCACACAGAGACCAGAGTCAGTCCAGTGCTGATTTCTGCCTCTTTCCCAGATCCCCAGTAAGAATCCCCATTGGCACAGCTATAGAGTTGAAATTTCAGCTCAGTGACCAAGCCAAGACCTACCAGCGTCCTTTCTTTCCATCCAGTGCTTCATGTCCCTGCCCAAGTTGCTGACACACGCACACTCTTTGAGGTTTGATTTACACACACACACCTGAGGAAGGTTGGCACAGGTTTACTAGCTATGCCGCCTCCTGCCCAGACTATAAGGGAGTTACCACTGCCACCAGTCAACTCCTTATCAGCTACTTTAAGGCCCTTAACAGAGGGTGTCCAGTCTTACTGTGTAATATTAATACAAATTGTAGTTTGACCAAGAGTAAAGCTGTAAGGAGTGGCCCACACAGTGTCACCAAATAAATATGCAAGTACTCTCAAACCATAAATATCTCTTCACAGATCAGCCACAAAGAAAGGGTTGAATATATTTAATAATAAATAATAAAAGAACAAGACAATGCTAAAATAGATATTCACAGTGAGATCAGAGTTCAAAATCACTGAAGGACATTCTCAAATAAATAAAGAAAAATATGTAAACTAAGCTTCTCTATATTCCTGATTGTATCTAAGAGAGTAACTATACCCTAGAAACTTACTTATAGAGCAAGGCAGGTATAGTGAATGAGTCTTGTTGCTGCCAGGTCCAAGGCAAAATACATAAGCTGTGTCCCTCTAAGACACTTTGCAAAATAATATCTCAAATATTACTGCTGGAATAGCTTGTAGAATGACATCATTTCTTGTCATCTGACTTTAGTTCCCAGATGAAACCCCCACTGTTGGAAGCTGGCAGTATTTAATATCTACTTGTAAAAATACATAGACCTCAGATCTTTGGCAGATGCTGGAATTCATAAAACAATTTAATTCCTCCACATTTTAAGACTAGTAATTATTTCACCCTAAAGACAATACAGACAGAGTTTCTCAGGACAAACTCTCTGTCTTTAGCTCACTGAAAACTGAAAGCTACCATCTTTTATTGTGCAGCCATAAGGTAATTTAATTTCAGCTATTTTTCTGAAGTTAACCTTCTGTATTCCAGTTTCCACTGTTAAAGTATATACATTTAAAGAATTACAATAGTGCATGTACATTCCTTTTCTATTCCAGTAGTGCACACTGTAGTTACATTTCAGACAGCACTTTGCAAAAACCTTTTCAATGCACACTTCTGTACCAGCAGTTTGATATACACATGACATACATTTCTAATAGATTTGTAACGCAAGCATCTTATAAAACTCATGCAAAATTCCAGATAACTGTGTTGGCAGTGTCCCCTTTTGTCATAGGTGTCTCCTTTGAAGACATCCTATAAATCTTTAAACAGAGAGGTGGTTGGATGTCCAGCAACCCTACATCTTAGAAATCAGTTCTCCTGGAGACTTTTGCTACTGGACCCTGCACCACCTGAGTGACTCCACCTGCTGATGAGCTCATTGACTTGCTCTCAAGATGGGCATGGAAGGACACTGACATCATAGAGACCATTCCTCGCAAACCAGATAGGATAGTGGCACCACCTGTGGATAGGCAGTTTTGGGGGAAGAGAGTTCCTATTGATGCTATGGTCATTGCTGCGGCCACCAAGAAGAAACTAGCTGAAGAAAGATCCACTGTCCATCCCTCAACAGGGGCGATGGACAGATTTGGGAAGTGTGTCTATGCTTCAGCAACCTTCGTTTTGAGGTCTGTGAACTATTTGCCACATTTTACTAGGCTACAGAGGGATTTGATCAAGGAGTTATCACATACCCTCTGGGGTGCTGTTTCTGATGAAATTCAGGCATCTGTTACTTCCTAGCTAACGATCCTACAGTCCATATTCAATTCATCTATGAGTGTGATCTCACATATCGCGGAAGGAACCTCAAAGCAATTGGGTTCAGGCTTTTCCATAAGGAGACACTCCTAGATGCGCACCGCTGAGTTTGTGGAGCCTTTCAAGTCTTCTTTCATCAATACTCGTTTTGATGGAATGTCTTTATTGGCCACAAAGTGAAAGACACACTGTCCAGGTATGAAAAAGACAGAAAGACCCTGTCTGCCATGGGCATGCCTTTATTGACTCCTCAGTGAACCTTTTCCAGGAAACAGTATGGTTCAAGAAGTCTCAGGGTCCTTTTCAAGACATGTGGAGAAGGTTCCCCAAGAGGCAGAGGAGGGAACGCTAATGGATGAAGACATGCCAGTGACAGATATGGCCCACAGAACCAGGGAATAGTTCTTCGACAAACCCTACTAGTGCTGCTGAAAGGAGGCCCGATTGTTCACCGACGGGATGATTATCCCTGCACCACAGAGCCTAGCTAGATATGACAAAGGATACTTGGGTGCAAAAGGTTATTTCCAGAGGCTATATAATACCCTTTTGCTTTTCATCCCCAGTCTCAAGAAAAATCCCTGATGTTCCACCTAGTCAGAAGGAACAAGTAGCAATTCAAATACAGAAGCTGCTAGAAAAAAAAAAAAAAAAAAAGTCATCCAAGAGGTCCTGCCAGACCAAGCAGTATTTGTAACTTACTCATGGTTCTTTTTGGTGCCAGAGAAAACAGGGGACTGGAGACTAATTGTGGATCTCTCCAAACTAAACAAGGCAGCTTGAAGAACGAAGTTTCAGATGGTCATCGTTCAGTCCATTCTCCCCTTTCTGGGCAAGGATGACTGGATGTGCTCTATTGACCTTCAGGATGTGTACTATCACATAAAGATGACAGATGATCCAGAAGATACTTACACTTCAGGCTGGGAGCCAATCATTGTCAGGGTACTGCCCTTTAGACTCACCACAGCCCCCAAGGTGTTTACCAAGTGCATGACGATAGTAGCAGCTCACATGAGAGTACAAAGATTCTGAGTGCTTCCATATGTAAACAACTGGCTCATTACCGCTCCGACCAGGCATCAGCTCATGTGTGCAAGAGACCAGGTTCTCTAGACTTGCTGTCTTCTGGGGATAACCATAAACTACAACAAATCACATCTACAACCAGTTCAAAGTTTAGAGTTTATAGGAGCAGTTCTCAATACAAAAACAACCATTACTTCCCTACCATTATTGAGAGTTCAGAAAGGTAATCTGCAACAATAACATTAGTACTACTTGCCAGGATTTGTATGAGAATTCTTCAATGTATGTTCAATGGTTGATTCTTTATCAGCCTATATCTTACAAGACAAGAATCGCTCACATCTGCAAAAAAGATTTGAAGTGGTGCATTCATTCAGAGCAAGTTCTACAAGGTCATCTGTTCATTCCCTCTCAGTTCTAGGCCATAGTGACCACGGACGCTTCCCAGCTAAGGTAAGGGGGACATTATCTGGGGAAGATAGTCCAAGGCACATGGTTTCCCAAGGAGGCCAATTTGTATATGAATGCCCTAGAGATGAGATCAGTGCTGTTAGTGTTGCAGGCATTTCAGAATGCTCTCCCTTTTGAGACATTTGCAGTACAGGCGGACAACATGTCGGTTGTCTTACATCAACAAACAGGGAGGAACCAAATCCTACTCATTGTGTTGAGAAGCTCTCAGAGTATGACAGTGGGTGATCTGTTCCAACTGTTTTCTTTTAGCAATGCACATTCTGGGGAAGTCCAGTGTGATAGCAGACAAACTGAGCAGGTGCATTCTTCTACCTCATGAATGGTCCCTCAAGAAAAAGATTGTGAACACAGTCTACTGACATTGAGGCCAGCCTTGCTGAGATGTATTCACATCCCCCTGAACAAAAAATGTAGTGGCTACTTTGCCCTAATCCCCAAGGGATGGCCTGCTTCGTGATTGGACCCCCCTGTCTCCTTTATGTGTAGCCTGCCGCTGCATTAATTCCCAAATTTCTTCAGAAAGCTGCAAGGTTCAAGAGCAGAGTCATCCTCATTACCCCTTATTGGCCTCAACAAATATGGTTTCCCTTCCTTTAGCCTCACATGATTCGACCACCTTGGTTTCTGGATCCATCTCCAGACCTTTTGTTTCACTCAATGGGCATGATACATCCAGACATAGTAAATCTTAGGCTGGCTGCCTGGTTCCTCCAGTTCCATTAATAGTCAGAAAACCTATGCTCTCTTTTCCTGTCCTTTATATTCTTTTGTCCTCCCATAAAACCTTCTACCAGGAAACTATACTCCAGCAAATAGTAGAGATTTATTATTTGGGCTCAAAAACATAATATTGAACCTTTCACAACCCCCATTCATAGTATCTTGGAATTTCTAGCATAACTTTGTGAAAAAGGAGCTAAATCTTCTACTGTTAAAGTACAGTTAACAGCGATGTGAAATTTTTTTGTTGGAATAAGTGGTTCTTGTGTAGCATCCCTTAAGTTGAGCAAAGCATTTTTGAAAGGCAATCTGCTCTTAATAAACCTTGTGCTGCAGTTAATTACACAATGTCCCTTTGAATACTCAGCTACATGTGAACACAAATATCTTTCATAGAAGACAATTTTCTTAGTAGCCATTACCTCGGGCAGAAGAATTTCCGAAATCTAAGCATTGTGTCTAAAACCTCCATATTTGATTTTCCATAAAGACAGAGTTATTTTGCGTATCAACCCACCATTTCTTCCAAAGGTGGTGTCAGAATTAAATATAAATCAATTGGTTTAATTTGCCAGTATTCTTTTCCAAATTTTTTAAAAAGGAGAATACGTGTTACATTTATTATTTATTAGATGTTCATAGACGGTTGCATTTTTACTTGCATAGAACTAAAAACATCAGAAATTCTGGCCAATTGTTTGTTTCATATGCAGAACCAACATTGGGTAAACCAGTCACCTCTACATGGACAACAAATTGGATTTCCTTTATGTATAATAAATTGGACATTGCTCTGACAAAGAGCCCATTCCACCAGATCCACGGCAACTTCCACAGTTTTTCACTCCAGAGTGTTCATGATGATATTTGTGCAGCAGCTACTTAGGCTACTCCCTATACCTTTATTACTCATTACAAATTAGATCTGGTCTCCAGAGGAAGGGCATTTCTTGGTTCTGTGGTGCTCAGGAATATCCTTCTTTGAGTCCGCCCTGGAAATTAGGTAGCTTGGGACTCTGCCCCATCATTTGAGGACAGAATGAAAATTGACAGCATCAGATAAAGAAGTTATATGCTCATCATAATGTTCCATCTGTGTTGTCCATTTTCATTCTTTTCAGCTCCCCTCTCACCAACCCCCATCCTTAAGGCTTCTGGAAGAATGAGTGTTTAGAGGACCTGTATGTCCTTATTTTTACATAAACTCCAGATATAGTTACTTCATGATGATTTCCATCTTTTACTTTCTACCAAGGCTTGAGCAAACAAGATCTGAGGTAATTGGAGTTGGTGCATTATGGGTGAGAGAGAAGCTCAAGAGTTTTTGGTTGACATGTGCTTTAGCAACAGTCGGATCCGAACCCATCAGTTAAGGAAGAATGAAAATGGACAACACAGATGGAATGTTATGGTGAGTACAAAACTTATTTTTTTAGCATTTTGACCCCATGGATTTTATCACAGTTAAGAGAAAATGCACAGCTATGATGCATTTGAGCTTGTTTCTCTGACTCTATACCAGCTTGTGTTATACCTTTTTCATTTATTTATTTTATTTTAACTTTTTCATAGTCTTGATAATAACTCCCTTCCATGCTCTCACAGACTTTTGAATGCTACTCAGTAAGCAGAGTTAAGAGGATTCTAGCTCAGTAACTCTGGTCTCATTCCTCCTTGTGGGAATCCTTTTCAAAGGCTACCAGATGTGCCTTGAGATCTTCTACCTGACAAGCGTTTTAACAGAGGAACTCTCTTTAGCATTGATAAAGTTCTGGCAGTGGCTATCATGTCCTAGTTGCAGCAGCTTTGGATTGCAAGAGTTGTTCAACTGTTGTCATTTAAACATTTAGACAGAAATGATATAGTGCTCAATATTTAATCACTACACAGCATAGTGCCATTTCACAACAGCACAGGAATGTTTTTTTTTCAGACGAGGTAGGTTTGCTTAAACAGTGAAAGGTACAAGTCAGGACTTTTGGCGTGAAAGGTTTGCCAGAAATTATTGTTGCTCACTACATTGGTGGGAAATTAATATTCCATAATTCCAAGGATTATCAAAAATATGCAGTTTTATTCCATGAAGAAACAAAAAGCAGTGCTGCTTTCTCTTACACAGCCCAGTGCACCAAAGTAACTTTCTGAACAAAAGGAAAACAAAACAAACATATATCATGCCCCACCCCCCCAAAAGTCCCAGTTTCATCACAAACAAGGCAGCAGTTACTTCCAAATAGCCCATTAATTATTTTCTGTTGGGAGATAGTAGTAATCAAAGTCCGTAACTACCAGATGCTCTCCTGTAGAGTTTCTCTCCTATGGATTCATTCACAGGAAGATTTTCAGGAATTCACAGAAATGATCACAGTTACTCTTCCTTACTGTAGTAAAATATGAGAACTGAGGTTCCAGCTAGCCATTTTCCCTCTGCTAGAGGCCAAACTCTGTCTGGTTTGGTAGCGCTGTCTCCTTTACACCCTGATTAATTACTTAAATGGCTGTATGAACTGAACTTTGTGGGAATCCTCTCTGCCTAATACAAAAACATTTTTAACTACATTATGCAGTATGTCTGTGTACAGCCTTAATACACAGTGTTTCCTTCAGTTTTAAAACACCAGTTCTAGCTATACAATACTGACATTATCTTAACATCATTTTAGACACCATTCTGGATAAAACCTCCACACTTTTACAAAATACAGTAATTAATAACACTTCATATATTTAAATCATACTGCAAACAACATAGAGACTAAGTTTGTGTATAAGCAGCAGGACCTTGCAGGTAGATTTTTGCTTTAAGTGTATCCTGCATCACAGGCAATAAAGTAACAAGACAGTAGTTTACACTCAGACTGCTCTCTTAAAGAACACAAATAAGGCTTGTATTTCTACCGTAATTTATACCTTCAAAAGTTAAAAAGATTCATTTTGACTTGGCAGGTAAAACCCATATGAAACCAAAATTAATTCATAATACACAAACACTAATTAAGATTACCCAGTAAGTTAACTTCAGTAAGAGATCAGCTCTCAAGAGTATAAATAAATGGGCTTTGAGATCTGCTCCATATACTTAGTTTTCTGTAAAGTATGCTAAAAACCCTCATGCTACAGGCCAGTGGTGACATCCTTGTTCAAATGTTTACCTTAACTACAGTCCCTGCTTCACCTGTAAAAGACAGTTTGAATGTAAAGCCAGTTGAAAATGGCATAATACTTATCATTGTAATGATGACATTTAATTGTTTCATAGAATACTGTGGTCTCTCTCTGTCTCTGCAGTTAGTGGGGGCTATTGTGTTTCATTTCATTGATATTCAGTGTTAAACTCTTAGCCTAGGAGGTTTCTCTGTATTTATAAGTGTTAGTCACATATCTTTGAATCTATTACTGCACAATATTTGAGTTGTTTGGCTTCTGCTACATACCTACAGTCAACTGCATTATGAGCTGAGTTAAGTACAAACTTGCAGTGTTAAAGATTGTACTGCATTTTATTTTTCTGTGTATTTAATTGTTTAATTGAATATTGTGGTCTGGGTCTCTCTGAGGTTATTTATTTTTCTATTTAATTTAGGTTCATAGGTTCATACTAGGCTATCTGCCCTAGGGCATTTATAAGCCTAGCCAGAGTGTGTTTGGCTTTCGCCACCCATTTTAAATGAATTTTGCTGTGCCCTTTTTTGAGGTTAGTATACTGTGCCTCTGTCTAACAGTGACACAGAAGTGGTACCCGGGGTAAACCTATGATCTCCCATCCACTCATCAAGATTCCTCTTGAAGAGAGTCAATGAGGGACTCTGCCTAACCTGGACTGGGATTTTATTCCAGAGTGAAGGGAGCCTCTGGGTTATGAATCTGTCCCTCCAGCATGTCCTATTTATTTCAGTGCTGAGGTTCAAGTCTCTTGAGCGCGTAGCTCGATGGGATTTGGATTTTCTGAGGTGCAGCATGTCCATTGATTCCGGGTTGGACATGGCTTTATACGTCAGGCACAGATCGCCTCTGAGCAGGAGGTATGCCACTGAGTAGAGCTGGAGTTTCTTTAACCGGGCAGCATATGGCATCTGTTTGAGCCCTTTGATCCTCTTGGTGAAGTACTTTTAGGGTCTTTCCAGTTGCTGCAGGTGTCTGGTAAGGTACATCCCAAAAGGAGCATTGTACTCAATTACGGGCCTGATGAGGGATAAGTAAAGAGGCACGATGACCTCCCCTGATCTAGATGTGAATCCCTTCATGATTAGGTGGGCTATATAAAATGTTCTTCTAACCACTTTGGCCACGTGGTTGTCAAATGAGAGATTGCTATCAACTTGGGTCCCCAGGTCCCTAATTACTTCTTCTGTACTTAATGGATTACCACCTATGTGGTAATTTGTGGGCACTTTGTTTTTGCCAAAGGGGATGACTATACACTTTTTGGCGTTTTGAGGCCATGGCTCTGGCACCAGTTGTCTGTTTCTATGAGGCCATTTTGGAGGATGCTTGTGTCGGCTGGAGAGTCGATTATGGTGCCCAGCTTGCAGTCATCTGTGAACTTGGTCAGCCACAGTCCTTCCGTGTTGGCCTGTACCTCCGAGAAATATATACCGAACAAGAGAGGTCCCAGGACTGAGCCTTGTGGGATGCCACTTGTAACTGGTTTGGAGTCTGACATGGCTCCAGCAATTTTAACCATGTGGGTTCTGTCCTTAAGCCAGTTTGCAACCCATCTAGTGACATAGGGGTTTATATTTAAGCTGGTGAGCTTATCTATAATGCCCGAGTGGGGTATTTTATCGAAGGCTTTTGCGAGGTCCAGGTAGGCTGTGTGGACCACCTTCCCCTCGTCAATGGCCTTGGTGACTGTTTCAAAGAAATCAACCAGGTTTAAGAGGCAGGATCTGCCCTTAACAAAGCCGAACTGGGTAGGATCCAGTGTCTGTAGGTCCCCAATATTTTTATTTATGAGGTCCATGATGATCCTTTCCATAGCTTTGCAGACCAAGCTAGTCAGGCTTATGGGGCGATAGTTTCCAGGATCCGTTGAGGCACCATCTTTGTGGAGAGGGACCACTGTTGCTGTACATTGTTTCATAGAATACTGTGGTCTCTCTCTGTCTCTGCAGTTAGTTTCCCGCTCACCCTCTCTGTTCTTGCTCTGGTATTAATCTTGGTGGCTATGGAATTACCCGCCCCTCCTGTAAATTTGTGTTTGAACACTCCTCCTGGGTCTATCTCATTTGCTCACTCAACCGAGTACAGTGAAATCATACTTTGACTTCAGACACTCCAACCAGTCCCATCTGTTCAGCTCTATCCCAGCTCTATTCCAGTCTAGTATCACTAGCTTAGATGTGTCCAACCTGCGGCTCACGGGCTGCATGCGGCCCTCAGAGCTCTGCCATGCGGCCCTCTACCTCTAACTCCAACATCGATGTACGCATGCCCCAAAATATTTTTTTGTTGTGTTTTCCGCGCCCGTGACCTGTAACTCTAACATCGGTTTGCGCATGCACCACCTTCTAGTTTTGATTATTTTGCGCCAAAGAAGGGTCTGTGTGTTTGCGCCATTATTTCATGCCAAAGAATCAATGTGTGTGTTCTTGCTGAAGAGGGACTCATCTATGGATTTGCTGCCATTGCCTTTTAAAGAGACAGCACTTAACCTGTGTTAATAGGTAAGTATGGTGTGAGTGAGTGCATGGATGAAAGCAGAATGTTTGTGTGCGTGAAAGTAGAAGTGTGTGTGTTTATGTGTGCATGACAGAAAGACAGAGAGAGACACATGCACAAAGAGGCTAATGTATGAACAAGTTAGCTCACAAATGCATCCTACATTAAACGTACACTTTCATTAAATTGCAGCTTTCCTGACAGGGAGATTGTTGTATTGAATATGAAATCATACCTCTCAACTGTATGGATTTTCGAAGAATGTCTGGATTTTTGCCTCATCTTCCAATTTGTGCCTTTTGCTTAGGAAATAAAAGTAGTCATCCAAGGTAATGCAGTCCCAGGGAGTAAGAATGAGACAGCAGCCTAGGGTTAATGGGTCAGTAGTGGATTGACTAATGTGGGTCTGTAGCATATAAAGTTTATTGTTTTTTTTGACAAACAAAAAAATCACCCAGTACTGTCTTGTCATTGGTGGGTTCTAAGCAGTGATAGATTGGATAACAGTAAGCATATCTTTGGTGGATCATCAATACTGGCAAATCAGGTGGGCACAATGTCATTTTTTAAATGTTGGGGGTTTTAGTGCGTATGTGTGTGTTTGTGTTGGGAGTGCTGCAATAGTAGATGATTATTAAAGACAGAGACTTACAAACTGTGGAGAATATGTTTCTTTGTTTCAAAACCTGATACTTGGGTACTAGGAATGCCAAAAATAGATTTTTTTAAGACATAGCTTCTTGCCATTTACAGTGGATGGATATTTACATTTAATGGACAATGTTAGTAGTATGAGTGTGGTCCTGTAGGGATCTGGAGGATGCTAAGTCTACCACTGCCAATGTCTTGTAAAGTGACCTGGAAATGGATATTGGGATGTTACTGAAAAAATACTGTAAGTGGGCTTTGAAATGTGATTTAATTAAACAAAGTGCACTTGCAATTTACAGGCCATAATTTAATTTATTTCAGGTAGTCCAGATCCTGGTAGATTGTATACCATTAGACTTAATTAGGGAGAGGTGTCATTCTGTGGAAATAAGCAGACCTAGTTTCAGTGAAAGCTATGTGGTTGTTTGCAGGTAGGAAGTTGCAGGATGTGGAGCCAATGTGTTTTATTATTTTTAATGGATTTGTCATTTCAAAGTATGGTTTTCTTTGTTGCAAAAGAAGGCAGGATTGAATGAGCCATATAATGCTTAACTGATAATAATGAGATAGAAACATTATACGTGATGTATAATGTTTGCAGCTACACTTGTTTCAATGGTGTCTGTGATGCATAACTATTTTTGGGCCTGTGTCCCAATTTATTTTTTCGCTTTGTCCAGAATTCTTGCTCTAAGGTTGAGAGGTATGGTTCCATGCTAAATCAGAAGGTTGTATTTACCTTGGAAGACTTTTCAGCATAATTATGAGAAACAAAGCGTTTTAAATATCTCCACTTATTTCCAATATAAACTGCCATGTAACCTTGCAAATAACTTTCTTATTAAGCTACTTTAATTCATTTGGAATTGACAGGTATGCTTCATTGGTTCTGATGTAAGCATAGTGTGCTGTGACTGATTTCTTGCAGCAGTCTGTGGTTTACTTATCACAATAATTTTTCTGTGTTTCTGTGTGTAATCAATTTAACAGTTTTAAAGATGTTTTCCAAAATTAAATAAATACATAATAAATAAAAAAAGTAATCTTTTCTTCACTTTGAGCTATTGACAAAGTCTGGGATTTTGTTTTTTTCAAAAGCGATGGTCAGCATTACAGCTTAGTAAACAGTCAGTCTGTGAATAATTCTGCCCAAATTAAAATGTCTGAATGTCAAATGGCTTTAGATTGGAGGGAAGTTATATGTTTACTCCAGTATGTAATTTGATCTTAGAGAGTTTATAGATTTCATATTGATTTAATTTTTGCTGAGCAGTTGTTTGTTGATTTATTGATGGTGGGAAATTACATGGATGAATCCATCTCTGTTATGATTTTTTTTCAGATATTTTGACTTCCAGACAATTTCAATCAGTGAGACTGTGTCATGTGATTACTGAGGTTGCCTATTTTACAAGTAGGGGCTCCTTTTATGTGTGTGTGTGTGTGTGTGTGTGTGTGTGTGTGTGTGTATAAGAGAGAGAGATTTAATATGTATACTGAATATATTTTAGTTAAATAGGCCCCTCTTCTTAGACAAGTAGACTTGAGTAACCAATATTAGATCTTAACCATCCAGCTGGGAAAGTTTAGTATGTGGATTTTCCTTCCGGTTTGATGAAGGCTATGCTACTTACTTAAGGAGTACATTCATGGCTATCCATCCAGTTGTAGTGTTGTTTATCTACATTGTTTGATAATGAGAGGAGATTTTTACAGAAGTTGAAAGTTTTTGTGTCAAGAACTTGTCCATACAAAGTGGCTTGTTTATGTTGCAGTGAAGGCTGTGGTCTTCGTAGTGAGTGTTTTAAATATAACCAGTATTTCTGAGGTGGAGAAAGTCTCTTAAGGCAGGATCTTTCTTAGCCTGGAAAGCAAGCCAGTGATGAAATTTATAGGGGCAAGTTAGAGACAGAGGAAAGCAAGAAGCTTTTTAGTCTGTTTGGATAACTAAGTGAACTCAGTCCTTTGACCTTTTTTTGTCAGAAATGGTTGTAGTCTTTCTTTTGACAGGGTGTTTTGCTGAAGCACATGCTAAAAGGGGTGTTGCGCTCAATAATTGCTCTTGTAAAGGAAGAATACAGGGATATTATGACCTCCTTGTCCCTGGATGAGATACCCTTACTAATGAGGTGGGCCATGTAAAAAGCTTTCCGTACAACGGAGACAACGTGGTGGTCAAAAGTCAAATTTCTATCAACCTGGGTGCCCAAGCACCTCATGACTGATTGCATGCTTACAACATTGTTATTAATGTGATAATTTATTGGGACATCACTCAAAGGGGATGGTTGTGCATTTTTTGGCATTTAGCTTGAGGCCATGTTTCTGGCACCAGTCATTTGTTTGGGTGAGACCCTCTTGTAGCTTATTCAGAATTGTTTTATTAAGTCAGTAATGTGAATTCTTTACTTTATTGCAAATTTGTTGGCTTATTTTTGTGGATTATAGTACTGTAGGACTGCTAATGTTGACATTGTATGTAGATGGACTGCTGGAGTGGTTTTCCCAGTGAGAAATTCTAGTGCTGTAGTGAATATCTGTTTATTTGTAAAAAAATCTATACATTAACTAAGATGTTAAAGTTAACTGTTAGATTAGAGGATTAAAATCAGAATGAGAATTAGAGTTTTAAGGCAAATATTAGGCATTTATTACATTTATTAATTGTTCGAATGCACCTACAGTACAGCCAGGAGGTCGACTTTGGCCTCCCGTGGTAGTGAAAGAGTTAACTATATGCTATATTTTATATGCGGCCCCAAGACAATTTCTGTTCACTCAATGCAGCCCTGGCAAGCCAAAAGTTTGGACACCCCTGCGACTAGCTCATTCTACCTAATACAGAGAGAACACTTGTGAAGGGCAAGCCACTTGGTCCTTAATTTTGAATTATCTTCTGTTTCTCCTTTCTCCCTTTCCACTTTCCAAAAAAAAAAAAAAAAAAAAAAACATTTCTAAGCTTGTTTCCTGCCTTTCCTGTAACTAGTCTAGTCCAGATACAGATTTGCTGTAACCAGGACTGTTTGTAAGCTTCTGAGTCCCCAAAGCCTTTCTGTGTTGGAGGGAAGCCTTCTAGCTTATCAGTGGGAGTGGTAAGCACTAGGTAGCCTATCTACTACAAGAGTTGTTTCTGGCCCAGAAATTGTAGTTTATTGGCTGTTTGGGCAGTTTTTCCATATCTTTCAACTTTCTGTTTTAAAAGCCTGCGTTTGCGCTTGTTTTAGCTTATCAGTGGGATTGGTAAGCACTAGGTAGCCTATCTACCACAAGATCCAGGTACAGGTTCTTAGTTTTAGCACTTGAATTTGCTTATTTGTGCTCAGAACTTGTTCAAAACTTGTTGTTAGCACTAAATAAGCTACAAATTACTACAGCACTTAACCTTCCTCTTTACTTAGAGGAAAACAGTTTTCCTCACTGCTTAGAGAAAAAACAGCTCTTAATACTCACTTTCCTCACATATCTAGAGGAAAGTAGTTTTTTATTCAGGTATGTCCAAGGGTCAGCTTCCAGTGTTCTCTCCTGTCCGTCTGATGAATCTGGGCATCTTGAGGCAATGTAGCAGTTGCCTCATGTACACACACAACAGTCTCCTCCTACCACCCAACACCACAACCTGTGAGAGATGCACTTATCTAGCCAAACTGGAGGTAAAACTCTCTCCAACCATGACTGAAATTGACAGTCAAGAGGAGAAGGTAAACACTTGCACCACACCACACTCATCACATAGTCCCATTAAACGTACACCACCAAAATCCACACATAGAAACACAAAAACATTCACAGAGGCTCTCAATAATAATCTGCTCAAGCAACAGAGACCTCGAAAGCAGAAACACAAGCAACCTCCACCCCCCAGAACAACCCAAATGACACATAGCCCACAGACTCAGTGTGCCAATAAACCACAGTCCATAAGGCAAACCAAAGTACCCAACACACTAGTCATAGATGACTCTATAGTCAGTCACACTGATGTCCCACTCACCAGGCTAAACAAGGAGAAGGTTACTGTCAGCTGCCTGTCAGATGCCAGGATCCACCACATAACCCACGCACTCAGGTCACTCCACAACAAGTACAAATATGACTCTGTCATTGTCCATGTTGGTGTGAATGACCTGAGATGTACCGCCCTGGACTACATGAAAAGAGACATGGAAGAGCTCTCCAATCTTGTAGCCCAGGCAGGTATGACCCGAGCCCTGAGTAGCATCCTGCCATCGCCCAGAATGATACCAGCAGTACAAGGACAAAATGCTTAACTTCAATGATTGGCTAAGCTTCTGGTGTCATTCTAAGAGGATCCAGTATCTGTCTGCCTGGGACAACATAGTTGACAGACCACGATGCTTTGCCGGAGATGGCCTGCACCTGTCGCCCCTGGGATTCTGGATACTTGGCTAAGGCTCTTGCCGCCCATATAGTGCCTTTTTTAGGCAAGGTTCATTTGACAAATTCACCACAGTAACAGGAAAAGGCAAGCAAAAACTGAGGGTAATGCTACTCAATGCACTAACTCGAGGCACTCCTTAAAATGGAGAACATCGATATCTGTGCAGTGACTGAGACCTGGTTCAAGTCTCTAGAGAGCACCCCTGCATTACCAGGCTATAACTCATGCCACACTTTTTGGCCATCTAACCTGGACCAGAACACCAAAGGCAGAGGTGTGTCCATATTCATTAAGGATGCCCACACCTCCAGGCTAGTTGCGCAGCATAATGCATCCGAGGTTATCCAAGTGCAACTAACTCGGGCAAAACTGCAATCCATATTGTAGCTTGCTACAGATCCCCCACCATGCCCCAGGATTCCCACTCCTCTTTTCTTGATATACTGGAAAATATTAGGATTCAACCAAACACCCTAATAATGGGCGATTTCAACTACCCCACCATAAACTGGGAAAACGACTCATGTACCAACTCCTTCGCTCAATGCTTTCTGGAATTCATAAATTCTAATGCCCTGGATCAGCTTATCCACACCCCCACCAGGGGCAACAATATCCTAGACCTAGTCGTTACCAACATGAGTGAACGGTGTTCCACACTTGAAGTCAACTCCTTGTTGGTCAGATCTGACCATAAGCTAATCACCCTAGATATCCGCATTCCCGTCCCCACCCACCATTAAGAAAACCACGGTAAAAAATTTTTCCAAAGCCAACTTCATGCTTCTTAAGACAGAGGTGGCAAACTTCATGACACCCATGCAGATGGACAATACAGTTACGACTGCTGAATCCTACAGAAATGTACTCTGTAAGCACTTAAACGAGTGCATGGATCGTGCTATCCCAAACAGAACCAAGATGCTATCCTCCAAAAAAAAGGAAGCTAATCTGGTGGTCCACTGCCATAAACAAACTCTACAATAGAAGGAAGAAACTGTTGCAAAAGAGAGTAAAATCCCATGAGTGGAGGAGGTCCCTGGTCAGCCTCAGTAAGAAGCTGAGATCCCTTATTAGATCCTCCAAAGCTAGCTATGAAAACAAAATCACCACTGATTCTAAGGGCAACCATAAAGCATTCTGTAGCTATGTCAAGAATCTCAGTGGCAACACCCAGATCTACTCTGAGTTGCAACACAATGGCACGAAAATTACAGAACCAACTGTTTGCCACCATCCTGACAGATAGGTTCAGTAATAACTTTTCCCCCTCTCACCCCCTAAAGGGCCCATATATATACAGGAAGAATGCAGAGTCCCTGTAATCACATCTATGCAGGTAAAAGCTGCACTTTCTAAAACCAAAAACACGGCATCCATGAGTCCTGGTCTAAATGAAGTAATTCCCACTAAACCATTAGTCAGGGTACAAAAGAAATAATTTTAATCTGTGTTTGCTCACAAGCCCCTATAAGACTATAAAGCAGCAGTAGGCTTTATGCTACATGGGTATATGGTGAATGAATATATACATACCATAATGTAAAACATTACTGCATCATTATTAATAGTGTTAAAAATACTTTAAGATACTATAAATGCATTTATTATTAATATAAATATTGTAAGCATAAATATTAATAGTTGGATGGATATAATATACATATAAGCATGTTATGATAATTTCTGCATTTTAAATAATGTTGTTTTCACCTTTGTCAACTTATAACCACATAGAGTTGGTGGATATTTTAGTAGTAATATTTTATTTTTCAAGAAGTGTTTTAGCACAATGATTAAGTGTATACAATTGATTAATTGAAAGGAAAAGGCGGTTTTTAATGGTATTTAAAGGTAAAGTGAAGTTGTGTCAGATGTTCTGATGAAATCTAGCTTATCTAGATGAAAGCGCTTAACCTACTGCATTCTATCTCTGTTGTACGTGTCTACAATAAAAGAACAGATCTGTGGTATATCCTTGGTTCCTGTTAATTTTCTAGCCTTTTGTGGGCTGCATTCAGAGTGTTTCATCCATGAGTCCGGACAACATCCCAGGCTGTGTTTTACATGAACTTCAGAACGAACCAGCTCCCCGCCTAAGCACCATGTTCAATCATAGTCTCACATCAGGCCCAGTGAATGGCGCACAGCAACAGTTATCCCACTCCACAAAGGGGGAGCCACCACTGTTCCTGGAAACTATCGCCCTATTAGCCTGATGAACCTGGTCTGTAAGGCCATGGAATGTATCATCATGGAACTCATAAACAAAGACATTGGTAACCTCCAAACTCTGGACCCCACCCAGTTCGGGTTTGTGAAAGGCAGATCATGCCTTCTGAACCTGATTGACTTCTTTGAGGCAGTCACCAAAGCTGTAGATGAGGGTAAGGTGGTTCACACAGTCTATTTGGACCTCGGCAAGGCTTTCGACACCATCCCCCATTCTGTAATTATAGCTAAACTTACTAAATTAGGAATAAATCCCTACGTCACAAGACAGGTTGCCAACTGGCTCACTGACGGAACCCACACTGTAAAAGTTGCAAACTCCAAATCTGACTTCAAACCAGTGACAAGTGGAGTACCACAGGGTTCAGTACTGGGAACTCTCCTATTTGATGTCTACTTCTCTGAAGTACAGGCTAACAGAGAAGGCCTCTGGCTAGCGAAGTGCGCAGATGACTGCAAACTTGGAGCCATAGTCGAGTTCCCAAATGATGTGGATATCCTACAGAAGGGCCTCACTGAGCTAGATGCCTGTTGTCAGAAGTATGGTCTCAAGCTCAATGCCAGAAAGCGCATCATCATCCCCTTTGGTAAAAACTCTGTACTCATGAACTACCACATAAACGGCAGTCTACTTAATGCCGAATGTGTGATAAGAGACCTTGGGACCCAGGTGGACAGTAGTCTCTCCTTTGATAATCACATCACCACAGTAGTCAGGAAATCCCTCTGTGTGGCACACCTCATCAAAAAAGGGTTGTCATCCAGGAAAAAAGGTCATTGTTCCTCTCTACTCGGCACTCATTGGACCCATTATAGAATACAACAACCCTTTTGGAATGTACCTCACAAGACATCTGCAGCAGCTGGAAAGGCCACAGAAGTACCTCACAAAGAGGATTACTGGCTTCAAACAGATGCCCTACACTGACAGTCTCAAAAAACTCTAGCTTTACTCTGTAACATATTGCCTACTCCGAGGAGATCTCTGCCTAACATATAAAGCTATGTGAAACCCAGAGCTGTTGGACATGCTACACGTAAAGAAATCCAAATCCCTCCAAGCTACATGCTCTAGGGACCTAAACCTTGTCACCACAATAAACAGGACATGCTGGAGGGATAGATTCCTGTCCCAGAGACTTCCTGTACTCTGGAACAAGCTACCCAGCCTCAAGAAAAATCTTGATGAGTGGATAGGAAATAGGAAATACACCCCAGGGATCACTTCTGTGGCTCTGCTCAATAGTGGCACAGGAAATTAACTTTCTTGGGTGGCATAAGCCAGGGAACCTTGTTGGCTAGGCTTACTTAGGCGCTTGGGCCAATAGCCTAGTACCTACCTATGACCTATGAAATGCCTAGCCAGAAATTTCTTTCTAGAGAGCAGATCACATTTAGGCAGACTACAGGATTGTAAAGACAGACTGAACTTGCTAATTTTTATTACTGCTGTCATTTCTTAGCAGCCCTGTAATGATCAACAGTCATTTTCCTGGAAATCAAAGTGCTGAAATAGTAAGCATGTAAAAAAAAATTACATGTGATCTACCTTGCCTGTTTCACCTGGTAGTTAGTAGGTAAGGGTGTTCTTAAAAGCCATTGTTGGTCCCTCTTCAAAAGAACATAGCTTGGTTTGTTCAAATTACAAATCTGGTCTGATTCTTAAAATCAGAACACTAGAGGAATGTAAAACATTTGTGTGACACCCCAGTGGGAGTGTTAATTGATTGACATTTATGAAAATAAATCTGCAATGTCTCTGACTTAGTGGTATTTAGGTGTACATTTAAGATTAAATTAAGTTAACTTTGTTAATTAATAACAAACCAGTCACTCAAGTCACACTTTTTCTAGTTTTAATTACATTATTAAATCTTATAAACCATATTTTTCATTAGAAACTTAAGTATGGCTGTGAACGAATGGAACAATACAAGTGTGGGAGGGAGGAGGTTATATACTTTATTACAGAACATGAATTCAAGTTGCAGAAGCTTAAAGGGATTGGAGAATTGGAAGTGGGTGGGGGTGTAGTGGAATAATAAAAATAAACATTTGTCACTGTTTTTCCTTGGTTTGTTCTCTAGAAGAAGTATGTATTTTTATGTAAAACAAGTTAGATTAAACACTTGGCATCTGTATGGCTCCAGCTAAAAAAAAAGAACTAAAGCTGTCTCTGCTCATACACTTTCGCAAATGCCTTATCAGATCTGCCTGAAAACTTCTCATGGGGACACAAATATAGGTACAACTTATGAAGGAAAACCTAATAGATGCAGTGAATATAAAAAAAAAAGTGTACACATCCCTGTTAAAATGCCAGGATTTTATAATATAAAATAAAATGAGACCACAATAAATCATTTCAAAACTTTTCCCACCTTTAATGTGACCTATAACCTATACAGTTCAATTGAAATACAAACAAATCTGTTAGGGGAAAAATATATATAAAAAAAAAAAAAACGCAGAATAAGCTGGTTGCATAAGTGTGCACACCTTTAAACTAATACTTTCTTGAAGCACCTTTTGATTTAATTACAGCATTCAGTCTTCTTGAGTACACACCTGCCATCAATTAAAGAGACTCTGATTAACCCCAAATAAGTTCATCTGTCCTAGTAGGATTTTCCTGACATTTACTCAGTTGCCTGCTATAGCAAAAGCCATGGTTCGCAGAGAGCTTAGAAAGCATCAAACGGATCTCATTATTGAAATGTATTAGGAGATGGGTACAAAAAATGTCCACAGCATTGGATATACCATGGAACACAGTGAAGACCATCATCAAAAAGTGGAAAAAGTATGGGACAACAGTGACGTTGCAAAAAACTGGACATCTTTCCAAAATTGATCAAAAGAAAAGAAGAAAACTGGTCAGGGAGGCTGCCAAGAGACCTACAGCAACACTGAAGGAGCTGCAGGAATCTCTGGCAAGTACTGGTTGTGGCCTACATGTGATGACAATCTCCCATATTCTACGTATGTCTGGACTATGGGGTAGGGTTGTAAGATGGAAGCCTTTTCTTAAACAGAAAAATATCCAGGCCTGGCTAAAATTTGCAAAACAATGCATCAAGTCTTCCCAAAGGCGTGTTGGAAAATGTGTTATGGTCTGATGAGACCAAGGTTGAACTTATTGGCCACAATTCCACAAGGTACGTTTGGCACAAAAGCAACACTTCACATCACCAAAAGAATACCATCCACACGGTGAAGCATGGTGGTGGTGGTATCATGCTTTGGGGTTGCTTTTCTTCATTCTAAGTGGAGGAAATTATGAACAGTTCCAAATATCAGTCACTTTTGGCCCAAAACCTTCAGGTGTCTGCTGGAAAGCCAAAGGTAAAGAGGAATTTCACCTTTCAACACAATGACCTCAAGCCTGCATCCAAATCAATAAAAGAATGGCTTCACCAGAAGAAATTTAAAATTTTGGAATGGCCCATTCAGAGCCCAGACCTAAATTCAATAGAAAATCTGTGGGGTGACCTGAAGAGGGCTGTGCACAAGAGATGCCTTCGCAATCTGACAGATTTGGAGTGCCTTTGTAAGGAAGAGTGGGCAAGTATTGGCAAGTCAAGATGTGCCATGCCGATAGACTCCTACCCAAGAAGACTGAATGCTGTAATTAAATCAAAAGATGCTTCAACAAAGTATTAGTTTAAGGATGCGCATACTTATGCAACCAGTTTATTGTACTTTTTTATTTTTTTATATTTTTCCCCTAACAGATTTGTTTGTTTTTCAATTGAATTGTATAGGTCACATTAAAGGTGGTAAAAGTTTTGAAATGATTTATTGTGGTTTCATTTTTTTATATCACAAAAAACTGACATTTTAACAGGGGTGTGTACTCTTTTTATATCCTCTGTAAATATTGAGAGAAATTGATCTGGTGAATTGTAGCTTTAAAGAAGTTGAAGTGAGTTGCTGGTTAAGGTTAGAGCGGGCGCTTTTGCTGGGGTTTAAGGCTGGTATATTTCAAGCTCAAGTGTAACATTATTAAAGGACAGAGTTGAAATACCAGGTAATATACAAAATAATTGCTGTGAAGTAGTCTGCCTTTAAAGAGTGAGAAAATGTAGGGACCAGCAATAAAGTGTGGGGCCAGCAATGTAAATTCCTATAAAAATATCTTAAAAATAAAAGTCAGCCAAGGTGGGAGTGAGCCAGAGGAAAGAGTAGACGTGCCTCTCAGGTTACACAAGTGAGGAATGATAAGATGCTGTGGTGCAGTGGTTACAAATGCGTAGCAGTGTCCGGGGTTTTGTTCAAAGTTAACAAGCAAGATATTAAGGATGTAAAAAGGAGAGGAAAAAAAAAACATTTAGCAATGTCAATCTATTAACTTCAGGAAACATCACATCACACCACATGTAAAGAATCATCCAGCAAAAAGAGGACAAAAAACAAGAGTACCAGCATGACTTTCACTTTTTTATGTGATTGCCATGAACTTGGGAAGCAATATTGGACAAATGGTGCATCATAACTGAAAACAATTCCGTAGACAAGATACTGCAAACTAGGCCAACCTTCACCACCTGCAGAAGCAAAAACATTCATGACTTCATTGAAAACAACCACCACCACCCATTAACAGCCTGATCCTACATCCACCAGGTACTTACTCTTGTGGCCCCCCCCAGACTGCACCTACTGTAAATATATGTTCTGTAATGCATCCTTCTACTGCCCCTACAACAAAAAGACTTTCAAGTTCCCCTGGTTTGGCAGTTGCAACAGAGACAAAATAGTATACAGAGCCCAGTGCCATCACTGCAATGCTTTCTATGTTGGCAAAACCATTAACAAATTAAAAACCAGGATGGCCAGTGACTACTCTGATATTCAACACGGAATAAACTCCAATCCAATGGCAAAACACGGTAGAGAAACCTGGTCACAATATCTTTCATTTTCTCATCATACACAGGATCATCAGTGAACCATTTCAAGGAAATACAAATTACAGACTTGAGAAGGAGGAGCACAAATGGCAGATCCATCTGATGGGGAATAAACTCCCAAGACTTAATACCACAATCTCTGTTAACTGTATTTTAAACCTTAGATAGCTGAAGTACCACAATTATTACTAAATCAACTTTCTTTCATACACTGTGTCATTTTTCCCCCTCCTGTTTTCATCCTTAATATCTTGATTGTTACTTTGATCAAAACCTTTGTGACACCGCTCTGCATTTGTAACCACCATACCACAGCATCTTATCATTTCTCACTTGTGTAACTTAAGATGCATATCTGTTCTTTCCTCCACCTAGCACCCTGCCCCGGTTGACTTTTATTTTTAAGATATTTTTGTAGGAATTTAATTTACTGACCCCACATGGAATTGCTCGTCCTTATGTTTTATCACTCTTTAAAGGCAGACTAGCTTCACAGCAACTCTATCATATATTACCTGGTATTTCCAACTCTGTCCTTTAGTAACCAGCTTTAATCCCCAGCACAAGCGCCCACTCTAACCTTAACGAGCAGCTCACTTCAACTCCCTTTAAAGTTACAATTTCCTAGATCTGTTTTCCTCTATGTTTGTTTGTGTCTTTCAGCTTTTCCCGGTTAGGGGTCGCCACAGCGGAACGCCGGTCCGCTAATGATTGGTAGTGGATTTTTACGTACCGGGTTACCAGTCCTGACACACAACCTTCAACGAATGCACACCCCATTCACGTATGCCTCCACACAGAAGACGGTCTAGCTGAGAATCGAACTGAACAACGTCTTGCTATGAGGCGATAACGCTACCGCATCACCACCACCGCAGTATTTTTTTTTTCCTTCATAAGTTGTATATTTGTCCCCATGAGAAGTTTTCAGACATATCTGATGAGGCATTTGCAAAAGCGTATAAACAGAGACTGCTTTAGTTCTTTTTTTTGAGTTGGAACTATACAGATGATAAATGTTTATTTTATATAAAAATACATACTCCTTCTAGAGACCAAACCAAGTAAAACCAGTGACAAATGTTTATTTTTATTATTCCACTACACTATCCTCACACCCTTCCTCTTCTCCAATCCCATTAAGCTCCTGCAATTTCTATTCATGTGTAGTAATAAAGTTTATAACCCCCTTACTCCCCCACTTGTATAGTACCATTTGTTCACAGCCAAATTTGAGTTTCTAATGAAATCTATGGTTTATAAGATTTAATAATGTATTTAAAATTTGAAAATGTGTGACTTCAGTGACTGGTTTGTTGTTAATTAACCAAGTTAACTTAATATAATCTTAAATGTACACCTAGATGCCACTAAGTTGGAGCCTTTGCAGATTTATGTACAGAATTGTCAATCAATTAACACTCTCTTTGCATGCTTAGTATTTCAATATTGTTAGACCTGCTAGCATTAAGCAGGTAATTCCTACCAGTTTTTTTACCATTTTAAAGGGACTGAGACTTTTTTATGGAAATCTAAGTGTGTAATACAGACTCAGAGAATGAGAGGACTTTACTTGGGGCGGGGGTAGCTTTACATCTTTCAGAAGCCATACTACAACTACAAAATTCTGAACTGAGAAGTAATAGCATTAGGAAAAACAAATTGCCGTCAGACTGTCTGTTTACCCTGTAATTCTACATACCACAATATCACAAATGCTTGAAATGGTCACCACTGTATATGACAATAAACTTTTTTTTTCTTGAGGGATGGATGCATGATTATAAAGGCACCAAACTTTTTTTCATCCTTCTTGCTCTTATGCCAGACTTCATATGACCCTATAATTGATCATATTTTTGGGGTGGATGAATTCTAGAAATAAGCTGACTCTTAAGTAAGTCACTGTCCTGATCAAAGTCTACAGGCTTATGTTGCTTGAATTACTGCTGAAAACATGCTTCACTGGGGTTCATATTATGCAAGAGTTTCCATAGCAGCCAAACAAACATTTTGCCAGCAATTATAATATCAGAAAACCATAATAGCTACTGGATCTCATAGGAATTTTTTGAGACACGATATTTTTCTGTAAAATCATTACATCTGTGAGTATTTGAAAGTTTAACAATTGGAATACTCTGCAGAAGGCATTCAGTTTTGAACATTTATTTTTATCACTGTTACCATATTTTGCCAATATTCGGTAAATTAATGAGCATACCTTATTAGATTTATTTACTTGCGGACTATCCAAAATAATTATGTAGCACAGTTTATGGATGTTTATATTTATTAACTTTAGTAATCCGTGGAGTGCATGAAAGACATAGTTATATAATATTCATATAAAGACTGTGCAAATGTTGTCACTGTACTACTCACTGCCTTATTCCCTCAACTGTTTTAGGAGGTAAAATATATAAAGTTGGATCACAGGACTCAAGGGGCATGCTTGTGTAACAATTCAAAATGTGTATGTACAGTTTTATATATATATATATATATATATATATATATATATATATATATATATATATAAACAGCATCGCAAATACATATATGTATGTGTCAAATATATGGCACTGTGTAGTCAAGTATTTAGTTAGTATGTTGACAACATATCCTTACATCCCACAGCTAGGATGATCAGAAACATGACCAGCTTGTATGAAGGACTAATATTTACATTTTCTTTCTGAAGAGAGATAAACTATAGCAACACTGACCCTTAGCCCCATGATTGAAAGACTTGATGTCATTTGCATTTCAGGTGCAGTCTGTATTATTCCTGTAAAATGTTACTTTAAGAGAGGAGAAAACAGCATAGTGATAGGATGCCAAGCAAAAATGCAAAGCATTGAGTGTAAAGTACAACCCCTGTTGTGAGATAGTTATCTCTTTTGGCTTTTCTCAGTTAGGAGTCACCACAGCGGATCACCGGTCCGCTATTCATTGGCGGTGGATTTTTACATTGTCCAGTTGCCAGCCCGGCGCCCAACCTTCACTGAAGGCACACACACACTCATGCACTCATACACTCATGCATGTCTTTAAAGTTCATTTTTACGCAGGGAGGGCATGCAGACTCTGCACAGAAGGCACTCCAACTGAAAATTGAACCAGAGAACCTCTTGCTGTGAGGCTACAACACCAACTACTGCACCACCATAGCCATAATGTGCGATAGTTATCATTGTAGAAAAATTGAGATTGCAGTATCTCTCATAATTTCTGAGGTACGTCAAATTCATAGTTAGTATATTTATGTAGTGGGATTGCTAGGGTGCAGAAATGCTTTAAAAGTGTTACAGTGAGTTTTGAAAATTTGATGCAAGTTTCAAATTCCTTGTTTTATGATCACAGTTGTGAGTGCTGATCGTTAATATCCATTCTTTTTGTTATGGAGCTTTGTGACCGATATATGACGAGGCAGTGCTGTAAATTGGAGAAGCCTCTTGACTTTGTCTCATTCCATCTGTGCAGTTAGCACTAATAGGTTTTTTCTCTTCTGTATTATTACCTAGATGCATAAACTGTGTTCCTAATGACACTTGAGAGATTATCTTTATATTGATCACTACTTATCCTGCCAAGGATGCAACAGTCAGGAACCTCCCAAGGTTCAGGCCACCTTCCACACACACAAACTGTCATGCAGCTCGAGCTGAGATGACTAAAAAACAAATTTGGGCACGAATCCCTCCAGAGCTTTACTGCTGCCGAAGTGCATGCTGCTTTGAGGCTATTAAGGATTGACTGTTTGCTTGTGCTTTTCTTTGCTGGGTAGATAAGTTCCTTTTGGGGAAAGACTTTGTTATGTTAAATTATGTTGATGTTTTATTACTTTCATTTTCAGGAAAGTTATTTTAAAGCTAGGAGTGGTGGTGTTTAACAGACTGTCTCAAGATTGTAATGTTCTTTTAACCAGAGCACAGTTACCGCGCACAGTTTTTTCTCAGTATAAAAGTAGTGTATACTAACTGAAAATATGTTTTCTGTGGAGAAATTGTTTATTTTTCTATTGTGGGCTTGCTGTAGTGTTTTAAAGTGCTTTTTACTTTGTTTTTTCCTGTCAAAAAAGTAACTTTTATGGACTGGTAGTTTTACTGGCATTTTCTGTTTGTCTTCCCTGGGAATGAGGCATCATTTTCGACTTGAGCATGGAACAGACTACTCCTTCCACAGTCAGTCCTTCTTCCAGCCACAAAACGAAAAAGTTCATCAAACAGCTCTTGCCACTACAACTGGCTAGTAACTTGCCTCAGCCACAGGTGGCTGACTCTGCTGTGGCCATTAGTTGTACCTCAGACCACTTATCTTTTACCCTGGATCCATCTGGTGTAGCACTTACAGCAACAATGGACCATAGATTAGCCATGTCCTCTGCAGCTGTTGGGAGTCCCCTCAGTGGGCAAGGGAGATACATTTTTGTTGTTCCTGGAGAGGGAACAGGGATGATTTCCCTATTGTGTCAGAATGTTGTGCCTATTCCCGGTGAAGCAGCTGCTGCCATTAGTAACACAGTTGGCCCCATTTTCCTGTTAAAAAGAAACAGAAAACAAACTTTTATCTAGACCACTCCAAATTTCTTTGGCTAGAAGTAGTTTGCTAGGACTAGTTCAGGCTATTGATCCTTCTAGTAAAATCATTTCTGGTTAAAGAAAGAAAGAGAGATTCCTCTATTCCTGAAATGATTCAAGATTTTAAATCTGAACAGGGAGATGCAGGGGACAGATTCAAGGTTTTGTCCTTTAATTTATGATTCAGCGTCAAAGGAGAGCTCAGTTTCGGATTCTCCCTGTGGAGGAAGGCGGGTTCTCTTTCTCTGAGACTATTGCTAGAATGTCCCAATGTTCTCAGTGGGACAACTCTGAGGTTTCTCAGTCTCTCAGAAAGTACTATGAGTTGTTACAAAAGGGTTTTATACCCATTCCTCCTCTCATGTCTGCTGTAGAGGACGTGTGTCTTACTGCCTGTAGGTTTCCTGATAGTCAGCCAGCTGTCCCTAAAAAGCTTGATACAATGTATAAAGTTCCTAGTCTTTTAATACTTTTATACACTATTCTCAAACCTATCCCAGCAGATATAGCCTTAGTTGATTCCATTGCTGGTAAGCACTTAGTTAATTCCAATCCTACTCTTTCTAATAAGGATGGGAAAATTATTGATAGGTATGAGAAAAAAGCATATACTTCCGCAACTCTTATTTTCAGAATTTTGAATTTCAAGGCTCATATGTTAAAGTTTGTTCTGACAAATTGTGAAAGCATGAGGAATGTTTTATCTACTTTCTTCTTGTGAAGAAAATGCTTTAAATAACTTAGTTTCTTGTATTGTACAGGCCAATACTCATTGTTTGCAGTGTCTCTATAACTCTGTTAACACATCTTCCAGGGCTGTAGTTATAGCCATTGGTGCTGTTTTAAAGAGGTTTACTCGGCTGCATTTTCAGAACCTCCTAGATGATGCAAAAAAATGAGATTTTAAATTCTCCCATGAATAGGGATTTAGTGTTTGGCCCCTCTGCTGCAGAGGTGATCAAAACGTGGTAAAATGGGCACGATGATCCAGGGAATCTCTAAGATTTTTCAGACTTCCTTTTCCAAACTATTCATGGGATTTTCCTTTTCCTTATCTAGTTTTGGCAAAAAAATTCTCCTCATCCAATTGTGGCAAAAAATAAATAAATAAAAACGCAGATTAAACAGGCTCAGCAGAATTCAGGAAACAGACATTTAAGGAGAAATGGCAAGGGGGTCCAAAAAGAAGCCTCAAATCTCCCAAAACCAAGGACAGCTCAACAAGTCTTAATGACTGTTCAAGAGATCTGGTTACTTCCAGAAAGTCTGAATCTCCATTTTCTCCTTGGCAAAAATCTGTTTCAGACAAGTGGGTTCCGAAAATCATTATTCAGGGGTACAGATTGCAGTGGGAGGAGATTTCTCCTTTCCAGGGAGTCATTCCTCATTTTCTGTCTCATGCTGGTCAGGAGTGATAGAACCAGTTCCTCCTTCCCAGTCGAGGAAGGGGTTTTATTCAAGGATGTTCCTAGTGTCAAAGAAGAAAATGGTTGGTGACCAGTTCTGGATCTTTCTTTCCTAAACCTGTTTGTGATTGTGCCCAAAATTTAAAATATTGTCACATCACAACCTGTCATCTCTTCTTCCTCCTTCAAATTTCTTGGCAACACTAGACTTAAGACGCTTTTCATCATATCCCTGTTTGTATAGAGTCAGACATTTCTTAAGGTTTTGTATTGTCTGGATCAGATTATCAGTTCTCTGCCTCATCCTTTGGACTATCCACTGCACCAAGAGTGTTCACAAAGTGTCTAGCTCTGATTATAGCTCATTGCAGTCTACAAGGTATCCAAATTTGTCCATATTTCTCTCTCCCTCTTGGGTGCGAGATCTCTTGCATACACTGGGATTCCAAGACAACTTTCAAAAGTCTTTATTTCTCTTTCACACAGGGTTGTATTCCTGGGGTGTCAACTAGACACATTGATTCAGAGCTTTTCTTCCCCAGGAAAAAAATGGATGTTTATTTAGATCTATTTCTAAGGTTTTCCACTCAAATTTGGGTCACTGTGATGAAATACCTCAGGACTTTGGGAATCAAGGCATCTATGATTTTCATTTTACCCCTGCCAAGACTCCACATGAGAAAGATACAGTGGTATCTGAAATCTTTTTAGTGCCAGAAAACACATCCCTTTATATTTTTAAGTCCTAGTGCTGGGGTTTGTCAGAAGAAGAATCATTTGATGGAGACAACAGATATCCTTAAATCCAGGTCTCCACTTGCCTACCCCCAACACAAAGCAGTCAGTCACCACAGACATTTCAGATGGGGAGCAGTTTCAGGCAGGATACAAGTAAAGGGGGTGTGTGATATCAAGGACAGACGCAAGCACATAAATGTCAAGCAGATGCTTGCCCTGATCTAGGCACTGTACTCTCTGAAACATGTTTGGCCCCTAGGACCTCTTCAAGTGGTTACAATCAATACCACAGTTATAGGGTACATCAGCAAGCAAGTGGGGTCCTTGTCATGCCCCCTTTGCAGACAAGTCAGGCTTGGGATATAGTTTCACAGCATTGTCTCCCTCTATGGGCATCCTACATTCCATCAGAGCAAAATTTTGTGACAGACAAACTGAGCAGGATGAGAGGAGACCCTCATAAATGGAAATTAGATCAATCTGTGAGGAATTCCACAAGTAGACGTCTTTGCCTCTTCTTTGAACAATCAACTGGCAAATTTCTGTTTCATGACTCCATGAAGAAAGCCTGTAAGACAGATTCCTTTCTTTTCTTTGGACAGGAATGTTCCTGTATACCTTTCCATTAATATCCAGGGTACTTCTGAAGATTCAGAAGGAATCCCCCAAAGATCATACTGGTGATGCACTTTTGGCCCAGGCAGCCATGGTTCTCCTGCCTTTTGGTAATGGCCAGGGGCAGTTACCACAAGCTTCCTTACAAACTGAATCTACTCACGCAAACCCAGGGGTGTTTGATGCACCCTGCCATCAGTCATCTTCAGTTGACTGCCAAGATGGAAGGGTCTTAGTTCCTTTTAAGCATCTGTTTTCTGAGTCTGCTACTAGGAAATCATGTATTAGCAAATGGAAAACGTTTTCTAGTTGGTGCCAACAACCTAGCCAGCACCTGTTCAGGGCTAATTCTTCTCTGATTTTACAATATTTATGAATTATTTGCCTATGGCCTTTTTTATTCATCCATTCAGGTTCATTTAGATTCATAGGTTCAATGAGATTGCTAGGGTATCGGGCCTAGAACCCTTACAAGCCTAGCCATGTTAATCCCAAGTTGCCCCAATTGTCTGTGGTTAGACGGACGTAATTTGCAGAAGCAAGTCTATGATGTCAATCGCAACTTGCCCCAATTGTCTTTTTTAGATGGATGTAATTTGCATGGAATGTCTGTAATCAACACCGACTACCCCTGTCCATGAGTGCCACCTCCAGAGTGAATTTACAGTCTCCCATCCATTTGTCTAGATTGCACTTGAATAGGGTCACTGAGGAGCTCTGCTTCATGTGAACTGGAAGTTTATTTTAGAGGAGTGACAATCTCTGGGAGATGTATCTGTCTCTCCAGCATGTTCTGCTAATGTCACAGGCTAAGTTAAGATCCCTCGAGTGAGTGACTCTTGTGCAATTCTATTTGCGGATGTACAGCATTTCTATCAGGGCAAGGTCAGAGGCTGCCCTGTGGGCCAGGCACAAGTAGCATATCAGCAGCGTATACTATGCAGAGTACAGGGACAGGGCTTTTAGTCTGTTCATGTTAAGTCATGGTTTGAAGGCCCTGTATTTTCTTGTTGAGAAACCTCTGTGGTCTTTCCAGCTGCTGCACGTGTCTGGTGAGGTGCATGCAAAAGGGAACATTTGTACTCAATTGAGTTGAGTACAGTGTAGTTGTAACATACTTAGACCTGGATGTGATGCCCTTATTTATGAGATACTTGATGTAGAAGACTTTCTTTACCACTGTGGAATTTGGCGGTGAAAGTTTAGATTGCTATCTACCTGTGTTCTCAGATCTTGCACCACTGGGTTTGAATATAATTGGGTGCTGTCAGTACAGTAACTAGCAGGGAATTTCACTTTCCAAAGGGGATAATAATGCACTTCTTTGGATTTAGTTTTAGACTGTGACTTTGGCACCAATCATTTGTATTAGCCCCTGCTGTAATATGTTAACATCGTTGGGGGTCTCAATGATTGCACTCAATTTGTAATCATTGAACTTGGTAAGTCAAAGGCTGTCTGATTTAGCCTAAACTTCTGAGAAATAGACTCCAGACAGTAAAGGACCTAGCACAGATCCTTGTGCTACACCACTGCTGACAGGTCTTCTGGTAGAGGTGGAGTTACCAACTTTGACAGTATGTGTTCTGTCAGTCAGCCAATTGGCTACCCATCTGGTAATGTAAGGGTTAATCCCCAGCTGGGAGAGTTTCTCAGTGATACCTGAGTGGAGGATTGTGTCAAATCCCTTGGCTAGGTCAACATAGGTGGTATGCACTGTCTTCACTTCATCCAGGGCTTTGATGACTTTCTCAAAGATGTCTACTAGGTTTAATAAGCATGATCTACCCTTAACAAAACCAAAGTGGGTTGTGTCTAGAGTTTGAAGGATGCTTATGTCCTTGTTGATAAGGTCAATGATGACTCTTTCCATGGCTTTGCAGATGAGGCTGGTTAGGCATATATGGGTCTGTAGTTCCCAGGGTCTGTTGATGGCCCCCTTTGTGCAAGGGGATTGCTGTTGCTGCACTCCAGTCTGCTGGAAGAACTCTAGTTCCCAGGTATGGTTAAACAAATTGCCAAATAGGTCTGCTAGGTCTTGTTTTAGATTGTTTAGTAAGCAACCTGGAATGTTATCCGGTTCCACTGAGGCTGTATTTTTGGCCTTTGGAGTGTGCAGATATGACCTGATGTATTGAGATACTAGGCAGAGGGCTGGTGTCAGGGATGCTTTGTGGAATGGGTGGTGGGGACAGGGGGGTGAAGTTTGTGACAACTCAGTCAGCTAGCAGGTTGGCAATTTTTCAGGAGGTCCTGGTTTTGATCCTGTCAGGTACAGCTGAGTCTGTACAGTTGCTGAAGTGTTTATATAGGACTTTTGTGTACACCTCTGCATAGGGGTCATTGCAGTCTGTGATTGCAGGGTGTCTAAAACATTTTAAACCTTTGCTTAGTAAGCCGTAATTTGCTTTGGAAAACTTTTTTATTTTTTTTTGCTCCTGTGGGGGTATCACGTCCAGTAGTTACTTCGAATGAGACTGATTTACGGTCCGACCTTAACATGGAGGGCATCGTGCAGTGGCCCCTTCCCACCCCCATGTTGGTGAGAGCTATGTCTAGGACATTTGAGTATCTTGCGGGACTATCTGTTCCAGAGCATTTGTATTGACAAAGTCCATGAACCTCTGGGTGAGCATTTTTCTGCTCGTGTATGTCACCAGTTGATGGATGGATAGTTGAAATTTCCCATGACTAAGGTGTTGGTCTGTATGGTGATTGACTTCCATAAGTCCAGTTTGGTGGTGTGCTTTTCTTGGTTCATGGTGGGAGACTTATAGCTAGCAATGATGTGGTAGGGTATTTTGCCTTTAGTTAATTGGAAGTGGAGTAGTTTGAGAGAGTCATACTGTGTAACCAGTATCGAGGCGTACTTTGTACTTGGCTTTAACGAAAATGGATACACCTCCATCTTTGGTTCTTTCATGCCAATTTTGAAGTCTGAACATGTGGAAGGCATTGTAACCTTGCACGGCCTGGGGGCTCTCTGTGGCCTTGTACCATGTCTCAGTGACTGCACAGGTGTCAGCATCTTCCAAGGTGAAGACTTCTAGGGAGTGCAGTCTCATGTTTAGACTCTTAACACTAAGCAGCAGAACCTTGAGTTTGTCTCAAGTGGATTTTGTTATGTTGAAAATGTTGTTTTGATATTGCCTAAAAAGGCACAATGGAGGAGGCAAGTGCCTTTGCCAGTATCTGAAAGCATAGAGGGGACAAGTGCAGACCATCTCTGGCAAAGCATCATGGCTTGTCGACCATGTCATCCAAAGCTGACAGATACTGGACCCCCCTCTCCCCACTGAAGTCCATAATTTCTTGTTTATATTGTGACATCATCCTTGGTGAAGGTTGACTGTAGCTTAGGGCTAGGGTCATACCTGCCCTAAGCAGTATTTTACCTTTATCAGCCATTTCAGCCTGTCTGTCCATGGATCCTCCTCTTTCAATTCAGTCTCATGTCAAAATGTTTTTGAAAGGGGTTTTGCATAATGGGCCTTCTGGAAAACTGGTGATCCTTCCTTGAGATCTAATTTTTTGTTAGAGAAGCTAACACCTGCTCCCTTTGAACTAGCTAATCTGGCTTACTACAGAATTGCTTTGAAAATGAATCCTTCTTTTATGCCTAAAATGGTATCAGAGTTTGCTTTAAGCCAAACTATCCATCTCCGTGTTTTTTCATGTGCCTGAAAATGAGGAAGAAAGGGTAGTCCATACCTTGGATGTCCACAGGCAACACATATGCTATATTGACAGACCTAAATCCTTTAGATCTTTGGATCAGTTAATTCCTTATGAAGGTAAGAAGGGGGTACAGCCTGTATTAAAACAGACCATTTCCAAATGGTTGACTATGACTATTACATTTTGTTATACTTACCATAACAAATATATTCCAGGCAGGGTCAAGGCCCCTCTGTACCAGCTATTTGAAAAAGGTTGGTTTCTTTACGTATTTTAGAAGCTGCTACATGGTCCTTTGTACATACTTTTATTAAGCACTATAAGCTTGATTCTTTCTCTAGGTCTAGGTCAAGCTTTACAAGGACCATTATCCAAGGGTTGCTGGACCCTTCTCCTTCCACCTCCCAAATATAGTTAGCTCTGGTAATCTACCAGTATAGCTAAGGCTACTGCAGCAATGATCAATACTATGAACACAGTCTAGTTATAAAAGCTGAACTTCCTGTAGCAATATATGTTTGAATAATCACTGCTTCAGTAGCTGCTCCCTCCCTCCATCCCTATTATTTTTTTTATGCCAGGTTGTGGTTATTTATTTGTAGCATTGTCCTTTTGGGGGCTCAGCCTCCTGCTCTCTGCTGGCAGGAAAGCTCTGAAGGTCTTTGCCTCCAAATTTGTCTATAGTCAACTCAGCTTGAGCTGATTAATGATCTGGGTGTGTGGAAGGTGCCCAGAAGCTTTAAAATCTGGCCAGCTGTTATATCATTTGCATAGTGTAACCTATATAGCTAAGTGTACAGCAGCAGTGATGATTAGGACATCTACTGTTATGGCAAGTTCAAATTACACAACTTTACTTTCTGAGTAAACACCAATGGAGAGCAGGATTTTTTTGGACCTCTGTGGTATAGAACAGCAATGATATGTAGTCCGCTAGAGATGATTCATTATACCAAGTCTGTGGTGACTGGGAAGGATATCTAATAATACAGATATAAACTATATGTATATACTGTAATGTTTCACCTTAATATAGCAATTTATTTACAGTGTTGCTGACTGTGTTTAGACCCATGCATGTGCTTTCTGTTATGTTTAGATTATAAAACAATAGAGATATCAAGACCAGTCCCTTCTTATTTTAGAAATACTACAGTAGGTGTACATGAGTATTACATAAAACCATGCCAATTTGTTTGAAAATTGTTAAAATAATTCTTTGAGCATATTTGTGCCTATTATTTTATTATTGTTATTATTATTATTTGTTGATAAATGTGCTTGTTCTGTGGTATTTTTAATAAATACAGGGCAGCTGGTCTTCTTTGGATGACCACAAACCCGGTGCATGAGAATCATTGTACAATCATAGGACAATATTTCTTCTTACTGAATTTGATTATCAGTCCTCAAATGCTTGCTGTATTTTGGAACATCTATTTATCACTGGGACTTGACTCTACTGCACTGTTATAGGATCCTTTGCTTTAGACCCTGATGGGGATTGTTAAAAGAAATGTTTAGCCTATTTGCTGACCATTTTGTTGACCAGAATTTATCATGGAGCTTCTAATATGTCTCCTTTTGGCTAAACAGTACCTGTATAAAATATATGTCAATGTGACATCACTCCTCTGGGCCAGTAATCAAGGACCCTCATTTCTCAACACTGACACTTACAAAAAAAGTGGATACACACAGGTTTTACAGATGCAGCATCCTGCACCAAGCACAATTTCTCTTAAAAGCACATAGGGAGCATACTCCAATCCTGATGGTGTTTTTTTTTTTTTTCCATGTTCTAGATAAGACTTCACCCTTCTCTATCCGCAGAAACTAGTGCTCTGTGTCCCTGTTCCAAGTAGCTGACACACATATACTCTGAGATTTAATTTTTAGACACACACGCGCGCACACACACACACACACACACACACACACACACACACACACAAATCTGGGAAAGGCTAGCACATATTTACCCGCTGTACCACCTTCACCCAGACTAAGGTAGATTCACTGCTTCCAGTCAGCTGCTTTGACTGCTACCAGGGTACCCAATTAGTCTCAGTAAAATTTATACAAATAGCAGTATTAGCAAAGCGACAAAACTTTCAGGAGCATGAAGCCCACAGTGACACCAAATAAATGCAGTTCTCTCAAAGGTTAAACTATTTTCTAAAAGGCCAGCCACAATAAAAGGTATAGATATATTTAATAGTAAATAATCAAATAGGAAACATGAAAATACAGAATATCTATTTACAATAAACACCAGAGTTTCAGTTAACAGGAAATATAGAAAAGTAACACCAAAGGAAAGACTCATACAGATACAGAAGAACAATACTTTTCCACTATTTTCCTAACTGACTGAAGAATTACAATTCCCTAGTTACTTACTAAAGCAAAGCAAGATGAAATGGGTGAGTGGTCTTGTCAGTTCCAAAACAGAGTGCTGAGTGTCACTATCACATCTTTTACTAATATCTAAAAATAATTTCAGTGCTGTCTGTAGAATGATATCACATCTGGTCACCTGAATCTGTGGTCTCCTCAGTACCTCCTTGACTAGAAGCTGAACCAGAATCTAGTACAGATGGGTGACAGTACACACTTAGAGCTTTGCTTAGGCATCTGGAGACTGTAAAACAATTTCAAAACTTTCATCCTTCTTGTAGAGACTAACCAGCCATTCCCTGGCACCACAGGTAGGAATTAGTTTATAAATTAATTATTTTATTAATTAATTTATTTATTTACATTTGATAACCAGGTAGGGTCTTACTGGGCCAGAAATCCATTTTCAGAGCAGACCCGGGAGAAAAGCTCTAAGGAAGATTACATAATTATACATTTGTACATATGACAATTACAATGTTAGTTCAAACGCAAGCTCCTTGACATTAAAAGCACATAATGATAGTACAATAAGCTTATACTATTCATGCAGACAAAACAAAAATATACATTTTTTTGTTCTTCAGGATACAAATGTGTCAAACTGAAGCTAAGAAGGCTCAGTTGCCAAGAAATATTGACAATGGGTGGTAGAGAGAAGGAAGTTCAACAGTAAGGGATTAAATTAGTTAGCCTGGTGGAGAACACAAGCAAGCCTGTTCACCACTAAGGACAATAAGAGCAGGATCCCAGACCAGACAGTATCTCTCTGGCTGCATTTAGGCCTGTAAAATAAAATCTTTATGGCCTAAACCAAGTCATTTAATTTCAAGCTATTTTTCCTAAAGTAAGCTGGGCTGAGCTTAACCTCTTCCCTTCCAGCATCCTCTGTTAACATATATACAGTCCCTCAGTTACAACAATACAGTCTGATGTAAATGTATATTTCTTTCCTGTCCAGCAGGACCCACTGTTGATACATTTTTAACACAAGCAGCTTTATAAATACATTTTTTTAACACAAGCATCTGTACAAATCAGTTTTATATACAAATAACTTAAAAATTCTTTATGAAACTCCAGCTAGCTATGCTGGCATATGTTGCACATGCAATGCCCTGTTCTCTCAGGTATAGCTGGCACTACCTGACATCATCACAGGTAGTATTAGTTTGATGACATAACTGCCTGTGTCCAAGATGAGCAAAATACAAAGCACCTGAAGATTACCTTAAAAGCATTTTCTTTTCTCTCCAGAGAACTGATTTCTCCCCTTGTACTCTGCATTTCCCTTATTTTGTATGGTAACCCATGAAATTACACTCACTCAAAGAAATGCACAATGTATTTTAAAGTGAATTTTCTTGTGCTCTTTCTTCATGTTAATGTGGTTCAAGCCGATGGAGTACCACTAAAGGTGGTAGAAACAAAGGTTTGGTGTAAAGCTTAGTGAACTGTAACTCAGGCAATAACCTGCAGAAGCAACAAGTTGGAAGGAGGTATTTTATGAGAAGTTAAAGGGAACAATCTTGGGAGAATCTTCATAATCTCACCATATGTAGTGGGCTCCCATAGCCCCTCAGTTAAATAGTTTCTTTGATGTTTATTGTCATTTATTCATTGATTGACATCAATATCACAGCTGTAAAATTTTAATGTGTCAATATGTTAGATAATGTTTAATGTAGATGCTGCAAGTGCTTTATGTGAAGTTGCTTGACGCAGAGGGAAATTGAGTTTCTTTTTACAGTCTTTTTTTCTCTGAATTTGTGTAATGTTAAAAAGATGAAATTCTTTTTTGATATTTTCCCTTTTCTCTGAATTTGTGCAGCTTCTGATGTTATGTTGTTTAGATGGTTCAGTTATGATATTTTGCACTTTGACTGTGACAGTATTGTATTACACATCCCAAATAAGTGGAACTCCATAGTTACATATTGGGAAAGGGTGTATTTTTTTTGGAGGCTAATTTCTTCTGTCTGCAAGATTCTATCTGCTGAATTTGGAAATTATGACTTGGCCATTCTGTCCAGATGCAGTAATTTTGTAGCCACTCATCTGTAGTAAAGGTGCATAAAACATGCAGAACATAATGAAAAATAGCTTTGATTTGTAAAGGTAATTATCTTTCAGTAATTGCAGTAGAATTAGTCCTGGAAAGTCATCTATTATGCAAAGACAGATGCAAAACTTTTTATTTCATGAAGTTCAAATATAAGCCTCAGATAATGCAAAAATAGAAAATTCTAATATTCCCTAATAGTCTCACCTGCCACTCTGTAATATGTTATGTACAATTTCCCAAGCATTTTATCATTGTCTTCAGTCTTGTGCCCAGTTTAATTTTTCTGGTAATTAAGATCTCAAAATATTGTACTTATTTTTGACATTTTGGACCAAATACAGATTATTTATATTTGTATCAAATATTGGGAAGGTTTGCTGTGAATTGACATTTTGAAAATATTAATTCAGTTACTTCTTTATATTTCTGAATCTCTAAGCTGGTTTATTTACGTTTTCTTTGCTGGTTTTGATGAGTGGCAACTAGTGATTTCAAAGCAAGGGTATAGCAGTCTGTAGGAAACAACCGAATGTATGATGCTGTATTATGACAAGTCAGTGTCTGTTTACCTGTTATCAAGATACAGGTGGGGTCAGTCACTTTCCCCCACAGACTGCCTCAGTACCCACTCATTCTAGCCAATTTATTGATTATATACACCACAGGTGACCCACACAGTTTTGCTTGTATTTATTTATTTCAGTTTGATATCAAAGTAAGTAGGCTGGTTGACATCCTTTTCATCTACAACTTGGGACAGTACAGCAAATAGATATTAGAGATGGGACGTAAGATTCAAAGATACTACACATTTGTAATTAACAACAGTAGTCAGGAAAGAAAGTACAACACAGTGCTATAAGCTCCTTGTTTACAACATGGGGGCATATACTTACAGAACTGAGGGTAAATTGTTTACATTAACTGTTGTAGGTCATTGATAAGTCATTTGTAAATATCTGTACACAAAGTATTTTTTTTTTGTATTGGATGAACAAGACCAACTGATTTTCATCATTATCTTTTAAGCAAGTGCAAGCAGCGTGTTTTGAGAGTGATTCTATTAAAGTTAACTTACGAAGATCAAGAATATTGTATGTCTTCGTTTCCAGGTAGCAGATCCAAGTTTTGATTTGAGATGGCCCTTTTACCTATGGGGCTTTTAAACTGTGGTCTAGATATGTGGGGTTTTTATAACGTAGTTTAATTTTGCCCACTATTTTGGTAGTGTGTTGTGCAGAAGTTAGTGAAGCACCTAATGTAAACCTAAGGTATCTTTCCTCAGAATTTTGCTGTAAAGTAAAGCCATTGTAGTGTTTAAGTATTAATGGTGGGTGCCAAGTAATTTCTGGGATGTGCTGAAGGTCATAACAGTAGACTTTTATTGGATAAATTAGCAGTCTGTTATAGTAGGCCCAATTGCATAAGGCTGTGAATCTAGTTTGAAACTTTTGTTGTAGGTCCAGTGAGTTTTGATGGACATGAATATTAACAAATTGCTAGCAGAGGGAGAACATCACGGGATTCAAGACAGAACTCTGAGGAATGCCTCCTTTTACAGTTCCTGATTCTGAGAAGGAGTCATTTGCTTAAACTTGAAATGCTCTGTTTGTGAGACAGCACTGGAACCATTGCAATGAAAAAGTACCAAAGTTGAGGTTAACATTGAAGATGTTAATGGACCAAAAATTAATGTACAAAATGCATTTTTCTTGAGTTTGGTTACTACTGTAGCAGATGTAAAACCAGATTGGCAAGTAGAAATCCCTATTCATGGATCAGCTGGGAGCTTTAAAATAAATACACGTGCCAAAATTGCTCTGTTATGATGTGTTGTATATAGAAACTTCCTGAACCATCTGCAGTTGCATGAGGTAGAGACTAAAATCACCCCCTGTATCTATTTAAAGCTCACATCTGCAGGCATGCTAATGCGCATTGCTAAATTTCTAGCCATTGCTAGGTGGAAGGGGCACATGTTTGACATTTGGGTTTATCTGCTAGATGGTCCATATATAAATATTCTGTTCAGCAGAGCTGTGACGTATAAAATCTGCCTAATTTCTAGAATAATTTCTAGAATATATGAAGTCAGAGTAGATGTGTTTGCTGAAGCTTGACTGTGAACCAATAAATATCTAACTAAAACCAAATGCTGTTTCATATGCTTTAACCACACTGATAATGTAATTTCCTTTGTTGTCCACAGCAGAGGAGCACAAAATCTTGGTATTATTGAAAACATTACTGAACCCAACTGTCTAGTGTGTTATGGTCCTAGTTTAAAAAAAATGGTTGAGTGATAATTTGTGTACATACTGCCTACTGTATTTTATTTATTTGTTAACCAGGTTGGTCCAACTGAGCCAGAAGCCCATTTTCAGTGGAGACCCAAGGAGAAAAGCTCTATTGTAATACAAACAAAAATGATAAGTACAAAGCCATACAAAATATGAAGGGATGGTAACATGAGGCAGTACTAGGCAGTTACATATGACAGAGAAATCATGTACAAAGTAGTCAGGCAGGGTGTAAAAAATATACTATAGTTGATACAAGGCTATTAAGTATGAATGTATTTATAAAACTTGTGGTTACAAAAAATAAAATGTACATATTTACATAGACGGTGGCTGCACATGAAAGTGTGGTATGGAATCTATATGAAGGAGAAGTAGAAATATGGGAGTTATCACAGTGAGAAGAAATGAGGAAAAAAATAAGGTGGCGGATGGAGACGGAGGGTGTGCGGTGTTGGGTAGGGTCTTGACACGAGTTTGATAGGGAATGTTTTAGCTCTTTTTTGAAATGTTTTGAGTGTGAGATATTTTTTACATGAGAGGAGAGTTTGTTCCAGACCTGGGACACTGAGTATTTGTATAGGAGTTTGCTAATGTTTTTATTGGGTTTGTAGATATGAAGGAGATGTTGATCGGAGCTACGAAGAAGACATTTGGGAGCACTGTAGGATACAAAGGAGGAGAGGGGGGGGCAGGCGGTAGGTTTGTAGAGTATCAAATCTGTGATTTGTAGCTTTGACAGTAGGGTTTTTTTGAGGAACTTCTAGCCAATTTGGCTTTTTTAGTGCATGACAGTGGTGAGATTTGGGAGGTAGGTTTGTGGCAAACCTAGATATTTTTGTTATAAGCTTGTTAAGTCTTAGAGAATAATTTAGATTGTATATTTGTGAGGATTGGAGCTGCATAGAATAGGCAAGGTAGGAGGAATGTTTGAGCCAGATAAAGCTTAGAGTCAGAGGCAAGGAATTTCATATTTCTATAAAGTAAATCCCTGTTTTAGATGATTTTTTTAATAATCTGTTGAATATGAAGGTCAAATTTTAACTGATCGTCGATTATGGTGCTCAGTAGCTTAGGTTCTGCTTTAATGGTAGTGTTGTTGAGGGATGTGATGGTAAAGGTGGATTTGTGATGGGATAGAGATAGAGAGAGGAAGAGCAGGAGTTTTGTTTTTCTTGGGTTTAGGATAAGCTGGTCTTCAGAGAGCCATCTTTAAAAGACAAGGTACCTATGATTGACAAAGCAGAAGTGTTTTCCACATTATGTATGCTTTCAGTGGAATCAGGCAATTACCATTAGATGAAAAAAAAGCTGACACGATTTATTATTCTGATGGGAAAAATTGGTTTCAGAATGCTGACATTTGGTGTAACCTTAACTTTTGAGATTTTCTAATTCAAAATGGCTGATTTGCTTAAAGATTTAGATGGTAGTGGTGTTATAGATGACATCCTAGTGTTTTGCCCAGGCAAGCAAAAGCATTATTCAGTGCTAAAAGCAAATCTATAAATCAGTGAGAATTACTGTCATGTTGTTACATTAGTGTTTCTTACTTCTAATTCTTCAGAAGATACATGCTGATGTAAGATGTATTGTTCTGCTAACTAAGTGAATTTGAGTAATATTTAAAAAATGCCTGTAATTTTACACTGTTTTCCCTGACTCTTGAACAAAGTTTGAAGCAAATCATTGAAAGACATGCCAGTTATGCTTTTCTTTCAGATTTTTATCATCGTGCTTTACTTTTATTTTGTATTGACCAGACATATTTTTCTGTTTTAGTTGATATTTTTGACAGTATGGATGTTTTAGAAGATTAGCAGTCACTGCTCTGTATTTTAGTTTGGTATAAATTGCTGAATGCATCTTGCTGACTAGAAAATAGGTGGTAAAATTATGTAAGTTGAATTACTTTTGTATTTTCAAAGGGTTGTGGTATATTGATGTTTTCTGTATCACACAATTTTAAAGTACTGAAACTGTTTTTGGAGCAGTTAAACTGTTAATTGTACTTTCATAAGGAAGAGCTTGTCTAGGTGTTGGGGGCCATCTTACAAACTTTAGTAGTAGTTCTTTTGAAGGTAAATTGCTCCCATTTGTGTGTGTGCACATCATTGGCTCTCCAAGTTGTTTTCTGATGGTCCTTTTGTTATTCTTAATTGCTCTTTATTGTGTGACTGTGTGCTAGTCTGTGCTTCATGCAGAGCCACAGTAGTTGTAACAGAACAGTAGCCAGTGAGTGGCCAAACTGACATTAGTTCGACTAATTGACAGTTGGTTTGATTGTGCCCAGGTCAGCATTAGCTTGCATTCATTTTTGCTTGGTTGCTTGATTTGCTTGTAGCACCTTGTAAACTTAGCCATCTAACTCTCAAGTCACACTTGTTCTCCTTCTGTCGCCAGCCTCATAGAACTTGGTATCCTAAGCTCACTGATAATTAACTGCTACTTAAAAATGAAAGCTCCATTCGTGAGAGGTGCAAATACCTAGCTAATACGGAGGCATCCTTTTCACAAATAGCAATACGCAGTAAGCATCTTACAGTCACACCTTCACCTCAACCACCACCACATTCTCAGGCAGAAAACACTTCTTGCCAGAACTTCCTAGAACTTTTTAGAACAGGCCTCAGCAGAACATGCATATCTACAGCAAATCACCAACAGAATATTTGCTTCCAGTAAAGTAATCATAAATGTGCTTTGGACGAAAATGTATCCGTGATTAATAATTCAGTTGTAAGACATACAAATTCCCTACTCATGAGGCTGGACATTGACAGGGTTACTGAAAGCTGCTTTTCAGGTGCCAGGATCACAGATATTACTAGAGCCCTCAAGACCCTTTCCTAAGACAAGTATGGCTATGACTTTGTAATGGTCCATGTGGGAATGAATGACCTGGAGTGCAACATTCTAAACTGACATACAGAGGGACATGTTGGAACTTTGTATGTTTGTGATGGATGCAGGTAAGACGGGTCTGAGTGGAATCCTTCCTGCACCAAAAAATAATGCATATATATTAAGAGCAGATAACTGGCTTTAGCAATTGGCTTATTAGCTGGTGTCATCTCAGGGGCTTCCAGTATGCATCAACCTTGGATGAGATGATTGATAGGCCATACTTGTTTTGCAAGGGATGGCCTGCATCTCTCGTTCAAAGGTTTTTGAATACCAGCAAAAACCTTTGCTGCCTCAGTGCTTTTTTTGGATAAGAGACATTGCTTTATTAGTTTTCAGCTAAATAACTCAGATAGTAATTATATACATTCTGTGTAGTTTATCTGTATGTATGGTTTGACTGCCTAATATATCCCATAATCCTAACTGACTAATATATTACTGAATAATGCATGTTGAGTCAGCCAAACACCAATGTTTTCAATGCTTATTTGTTATTTAATTTGCAGCCGTGTATACGTCTGCATAATTTTCAGATAACATGCAGCATTTGTTCAACTGTAGAAACCAACTGATCATATGTTCCATTTCTACATGATGTTTTTACTCTTACAGTGCCGTTTTAGACAGAGTTCATTCTAATGGACATCCCATCTTAACTAACTCATCTAACCTTGGATTGGTCTACGTGAAGATGACTTTTATCAGTGCCACTATTCTCAAAAACAAATTACACGATCTTGAAGCATTGTTGCACTTGTAACATATCCATGTATTTGTAGTTACTAGTCTTGGTCTAAATGTAAAGAAAGCACTCCCTCCATATATGGGTTTTGCACCTACCATGCCCTCAAGCCTGATGGAAACTGCAGGGTTGTCTCCATATTTATCAGGTGTTACATCTTATCTAGACTGATACTCAAAGACCCATAAATTGAGTATCTACATCTTGAGTTTACCATGGAGAAGACAAGCTTTCAACTTGTAACATGCTACAGAATCCCTGCTATATCTACAGATGATAATTTTAGATTCCTGGAAATGTTGAGATATTTCTATAAACAATAACAATTCAGTAATCCTGCCATAGACTGGAGCATCTATACCTCTTTCAAATAGTATGGCCAGAGATTTTTGGATTTGGTAAACAAGGAGTCCCTGGATCAGACAGATAGCGAACCTAATAGAGGCCAAATATTCTTAATCTGGTCATCACAAGTATTGCTTCTACCTGTTCACTTCCCTGGTCACTTCTTCACTAGTTAAGTTGGACCATAAAATCTTGACATTTGCTCTCAGAAATGCCATGCCACCTAGCATAACCAACATGTTTCTATTTATGGACTTTAGAAGGGTGAACCTTATGCAGTTACATGATGAAATATCTAAATATATCTTTAATATCACCACCATTGACCCTACTACAGCAGTCATATTCAGTAAGGAGTTTTATACAGACATAGACAAATCCATAGTTTAAACTAGAGCCAAATGCAGTGTGAAAATTTAAAACAAGCTCTCTTCATTGGACATCTGACATAACTAAACTTTTATAACAAGCTAAAAACTCCTTAAACTGTACAGTTAGGTCTGGAACTCCTCAGATTGAGTATAGTATAAAAATATCAAGAAACTAAAAATCACTATATGGGCCAGTAAAGCAATCCCCGAGGAGAGATTAATTTATGAAGTGAAAAATAACTACAAGTCCTTCTTTAGCTGTGTTGAAAAACTAGGAAATAACACTACATACTGCTCAGAACATTTGCTTAATGGGTGTCCTTATTGCAAATATACTAGCAAGTAAGCTCACCAGAAACTTCATATCCAAAACCTCTGGTCTGACCCCACTCATTGCCCCCTATTATCAGTAAGGAATATGTTCTTAAGGTGTTGTCAAAGAACAAGATCACTTTTCCCTGGGTCCTGACAGCATACCTTAGTAAACAGCATCAAATATGCTCTCGCTAAACCTCTACTTAAATGGTTTAACATAAGCCTGGCTACAGAGTATGTTCCTGAATCTTGGCACATTGCTGTTGTGAGGTCACTTCACAGGGGCAACCCTGTCACAGGCAAAGGAAAGTTACAGACCAGTTAGCCTAACAAGTCTGATGTGCAAAGCTGTGAAGCATATCATAACCAGTCTTGTTAATTATGATGATGTCAGGAATCTCATTAGGCTTGACCCACAACAGTTTGGCTTCATCAATGGGAGAGCATTCCTGTTAACTTTTGTTAACATCTTCAAGAAATCATGCAAGTTGTTGAAAGTGGTCATGCTGTTACAGGCCAAAGCATTTAATGCCATACCTCATGGCAGAACTGTAAAAAAAACTGTCAGCCTTTAACATAGATCCCTCTGTAGTAAGATGGATAACCAGTTGGCTGAAAGAAAGCACCCACATAGTTCATGTGGAAGGTGCCTTGAAACTCCTATGAGTTCAATGATAAATAATCAGAAATTCAGATCTCAAACCCTTTAAGACAAATGTTGCTGTACTCAGACCAGCGCTGCAATGTTTTGGGCACCATATATGCACTGGGGGTCTATATCACCACATCGAATGGTAATAAGTTTGAACGCCCTTTGTTCGAACTGAAAAGTCCGAAAGCCCTGAACCGCAAAGTTATGAAACATCGATTTTTTTTCTAGGGGAAAAAAAACAGTGGGCTGTTTTCAGGGCTTTGCTATTTCCTCCACTGTAGTGCAATCTCGGAGTTGGTATATTTAAGTAGGGGGGTGTGGGGGGGGCACAGCCCCCCACTTCAATTTTTTTAAAGTTGTGACTTTTTTTTCACGGAAAAGCAATTTATTTTCCCTGGGGAAAAAAATCGCTGTTCCGTGAGTTCGCTGTTTAGGGTTTTCGGACTTTTAGGTTTGAACAAAGGACATTCTGACTTATCACCATTCCATGTGGTGATATAGACCCTGCACTGGTAATGCTAAACCAAATGCAGATGGAGTCCAAATAATAGCTGAATTCCTAGAGCCCAATAGCTGAATTCCCAGAGCCATTTTGTATTACTGAAGTAAGACAAGCCTTAAGTATGACAAATTATATGTGCAAGTTGTAGCAGATCTTGTCACTAAACAGGTGATAATAGTTCCAGCCTAGGTACTGTGTTGCTGCAGCGAGATAAGTGTTGCATTCTATAGCCTATTGCTTCAAGAGGTTAACAATCATATAACAGAGATCTTCAGAAATTTGAAAAGAAATGCCTTGCAAGTGTGCGAACATCATATGATCATAGGAGGTTATACCTAGCAGAGCTGAAGAGCTTCTAGCTCTAAATTGATAAAAAAATACTATTTCCATTAATCTGTTCATATGATCTTGACAGTGACATCTGAGTGCAAGAGGCTGTTAGTGTGACTACAAAAGTTAACTGCCAATCCCATGCATGTGCCTAGAAAACAACTTCTGTTACTGATTTGTTGTACAGAAATCCTGTACATGACCAGCCACAGTGAAAAGACTGAAAGTGATATAGCAACTTACATGCAAGCTATAATGACGACAAGCCCCCTCAGACACTAGAAAAGCCTAACTCCTCAACAAGATCTTAAATTGCAAGTTGTTATCCAGTGTATGTTTAATAGATGACCAAGTCATCTGATTCATACCGCACAGTTCATGCGTAAGTACTGTAGTGTCATAACACAATTATCAGAGCATATCTTACTGCTGTGTAAATCAATGAGCAGAAGTGCTATGGCAAATGCATAAGCACCATCAAGAATGCAGAAAAAGAACCAGAATGTCATTGTGATGGCCAAAGAATAACCAGGACATTGTTACCCTAGTGTCAGTGTCAATTTTTCAAAAAAGACGACTATGACAAGAACTACTAAGTCCAGTGTCATTACTACAGGGTCCCTGGCAAAAAAAAAAATTGCTGTCTTACAGGAGTTTAATGGCAAAGACAAGCTTGTTGTTGCTCATGTAATATTGAAATAATTCATGTGACACCTGCAACTAGCCATCAAACAATAACCAGATTGAAAACTATGTTCTTGAGGTATAGTAAGTATATGAAGATAATTAGTTGCAGATAATGGCATGTAGTTTATGTCTGATGAACACTAGTAGTTTGTGGCTGATTACTGTTCCACTCAGACTACATCAAGCCTCCTATCCACAATCAGATAGTGATGTGGAGAGAGGAGGTCAAACAGCTAAAAAGGTATTGAGACAGACTGACCCACAGAAGGCCCTAATGGCATGTTAAACTATTTTGTGCAGTGCTTGGAAGACAAACACAAACCAACCTACCAGTCTTAGAATGAAGAAGTGAGCCAAGAGTAATACTCTACCTTACTATAAAAAGCTTTGACCGAAAAGCTAAAACTTCATATAAAATACTTTACAACCAATGTCATTCTGCACAACTACTACCTATCCTACAACCTGGTCAAGCTGCCTGCTTAAATTTAGAGGGAAGAAAAAGTTGGAACAGTACAGGTATAACAGTGCAAAAATCTGCAAATCCTGGTTCCTGTAGGGTGCAGATTAATGATAGTACCATATTTCAGTGCAATAGATAACACATTTAAGCAGTTCTTGATGAGTATCAGTCTGAATAAAGTGTTCCAGAAAACCAAAAGAGTGAAACTGAGGAGAATTGCCAGTTTGATGTCTTCTGGATTGATTTCGATACCAATGACTAATCTGCCTCAACACAGATTTGAAACAAGGGTGGAAGTTCAAGTTCAACAGTCCATGATGAACGACTCAGTGCTACCAAGTCTTCACAGTCCAGTGGTCCTTATTCAGCTAATTCTGTTCTATGTTGTGACTGTAGACATAATACATGTTTAAAAGTGTATCTCAAAGTTTTCCTTTTGCAGGTTTCTCAAGTGGATCCAGCCAGAGTTTGAATAATCTACATGTGTCGAGGACTGACCAACTTATTTATATACCGCAGCATTACAAAGTATAAATGCAATCACTGTGAAATTGAAGTTACTAGCTGTTTTTCATTAAATTGTGTAGTGTGTTACACTGTTCATATCCAGTGCTTTCTCTTTTGCATGTTCAGTCTAGACCAAGGGTTCCCAAAGTGTGCGCCGTGGCTTCCTCACAGGGGCGCCACAAACTAATAAGCTTAGCTGCAAAATAAACCGCGAACAGTTCGCAGTTTATTTTGCAGCTAAGCTTATTAGTTCACAACAAACTAAGTCTAGACCTACACTGTAGCTTTTAAGCAGAACTGGTGTCAAGTATAACAGTGGTCCCCAACCATTGGCCCGAGGACCAGTAACCGGGCCGTGGAGCACTTGGAACCGGGCCGTCAGGTAAGTGAATGTCTGCATGAGTGTGTATGTCTGTCTGTCTGTCTGCATGTGTGAGTGAATGCATGCATGAAAGCAAAAGAGTTTCTGTGTGTGAGAGAGATCGGGAGTGTGAGGGCGATGTGTGAATGAATGAAGAAGTGGCTGTGTGTGTATGTGAGATCGAGAGAGTGAGAGCGATGTGTGAGTGAATGCAGGTATGAATGAGGAGGTGGCTGTGTGTGTGTGTGTGTGTGTGTGTGTGTGTGTGTGTGTGTTTGTGTGTTTGTGTATGTGTGTGTGTCACGGGGAGAGAGTGATCCCTGGCAGCAATGAGGTCTGTGCAAGTCTGGACGATACCACTGGACACACAACCTCTCACCCTCTTAGATCAAGAAATGTGGACAAAGCTAGAAATAGTGGGTGTACAAAGGCACAAAATAGGGACACTTAAGTACTGCTCTCACAAACTTAGAAAGTTGATAGAAATGCAGGATGTTCATAGTGTTTCATTGTTGCAGTCCTATCCAATGGGTTATCCAGCTCCCAGTAACCCTTGATTGGCCAGAATATCAAAGGTAACTAAATATGATGTCGGTTGTCGTCAGTTGTAAAGGACGTCAGAACGTCCGATACAAAAGGAGGCAGTCAATGTCACTTCCTCAGTCTTCCTTGCTGCAGAGCCCAAAGCAGAAGCAATTTTGCACGAGTGCTGGTCGGCCGTTTACCTTTTTTTGGTTTCCGACTACAAAGTTGAAGTCAACTACAGCTAAGTACCCCGTTGAGGATCCTCTTTTCTTGCCTTAATGAATGTCAGAAAAAGTAAATAATTGTGTTGCCTGTGGAAAGCAGATTCCCCATCGAGATTTTCATTCTTATTGCATTATTTGTTTAGGCCTTGACCATGGCGTTCCTAATTGTGATCGCTGTGCTTCCTTTAATCCGCATACTATTCGTCATCGGGCTAAGCATTTTGGAGTGTGGCCTAAATTCGTTGGTATGGTGTCCACTGGTCTTCAGGCCTCAGATATTCCTAACAAACGTAAGGATAAGGACCGCAACAGGCTTCAGAGGGTCAAGTTTTATAGCACTTCTATCACCTATAGCTAAAATCATGAAAAAATGTATCCATAAACAACTACTTAACCACCTTCTCCATAACAACCTACTTGCTAACTGTCAGCATGGATTCAGACCTTCCCACAGCACCACCACTGCTTTACTCTCCTTTACAAACTCCATCAACTGTAACTGCAACAATAATAATCTATCATCTTCAGTCTTTATTGACTTATCTAAAGCTTTCGACATGGTTAATCATAAACTTCTTCTGCACATACTAAAATCTCTCTCACTTGACCCTCCTTCCTTAACTTGGTTTACATCTTACCTAGAAAACCGTCAGCAGGCAGTACTCTGGAAAAATTCACTATCTAATCTCCTTCCTATCTCTTTAGGTGTACCTCAAGGCTCTATCCTAGGCCCCCTTCTATTTTCTATCTTTGTTAATGACCTGCAGTCAGCTATCCCAAACACTACCTGCATACAATATGCAGATGATTCTACTATAATCTGCACAGCTACCTGTCAAACTGAACACCAGTCTCTTACCCAAAAAGCTTTTATCACTGTAGAACAATGGTTCTCACACCGCTGCCTACTCCTTAACCCCAAGAAAACCAAACTGTTACTCTTCTCACCTACCCGTAAGTCCACCCCACTAAACTTCACTCTCATTTCTCCTGACTCAACCACAAAATTATTGGGAATAACTATTGACAATAATCTCAACTTTGACTCTCACATCAACAACACAATAAAATTAGTTAATAAAAAAATATGATCCCTATACAGAATCAAACCCTTCCTTACACCTGTGGCAAGGACCACCATAGCCAGATCTCACCTAATCTCTACTCTTCTCTATGCTTCCCCCATATACACTAATCTCTCCAAAAACAACCTCAAGAAACTATCAGCATCTTACTATAATATTGCTCAATTTGCTACAGGATCCCCTTTTAGAACTCATCACTGCCTGAATGTAAGACAACTAGGTTGGCTTGAACTTCCTAACCAGCTCGTACTTCAACAGCTCTTAATAGCTCACAAGATCCTATACCAACCTACTAAAACACCAATACTCTCTAACCTCATTTCACCATACAATAACCTGAAACATCTACGTTCTTCAAACAAACTACTGATCAGTACTACTAAACCCAATAACTCTGCAGGTGACTGCCTCTTTTCCAACTCTGTTGGAAAAATATGGAACAAACTACCCTCTGATATCTTATCTTTGACCTCTCTCCCACTTTTTAAAAGACAACTGAAAAGGTATCTCAATAAACACTGGCTTTGCTCCTGCACTAACCCAGATTAACTTTCCTTCTTCCTCTCTCTCTTTTCTTCTTCCATAATTCTTTTTTCTCTTCTCCCTGTTTCCTTGATAGCTTTCCCTTTCATAACATCTATGCAGATGTATGTTTTCACATATATACTGTATGACTATTGTAATCCACAAAAAAAAAAAATTTTATTACACTTTTTGGTTTATGCTCCTATCATAATACCTGTAATAACTTATATTATCTACTTCTGTTTATAAATTATAACCTTGTATTGCCTATCTCTGTTTAAACTTGTAATAACCAATGGAGCTTTTCTCTCCGGGCCTCTACTGAAAATGGACATATATCCAGCTAGACTAGCCCGGTCAACAAATGTAAAATAAAATAAATAAAAATAAATAAAGTTTTCCAATGATGTTAAGTTGGTCATCAGTCCTGCGGTAGCCAGTGAGGCGCCTTTGCAGCCCCTGCAGTCCATGGATTTTCAACCGCAGGCCTCAGGTGAGACCATTTCAGAGTCCTCCAGGCCTCCGGCTTCCATTTTGTCTTCTGACCTTCCTCCTGTCACCTCTTTAGCTGGATCTGGAGCCGCTAAGCAGGCACCAGTTTCCGAGGCCTCCGTTATTTGTTCTGACAGCAGGCACATACAGACGACCTCTACCACGACTTCGGCAGTGGCCAAGCCTCCAGAGTCCTTCAGACTTGCAGGTAAATCCTCCAGTCGTAAGCCTGTGAAGAAACAGGCTTCAGCTTCCTCACGTTCCCCTCAGTCTCAAATAGTTAAAAATGGCTAATGACCTTTTGACTCTTATTAGGGGTTCACAGCCTCCCCCTTCAAAATGGGGTAGGGATTTCTCTCCAGAAGTTTTTTCTTATTCAGGTTCTGATACTTCTAGCATTTCTGCTGATGAAGAGGAAGTTTCTCAGGTTTTTTTTTCTCCTTTTGAGGATGCAGATGCAGAGGAATCCATTCCTTCTGCTTCTCCTCCAGAAGATTTCTCTTTTGGTGATACTTTGAATACTCTTAGGGAGCATTTTAAATTGAAAGTCAGGATTATCCCCAATCTAAGAAAAGGATCAGGGAGTTTTTGGATTTGCCTTAGCATAAGCCTCTGGCTATTCCTCCAGTTTTGGAAGTGGTTGATGATGTTTTTCTGAAAAATTTCTTGACTCCAAATTCTGTTCCTCCTGCTCCCATGAAACCTGGCAGGTACTATAGAGTCCCTGATTCTCATTTGTTTCATTTTAGGAATCTGCTAGTTGACCCAGAGGTTATTCCTCAAGGGCCTAAAGGGGTTAAAGCCACTGTTACCAAAAATCCCGTTCCTTCCGACAGGGACTCTAGGAACCTAGATAGGTGGGGTAAAAAAGTTTATACTTCTGCCACTCTTGTTATTAGGTCTACTAATTGCCTTTTTCATGTGCTTAAGTATCAGCAGCACACCTTGGAGGCTATTAAGTCAAACATTGCAAGTGTGCCTCTTTTGGCAGAGAGTAAAGATATGCAGGATTTGCGGAATTCTGCCAGTCTTGTCAATAAACATTCATTCATTGTGGTTTTGACATTCTAGAAGCTTCCTGCAGGGCGACAGCTACTGGATCTGTTATCAGAAGGCATGCTTGGCTCAGGGAACAGCCCCTTCCAGAGCCCATCAAGTCTAAGCTTTTAGATGTACCTTTACATAAGGACAGTCTTTTTGGCAGCAAAGCAGAGGAAGTACTCAAAAAGATGGAGGATAATGCCAAGTCTATACAAACATTTAAAGACTTTCTGCAAGTTCAACTTCCTTGCTTCAGCAGGAATTACCCTTCTAAGAGTTGGATGTTTCCTGATACCAGCAAAAAGAGCCGTTCTAAGACTACAGGTTACAAATCTTCTAGGGGGCAGGTGGCTACCCCTCAAAGGTCTAAGCAATGGCATGCTTCCACTTCTAAGGCGGGGAGTTCTAAGCCTGCATCTCAATCCAAGCATTCTCAATGACTCTGTCCAACTTTTGCCTCTTCCTGCTTGCCTGGAGTTTCCTTTAGGGGGAAGGTTGGCCATTTTTGCAAATGTCTGGGCCACTATCACAGATGACAAATGGGTAATCAGAACTGTAGCCCTAGGACACAAGGGATTCCCGGACACTCCTCCAAACCAAAGGACAGAAGTAGAAAAGCAAATTTTGTCTGTTACATCTGGGGGCAATAGAACTAGTTCCTGCTTAGCAGGTAGGCCAGGGCTTCTATTCCAGACTTTTTTTAGTTCCAAATAAAAGAAGGCACCTGGAGTTCTATCCTAGATCTATCCATTCTGAACTCCTTCTTGGTAATTCCAAAGTTCAAAATGCTCACTCTGCATCATTTGCTACCAATGTTAGACAAGGACTCCTGGCTGGTAACTTTGGATCTCAAAGAAGCTTATCTGCACTTCCCTATCAGGGAAAGTTGCAAGCAGTACCTTTGTTTCAGAGTGGGCAAGCAACATTATCAATTCTCTGCGCTGCCCTTTGGCTTATCTACCGCTCCCAGAGTTTTCACAAAGTGCCTGGCTCCAGTCATTGCTTTTTGCAGGCAGAAGAAAATTCAGATTTATTCAGACTTGGACGACTGTCTAATTCAAGCAAATTCTCAGGACCAGCTGTTAAAGGATCTGGAATTTGTAAAGACTCCTCTCTTACCTGGGTTACACTCTGGGAAAAATCAAAAATGGTTCCAACCAAGGTGTTAACATTCCTGGGAGCGAGTCTGAACACAGCCACCCAGATAATAGATCTCACCCAGGATAAGCAGGCAACTCTTTCAGTTTACTTCAAGGACTTGGCAAGCCTGTTCCAGCTCACTGCAAGGAAATACCTGCAAGCTCTGGGATACATGGCCATTTGCATTCTCATGATTCCATATGCAAGACTGCATATGAGGAAATTGCAATGGTACCGCAAGAACCTTTGGTGTCAACACAGACAGGACCTGGATATGATAATTCCTCTGCTTCAATGTCTGTAGACAGAGTTTCTATTGTGGGCGACAGCCTGTTTACAAAATAAAGGCATGCCTTTTTGCCCACTTCCTGCCATTCAAGTTCTTACCACGGACACATCGGACTATGCCTGGGGAGCTCACCTGGATGGCAAATGCATACAGGGATGTTTGAATGCCCAGCAGATGCACTTGCACATAAACCTGAAGGAATTGATAGCAGTTCAGAAAGCATCTTCTTTTTCCAGGAACTCTGCTTGTCAGGACAGACAACACCACAGTCTTGTGGTACACCAACAAACAGCGAGGGACTCATTCTTACCCCCTGTGCAGACAGAGCATGATTTTATGGTCCAGAGCAACATTCTTGGGCCTGCATCTCCTAGCTCAGTTTCTTCCAGGGAGACTCAATGTTTTGGCAGACCAGTTGAGGAGACAGACCCTGGATCCTCACGAGTGGCAACTGAACAGAGCAGTCTTTTACAGAATCATTCAGCGTCGGGGTACTCCTCAGGTGGATCTTTTCTCCTCCCCGGACAACCACGTTCTACAACTTTTTTGCACCAGACAGCATCACAGCAGAGCCTGGAGAGTGGATGCTCTGTCCTTCCCTTGGATGCTGCTGTCAGTTTATGCCTTCCCTCCTCTTCTTCCCAGGGTATTATTGAATTTTAAGGGACGAAAGACCAAGGACTTTTCTCATAGCTCCAGACTGGCCCAGACAGCATTGGTATCCACTGCTTCACAGTCTCTCCCAATTTCCTCCTTGGCGTTCTTCCTCTGAAACCAGATCTTTTGGTTCAGGAAGAGGGAAACATTCTACATCCTCATCTTCAGTCTCACCTTTTGGCAGCATGGCTCATTGTATGAATCAATCCATTTCTTCTTCCCTTTCCCAGCAGGTGGTTAATGTACTTCAGGAGGCCAAGAGGCCTAGCACTAGGAAGTCTTACGCTGGCAAATGGGAAAGATTCTCTCATTGGATGCAGGCTAGAGGGGAATCTTCTTCTCAGCCTACTCTTCCTCTGATCATGGAAAACTTGGCTGATTTGCTTCAAGGTGGTCTTTCTTTTTCCCTCTATCAAGATCCATGCTTCAGCCATTTCTGCTCATAGTTCTTTTGAGCAACCCATTTTCTCTCATCCCCTGATGAAAATGTTTCTCAGAGGTGCTAGCAACTTAAAACCTCCCAGAAGGGCACCTACACTGGCCTGGGATCTTAATTTTGTTTTAGAGAAACTCACTCTTCCTCCTTTTGAGCCAGCTGCCACTGCAGATTTTAAAGTTTCTCTCTTGGAAAACTGCCTTCCTCTTGGCTATAACTTCAGCAAGGAGAGTTTCAGAGCTGCAAGCCTTGATGGCTGTGGAGCCTTTTCTCATCTTCCATGCAGATCGTGTCTGTCGGAGAACCAGTCCCTCTTTTATGCCTAAGGTCGTTTCTAGCCTGACTCTTAATCAGTCCATACACCTTCTTAATTTCTTTCCTAATCCTCAAAATAGAGGTGAAAGGATCCTGCATTCTCTTCATGTGCGCAGACAGCTCAGGTTTTACCTGGACAGGACTAAAGACCTTCGGAAATCAGCACAGCTATTGGTCAGTTTTGCCCCTGGAGCTCAGGGCAAAGTTATCTCTAAGCAAACCATTTCTAAATGGATTGCACATTGTATTACTTTCTGTTATTCCTTTCATGGCAAGGTTCCTCCTCAAGGGGTTAGGACCCACTCCACAAGAGCAGCTTCCACTTCTGCAGCCGTTTTAAGGGGTGTCCCTACTATAGACATTTTAGAGGCTGCCACATGGTCTTCTGTTCACACTTTCACAAAGCATTATAATTTGCCTTTGTTTTCTAGAGCCAGGGCAGGGTTTGCCACTGCTGCTCTGCAGGGCATTCTCTCCAGTCCTTGACTCTGTTGGTACCTCCTCCCTTTTCTCTGGGCTTTGGTAATCAACCCATTGGTTAGGATTGCAACAGTGAAACACGGTGAACATAGTGCAGTTGTATACACTTACCATAAATGTAGATGTTCGAGTGTATTCACTGTTGCAGTCCTGGTTTCCCTCCCTCCTTCCCCCTTTTTTGGTCCTCTCCTGCTCTCCTTTCCTGAGGTGTAGGCTGAATCTGGTTTATTTTACCAAAGTTACTTTATTTTTGGTTTAAGCTTTGTTTTCTTGGGGCTCCTGACTGTTATAGCAAGAAAGATTGAGGAAGTGACGTCGGCTGCCTCCTTGTGTATCGGACGTTCTGGCGTCCTTTACAGCTGAAGACAGCTGACGTCATATTTACTTACCTTTGGTATTCTGGCCGATCGAGGGCTACCAGGAGCCGGATAACCCATTGGTTAGGACTGCAACAGTGAATACACTCTAACATCTACATTTATGGTAAGTGTACACAACTGTACTTTTTGCATTAGCATGAATTTTCTGAAGGGTATGAAGTATGAAACTCAACTATCTGTCATTATTTTCTGACTTCAACCTCAATGATCTGCCGGTGATTTGCCAGAAAACAATTTTATGAGAAAAAGACTAAAAATATGAGGAAAAATCTGGACATTCTGCAAAAATCTATACAGTTGAGAGGTATGCTGGACAGAGCCAAATAATACTGACAGACTTTAAATATTGCTCTTATAAATTAAAGTTAATAAGATTGCCATTAGGTTTGCTTATCTCTCAACCATAGTAGATCAGTGTTATGCTGTTAAGTAGAATGTACACTTTTTTTTGGTAATTGTCTTTTTATTGTAATTTTGAGCTTTTCTCCCCAGGTATCCTAGTCCAGTCGGGCAGCCTCGTTAAACAAATGTCAAATAAATAAATGAAATATGCACTTTACGTGCGCCTTTGGAAAATCTGGATTCAGCAAGGGAGCCGAGAATCAAAAAAGTTTGGGAACCACTAGTCTAGACTGTTAAATGATACGTGTGAGACTGAGACTGTGTATTTCTAGTATTTAAGAAAAATGGGATTTTTTCCATTGTAAAGGGATGAGCTGTGGAATGCAAATGAATGTTGCTGGAAAGCATGTGCATATTATGTGTATATGTACATAATTTCATTGCTATTGTAAGAACCAGTCTACACTGTATGAGGGGTCTGTAGTTAATCATCGAACGGACTAACCATCAAACAGCACATCAAAATCCAATTGTCGAACATCCATCAATCGAATTAGCAGTTCATCAAACCTGTGAGATGGGGAAAGTAACTAGTTGGCCAACACTTCCCCATCTCACTTTTCCCCAGTGTAGTGTGACCTCTAAGTTGCTATTTATAGTGAGGGTGGGTGCTTGGGGGGTTTGAAATACTGCCCTTTCTGAGACTGGGAAGGTTGGCCAGCTAGTTACTTTCCCCATCTCACAGGTTCGATGAAGTGCTAATTCAATGGATGGACAATTGACAATTGAATTTTGATGATGTGCCGTTTGATGGTTAGTCCATTCAATGATTAACCTTAGATCCCTATATAAGAGTATTTAGAGGTGGGCTGTTTGGCACAAGAACCTGGAGTGTTGATATCATTTATGCTGCTTTGTGGTTTGTAATAAAGTTAACTATTCATTGAAACCCATGCTGAATCCTAACTTATTTGAGATGGTTAGTATTAGAAGCAGTCTCTATTTCCTACCACCATCTGGTAATTTTAGATTAACTGTTTCATATTTTGCCTACACTTGTTTATGAAGTTTTTATCTGATTTTTAGTTACTGTAATGGCACAATGGCTGACAAAGGGCCATTGTTGTCTAATTCACTTCTCAAACAAACACCTCAGATTTCTACAGACACAGTTGGAGAGTCATTTTGCAACACTGAGTTGCCAATGAGCCTTTGGCTGTTTGGGCTACAGACTGCATACCGAATGTGGTCAGTGCAAGTCGAATCATTGCAAAATGCATTTGACAATGGCCACCATAACAGATAATTATACAAAACAAGGAATCATCTGTGTGTATGAGCTATCTCCTTCCATCCCTTTTGTGATATTTACTTTGAGTGTCTCAGGTCACGGCAGCTACATTTTAGTATGTTGTTGTATCTTTTGGCTTTGCCCGGTTAGGGGTCGCCACAGCGGAACTCCAGTCCGCTAATGATTGGCAGCAGATTTTTACGTACCAAGTTGCCAGCCCTGACGTACAACCTTCAATGAAGGTACGCCCATTCACGCATGTCTCCACACAGAAGACGCTTTAGCTGAGAATCGAACAGGACAACGTCTTGCTGTGAGGCAACAACGCTACCGCAGCACCACCACCGCAGTTATGCTTTGTATAATTCTTTAGGGTCTTCTGCGCCAGGTTCCTGAGCAATTTAATTGTTTATGGGAAAAAGAAGTTACTTACTTGTATTATATTTACTTAATACTCATAGTACTGTTCATATGCTGTTCTTCCAGGAGTCATAACTTGCTCTATTATTCATTATCTGCTAATGTTATTATTATTATTTTTTTATTATTATTATTTTGCTGTGGGATATTTTTGTGATTTGGCTTTGGTCTTGTATACTACACTGCTAGGACGATTAAAGTAATATAGTTTCAGAACTGGAAGTGGACATTAGTACTAGGGAAATCTCACCTCTGCACTGGTAAGAGATAAATCCACTCCTGTAAGAATTTGTTGTTGTGAGCATTTTGGATGTAGTCGTATTGCTTCAGAAGGTGCTCTGTACCTTATTACCTCTGCAGAGGTAATCAGTGCAAAGAGTATTCGAACACTCAGACTGGGCTGTTTGTAGTTTATCCAGTGGACTGCCTATATATGGGCATTCTCTCGCATTATAGACTAGATGCAAAGTATTTACATAAAGATTATTACAAACTGTACAGAACTTCATAAACGCTTCACTTCATTTTGCATATCTGAATATTTTGCTGTAGGAGTTAGAACACTTAAGTGCCACTGTGAATTAAAAACAAATGCTAATGATTCTAAAATTCACATAGTTAAGTACTAAAAAGCCTTTTAAATATTATTGCAGCATATTAGTTTAGTTCTGCATTTAATTTTGCCCTCCCACATACCTAGCATTTAGCTAAGTCATGGTGTTGATTGTAGAATTTTGTGAGACTGAACATTTGTCAAAATGCCATTTTTCCTTAAGCAGAATATAGTGGAGACACTCGCCAAAATAGGCTGTATTTCACCAAGGGGTTTATTGTGTGTCTGAGAAATCGGTACATGGTTCATTGTTTCAGCATCACTAGTGATAGGGGCCCACTTGGAACAGTATAGGCATTTGCTGTTAAACTGTTTCTGTCTGTATGAGATAGGGCCATGGCCCTAGAAAATAGGCTTAATGATTTCAGTGTAAAGAATTTTAACAAGCAAATAAAAAGCATTTGAAGAATATGCGAAAACAAGTACGCTCTTAAAAAGAGCATTTTGTATTGTAGATACTGGGGTGCTAAAGAAGCTATACAACACTACAGAAGTCAATTATTTAAGATATTTAACACAAATGGACTCTCAGAAATCAGAGGCACAAGAGAAGCATGTGACCTTAAGATGTGTAGTGTAGTGTAATCATTAATTATGAGGCAGTGTCTGTAAATATCCACATTCAGAGATGGGAGCTACCTGAATGTCTTGTAGTAATGGAAGTGGGAAATCTCTACACGCCTTGCTTCAGCTTTTACTGATATGCATGGCTGAAAGGTCAGTGCCTGAAGATATGCAGGGTACAGTAGTAACGTGAAGAAAGATACTTAGGATGAAGGGTGCTTATTTACATTATCAAGGAATTAAGCCAAAGTTAGAAAACAGGAAAAGAAGGGATTATTTTAGGTCATCTTGAGGAAAGAATATGGCTACATGCTTTAAATAAATATTGTTTGCTGACCGCCACTTGAAGAAGAAGAAAAGGACAGGAAAATTATAGCAAGATTCTTTAAAATGGCAAACTATTACTGATTGGGACATTTAATGCACCTTATATTACTTGGAACACCTTTATTTTTAGTAACGTCCATGAGCAGAGCATTTTTTCATCCCCTGCATGATGCACAATTGAACTGGCTTATGATCAAATTTATTCAAAAGAGACTAGGGATTAGCCTTTGATTTGCTTCTCATATAGGGAGGTGAGGAGAGAATCTTAAATTTGGAGGTGAGGAGAGAATCTTAAATTTGGAAATGAGTGGTCATCTGGAATGAAGTATCGACCATGCCATGTTTTTCACTATAAATGTTGCTTTAAAGCCTGAGTCTACAAAATCCTGAATCAACAGACTACCAGGAGAAGAGGAGGAGGAAGCACAATAAGCAACCATTTACAATGGTAGATAATCCGTTGGGGGAGTCTTAGTAATAGAAAGATTTGATGGGCCCAAGTGATGGTTGTCTGTCACTGGATTCCTTCTTTTTTATATTTATATATTTATTTATTTGGTGTGAAACATCAGTAAAATATAAAGTTTTAACCCCGAAAATAAATGTATATTTTTCTTGAAGTAAAATTGAGAATGCTGTCAACAGGGCAAGTTTTAAGTAACTTGCTTCCAGTATTTTCAATGTGATGAAAACTTAACATCTGGCAAGTATTTGTACAGCTGTAGGGCATGGACACCTGCATACTGCTAGCAGTACTGCATTTTTATAATTCCTTGGCTTCTCTTTTTAACAGTAGAAGCAAAATAGTCACCTTCAGTACATACAGTCAGTGGGCATTTTATTTTTTTATTTTTTAACTATTACAACTGATGCAGTTTAGAGCTGCTTGTATCTGATTCTCTTTATACTTGCTGTGTCTGTCCCTGTCTTTGTGATCATGCTTGTTCTCATCTCCAAATTTCCATTCTCAGTTGTCTTTTAGTCATTTAGAGCTGGATTAATTATAACACAGAATTGTCGGCAGGCTGCAAGCTTCTGCCTGGCTTTAAGCACTATATTGTGCTGAGAGCCTGTGAAATTATTTGGCTGTGTGCTGCATTTGAGTAGTTAGAAGTAGAAGGGGAGTGCCTATACTTAAACTACAATACAATGTCTGTATTAAATTCTCAAATTACATCAACAAAGCAAGTGACATTGATGCATGTTTTCACTCACTACTTTCCTTTTATTCCTTTCTTTGTCATTTGTCAGGACTGTTGCCATCAGTCAGTTTTAGCCTTGATTAATTTTTGTTTTCAATTTTATACGGTATGTACCCAAAATGACCTTTAGAACTAACACAGAATTTTGGTATCCATTCATTCAGTATTAAATACTTATCCTGGATATTAAATTGGATATATTCCTAAAAGTAAGGCATGTGGCAGCTTATATCCTTTCATATATGGTGTGTTTTCTTAAAGTGGCATATATATCATTAAATGTCATTACAGCTTTTAAAAACATAATGCTTGTTTGCTTTTTTTCTTCTTCTAACAAGCAGTATAGTCATTATCATGTGATAACCACTGTGGTTTATATTTGCAAATGAATCAGCTTCAACTTCTTTTTTATATTTCTTAAGCACTTACACATACATCATAGAGAGACAATGTATACAGTAAATAATTATACCAAGACAAACCAGTAAAGCTCTCATGGTGATGCAACACCCTGGAACAGCACTAGTTCAGAATTGCTGAGGTAGTATAAAGGAACAAATTGTCCAGTAGCACGAATTCTAAGCTTGGAGTAGCAGTAACAAGCAACAAATAGTTTTTCAGACTCCAAAAGTTCCAGTACTGCAAAAGGATGGAAAACAGTCAGTCCAAGTCCACGAGATCACCGAAGCACATCAGCAAACTGGAATATCATAAAACAGGAGTTAAATTCAAAGATCACAACAAAGTCTCAACTTTGACAAAGCTGGACACAGTCAGCAATAGGAAATTCATTGTTCACAAAACTGCATCCACAAAATCATGAGTTTCCATACGGAATCTGCAGAAAGAGGCCAAGAAGAATGCTGAGTGATGCTGAATTCTGAGAAGGTAGGACAGGAATAATACCACAGAGCCTCAAGGATTAGCAGCCACAAATTACAGCAAATACTGCCATTTCCACACAAGTCCAAACAGTGAACACCATAAGCAGCAAATATGTGATGTGAAGTTGTTAAATCTCGCCGTTTATTCTCACTGATGGGTTCGGAGCCGATCCTCTGCTCCGACACGGCCGATAACAAAGCTGAAGGTTTGCCAGTAGCTCGAGACCAAGTCCCTTATCCCATGATGCACTGCTGGAATTACCTCAGATCTAGTTTGCTGCGGCACAGATCTCGGTGTTCCAGATAGCTCGGGCCATTATATATATATATATATATATATATATATATATATATATATATATTTGTAATCTCTATAGTTTTAGACTTGGACTTAATTTTAGATAAGTGCCCTGTGTTGGCTTCTGTTTTTCTATAGTGTTGGCCTAAGAGTTGGACTTGTATTTAACCACATTCTTAGGAGTACATTGGTAGATAATTTGTTAAGTGTGTTGTTTCAATTGGTTAAAATTGTTTAAATTGGTAATAGAGATGTCTGACGAGAAAGAGAAGCCACATCCAAAATCTGGCTTCAAAAAATGTCCGGATTCTGGACAAAAATGTCAGTCACTGATGGGCATGTTCAATGTGTTTATTGTCTGGGGGCTAAACACCTCCAAGACTCTTGCAGTATCTGTCTCTCCTTCTCCTCCAGGGTACTTTTAGAGAGAAGGAGGAATTTAGTGGAAAGGGGTTTACTTCAGCACCCTTTCTCCGAAGCGCTGGGTGACCAGGATGGTGCTAATAGATCCTCAAAGTCTTCCAAGTCCTCAGGTGACACGAAAGGATCCAAAAAGACTAAAAAAATGGAGGGTGTAGGGTCATCGGTTCCACTGTCCTCGGAACCGAGTGTCCCTTCTGTTCAGAGCCAGCTCACAGCTTTGGAGCCGGTCTCTGAGATTCTCTCATCTCCTCTGCTCCAGTCAGCACCCTCAGTGCACTCCTCGAAGTCTTCTGTCAGCCTCTCAGATATGCATATAGGTTCATAGGTTCATACTAGGCTATCTGCCGTAGGCCATTTATAAGCCTAGCCAGAGTGTGTTTGGCTTCCGCCACCCATTTTAAATTAATTTTGCTATGCCCTTTTTCGAGGTTAGTAAACTGTGCCTCTGTCTAACAGTGACACAGAAGTGATACCCAGGGTAAACCTACGATCTCCCATCCACTCATCAAGATTCCTCCTGAAGAGAGTCAATGAGGGACTCTGCCTAACCTGGACTGGGATTTTATTCCAGAGTGAAGGGAGCCTCTGGGTTATGAATCTGTCCCTCCAGCATGTCCTATTTATTTCAGTGCTGAGGTTCAAGTCTCTCGAGCGCGTAGCTCGATGGGATTTGGATTTTCTGAGATGCAGCATGTCCATTAATTCCAGGTTGGACATGGCTTTATACGTCAGGCACAGATCGCCTCTGAGCAGGCAGTATGCCACTGAGTAGAGCTGGAGTTTCTTTAACCGGCAGCATATGGCATCTGTTTGAGCCCTTTGATCCTCTTGGTGAGGTACTTTTGGGGTCTTTCCAGTTGTTGCAGGTGTCTGGTAAGGTACATCCCAAAAGGGGCATTGTACTCAATTATGGGCCTGATGAGGGATGAGTAAAGAGGCACGATGACCTCCCCTGATCTAGATGTGAATCCCTTCATGATTAGGTGGGCTATATAAAATGTTTTTCTAACCACTTTGGCCACGTGGTTGTCAAATGAGAGATTGCTATCAACTTGGCTCCCCAGGTCCCTAATTACTTCTTCCATACTTAATGGATTACCACCTATGTGGTAATTTGTGGGCACTTTGTTTTTGCCAAAGGGGATGACTATACACTTTTTGGCGTTTAGCTTGAGGCCATGGCTCTGGCACCAGTTGTCTGTTTCTATGAGGCCCTTTTGGAGGATGCTTGTGTCGGCGGGAGAGTCGATTATGACGCCCAGTTTGCAGTCATCTGTGAACTTGGTCAGCCACAGTCCTTCCATGTTGGCCTGTACCTCCGAGAAATATATACCGAACAAGAGAGGTCCCAGGACTGAGCCTTGTGGGACGCCACTTGTAACTGGTTTGGAGTCTGACTTGGCTCCAGCAATTCTAACCATGTGGGTTCTGTCCTTGAGCCAGTCTGCAACCCATCTAGTGACATAGGGGTTTATATTTAAGCTGGTGAGCTTATCTATAATGCCCGAGTGGGGTATTGTATCGAAGGCTTTTGCGAGGTCCAGGTAGGCTGTGTGGACCACCTTCCCCTCGTCAATGGCCTTGGTGACTGTTTCAAAGAAAACGACCAGGTTTAAGAGGCAGGATCTGCCCCTAACAAAGCCGAACTGGGTAGGATACAGTGTCTGTAGGTCTAGTTAGTGCAGAAGCTTTTACGGGCACTAGGCCTTGCTAAATTTTTGTCGGCTCTGACGCCTTCGCCGGAGCCGAAGACCATTAACCCGGATTTGACTCCTCGTCCTCCGAGCTGTACTGGACTTTTGGAGCCGAAGGAGCACGATCTGATGGTTGTTGAGCCTGTGGAGCAGAGACCTGCACTGGTGTTATCGGTTCCATCTACTCGGATGTCCTCGGCACTGACCGGGGACTCGAGGAGCCGACACACTCCTGTCGAGTCTGGGGAGGATAGTCGTACCGATTTGTCGGTGCCGACTCTTCCTCTCGGGGCTTCAGCTCGGATGAGCTCGGCTCCTACCTCAGGCTCTGAGCCCATGGTCTCGGCTCCTACCTCGGGCTCTGAGCCCATGGTCTCGGCTCCTACCTCGGGCTCTGAGCCCATGGTCTCGATGCGGAAGGATCGGACGGTCCCTTTGGATCTGTTTACCCCTTCTCGTCGGAGCCATGGTATGTTTGATGCAGTGAGGAGAGTCCTGTCTCCAAAGACATCATCAGCATCAATTCTGGCTTCCTCCTCCCCTGAAGCACCTGTGTCCTCTTATGCTTCTACCAGTCCACCCAAGCGTAGAGACCCTGAGCCTCAAGTAGCCCCACAGGGCACCCCTTGCTCTTCTGAGACCTCCCCATATCCCCCCACTGAGGAGGTACCCAGGAAGAGACTGTGCAAGAGGAGGCACCTGGACTCCCCACAGGTGTCTTTGACATCTGACACTGACTTGGATGAGTCAGAAGGGTCCCCTCTATCCCCCTCTGAGGATATCTCCTTTGCGAAGATATTAGAGATCCTTAATCAGAGGGGCAGTTGGCAGTCCAAAAGCCCTACTGAAGATGAGTCAGTGCTGTAGAAGTCTTTCAGGTCTCACACTTCCACTTCTTGGGTGTCTCCACCTTACAATGAGCTCATGGAGCTGATCGCTTGTAAGGCTTCGCAGTCTCCGGAGGCCATGGAACCTGTCCCTCGGAAGCCAAATAAGTTCATCTCTGCCCCAGTGGACAAAGCCTTTTTGACTAAAGGAGTGCCTGTTGATGCCATAGTGGTGGCTGCAGCCACCAAAAAGGAAACGTCTGAGACGTCCTCATCTATCCATCCTCATAACATAGATTCTAGGATCATGGATAGATAAGGAAAATGCATGTTTAGTTCAGCGACCTTTTCCCATTGATCACTGAACTATTTAACCCATTTTACAAGACTACAAAGAGCTCTCCTGAAAGAGCTAGGGGATACTGTCCAGGGTACGGTAGCTGCAGGGGTTGCTGACAAAGTTAACACACAGCTCGCTACCCTAAATTCGATTGTGAACTCGTCCATGCGTCTCATATCTTACGCAGCTGATGGTTTGAGTAGAGCCGCTAGTTCAGGCATTGCTCTGCGTAGACAAGCCTGGATGCGTCTCTGTTCCTTTGCGGAGCCTTTCAAATCTTCCTGTATCAACACCCCATTTGATGGCTCATTCCTGTTTGGGCCCAAGGTAAAGGAAACTCTAACCAGGTGTGAGCAGGAAGGCAAGACTCTATCTGCCGTTGGAGTCCATTTTTCTACCCCTACTCGGCCCTATCCCAAGGGCAGAAAAATGTGGTTCCGAAAAGCACAGGGAGCCTTTCAGGACACACGTGGAGAAACCCCCTCTAGAGGCAGAGGAGGGGTTATAATGGAAGGCGCTGCCCATGTGACAGGGAGGGGGGTCCGCAACAGCAGGGTGACAGAGGCTAGTTCTCTGGTCAGCCCTGCCAGCGCTCCTGAAAGGAGACCCGGCTGTCCAGCTCTGGAGGCAGTCGGGGGTCGCTTATCTTTGTACCCAAAAGGCTGGCTAAGCGTAACGTCCGATACCTGGGTACAACGCATAATTTCCAGAAGGTATTTCATACCATTCTCTTCCCCTCCCACGCCTGTAAACAGAATCCCGGATGTTCCACCCAGTCTCAGGGAACAAGCAACTATAGATGTCCGCAAGTTGCTAGAAAAAAGAGTCATCCAGCCAGTCCCAGCAGACCAAGTTGGATTGGCAACTTACTCAAGATTCTTTTTGGTTCCAAAGAAAACAGGGGACTGGAGACCTATCTTGGACCTCAGCAGACTCAACCAATTTGTAAAAAAAGAGAAGTTCCGAATGGTCATGCTTCAGGCCATTCTTCCCTTTCTAGGGAAAGGTGATTGGATGTGCTCCATCGATTTCAAGGATGCGTACTACCACATAAAGATGGACAGATGCTCCAGAGATCACCTGCGTTTCTGGCTGGGAGCCAATCACTACCAGTTTTGAGCCCTGCCCTTTGGTCTCACTACAGCCCCCAGAGTGTTCAACAAATGCATGGCAGTGGTCACGGCTCACCTGAGGCATCTAGGATTCCAGGTGTTTCCATATCTAGACAATTGGCTCCTCACCGCTACCACCAGGCATCAATTGATTCAGACAACACAATCTTCTCTGACACTCTGCCACCACTTAGGCATTACATTCAACTTCGAAAAGTCTGCCTTGTCGCCATCGCAGCATACCGTCTTTATAGGAGCAGAGTTAGATACCTCAACCACTACTCTACGACCTCCAGTCAAAAGGGTCTCACTTCTTCACCAACACGTCAACTCATTGGTGTCAAAGAACAGAGCTACAGCTGCAGAGGTCTTGAACGTACTAGGTTTGATGGCGGCAGCAATTCTAGCCATTCCACTCGCAAGGATGCATATGCGAATTCTTCAATGGTTCCTGTTCACTCAATGGTCTTACCAGAAATTACCAATGAACCATGTAATTCTCATCACAAATTCTTGCAAGAGAGACCTTCGGTGGTGGTTGATGTCTCTTCTTGTCACAATAGGAAGACCCTTTGTGCCCCCCCCCCCCAGTAGCCACTGTGACTACGGACCCTTCCCTGATGGGGGGGATTTTCAGGGAAAGACTGCCCAAGGCACATGGATGGATCAAGAGTCACATCTGCATATCAGTGTTCTGGAGTTGAGAGCAGTACTTCTGGTGCTGCAGAACTTCCAGGACTCTCTTCCTCTAGGGACAATTGCAGTTCAGACAGACAACATGTCAGTGGTCTGGTACTTGAACAAACAGGGTGGAACCAAGTCTTATTCCCTTTGTCGAGAAGCCCTCAGGGTATGGCAATGGGCTGTGTCATCTCAGCGTTTTCTGTTAGCAACACACATCCCGGGGAAATCCAACGTGATAGCGGACAAGCTGAGCAGGGCAATCCTGTTGCCTCACGAGTGGTCTCTCAACCAACACGTTGCGGACTTGATTTTCCACAAATGGGGCCAGCCTTGCTGCGACCTCTTTGCCAGTCACATCAGTAGCAAATGCAGAAGCTACTTAGCCCTAATACCACTTCCGGGACATCCCCCGAGAGACGCACTCGGACACGATTAGCCTCCGGGTCTCCTATATGCATTCCCACCTATTCCATTGATACCCAGGTTTTTACAGAAAGCAAAATTGCTGGGGAGGACTGTTATCCTCATAGCCCCCCATTGGCCTCGACAGATTTGGTTCCCTTTCCTTCACCATCATCTGCTGGAGGATTCATGGTTCCTGGACCCAGTTCCAGATCTCCTGACACACCCGTCAGGGGACCTGCATCCTTCATTGCAGTCTCTAAACCTGACTGCTTGGCTGATACACTTCCTCAAATAGCCAGGCTTCATTCACTCTCAGATGACACAAGACAAATTCTGTTGTCTTCTCATAAGCCATCCACCAGAAAACTATATCGCAGGTTAGTAAACAAAAAATTGACCCTTTCCGAGCTCCTTTGTTGTCCATTTTAGAGTTTTTGACAATGATTTTTAAGGAAGGAGCAGCAGCTGCCACAGTTTGGGTTCAGTTAGCCGCCATATCAGATTTCCACCTTGGATTCGATGGGTTAAATATTATGGCCCATAAGTTATCTAAGGTTTTTCTCAACGGTGTTTTTCACATGAGACCTCCTGTCAAAATCTCTTATTCTCCCTGGAATTTGAATTTTATGCGGTCTCATATAATTCTTCCCCCCTTCGAACCAGCATCATCTTGTGATCTCAAATTTTTGTCCTGGAAAACTATTTTTCTAGTGGCCATTACTTCTGCCCGCAGAGTATCAGAACTTCAAGCATTGTCTATCAGACCTCCTTACATGATTTTCCATGCTGATAGAGTATCTCTCAGAACAAACCCCTCCTTTTTGCCTAAAGTCTGTTCTGAGTCCAATATCAATCAGGTCATTGAGTTGCCAGTCTTTTTTCCCAATCATTCCAACAAATTGGAATACATGCTGCACAAACTTGACGTATACAGACAGCTCAGATTTTATCTTGATAGAACTAAGGATATTAGAAAATCAGATCAACTCTTTGTATCCTTTTCGGAGGCCAGAAAAGGTAGACCAGTCGCTAAAACAGCCCTTTCAAAATGGTTATCGGATTGTATCTCATTTGTTCATGCAAATGCTAACATACCTTTGCCACACAAAGCAAAGGCTCATTCAACCAGAGCCATTTCTACGGCTTCTGCTTTTCAAGCTAAATTGCCCCTTGACAACATTTGTGCTGCAGCCACTTGGTCTAAGCCTCATACCTTTATCACTCATTGCAAAGTAGATAAGGCTTCCAGGGACAGGTCTTCTTTTGGTTCCACGGTCCTGAAAAATGTACTCCCGTGAGCCACCCAAGATTTCGGGTGCTAGGGACACTACCCATCAGTGAGAATAAATGGCGAGATTTAACAACTTCACATAAAGAAATTATGTACTCATCTTAACGTTCCATGTGAGTTGTTTATCTCACCTTTATTCTCACGTCCCTCCCTCCATCCCCATCCTGGCTGACAGTTGACCTGGAGGCTGATATCATCCTGGTTGTTCAATACTTCTTCTTCCTTCTTGGGTAGTGCTCCCCTTACAGGGGTATATATATATACACGCAGCAAATAATATCTGAGGTAATTCCAGAAGTGCATCATGGGATAAGGGGCTTGGTCTCGAGCTACTGGAAAACCTTGAGCTTTGCTATTGGCCATGTCGGAGCCGAGGATCAGCTTCGAACCCATCAGTGAGAATAAAGGCGAGATAAACAACTCACATGGAACGTTATGGTGAGTACATAAATTCTTTTTGCTCAGAGTTCAAACCCAAAAATGGCATGAAAAAATAAACCAGATCATTGGATAGTCATAAATTAACTTACATCTGGGAGCAACAATTCAGTAGCTTAGCAGGCATCACTCTCGCCTTTGGTGCAGAAGGTTTTGGGTTTTATTTCCACCAAATAGTGGGATTAATTATTATATGTTCATAGGTAAATACTAAACTAGCTGCCCATACAAGCCATTTTAAGCCTATCCAATTTCTCTGTTTGTGCTCAAATTAATTTAACCCATTTGGTTAGAGACTGACCTTACCTATCCCATGGTCAGTAATTATATTTTACCCCTAATGAGAATAACTGGAATCATACTATAGATAATTTGAGGGGACCCATTTAGGAGCTGCCTCTGTCCATTAGTAGTACAGGAGACAGTTCTGAGGTAAATTTTCTATTTCCCATCTATAGGTCCAAGATGTGCTTGAATATGAACAGGGATGAAGTTTGTTTTATGTGGATGGGAAGTCTGTTGCAGAGAATTGCTATCCTCTGCAAGGTGTACCTTCCCCTCCAAACCCTTTGGTTGATCATGCAGAAAAGGTTTAGATTCCTAGAATGAGTATTACTGATGCCATTTGACTTCCTGATGTGCAATAAATCCATCAGTATTGGTTCGCAGGATGCCTTGTTTGCCAGACATGGGTCACCTCTTAGCATTGCAGTGACAGGGTTTTTAAGTCGGTCCATGTAGAAAATGTTGTTTAGGCCTTGTCTCTGTGGGCATTCAAGTTGTTGCATGAATCTGGACAGATACATGCCAAAGGGGGCGTTATATTCAGTGACTGGCCTAATGAGAGCTGAGTAAAGAGGGACAATGACATCACTAGATCTACACACAATCTATTTGTTTATAAGATGTGCAGTATTGAAGGACTTTCTTACAACAATGGAGAACATGGTGGTCAAAAGTTAAGTCTATGTCCATGTAAGTTCCCTAATCCCAAATGGGATAGAGGACTTCCCAAAGGATATGATAATGCATTCTTTGGCATTTTGTTTCAGTCCACGATTTTGGCACCAGTTATTTGTTTGGGACAAACCTTCCTGCAGGAATGGATAAGTTATGTGTGGATTCATTGGCTGCTCCTAGCTTGCAGTCATCTGCAAACTTAGGCAGCCAGAGCTGTTTAGCATTGGCAATTACTTCATAAAAGTAGATGCCAAACAGAAGAGGTCCCAGAACAAAACCCAGGGGAAACTCCAGTGGAGACGGGTCACTCTGTGGAGGCAACTTACCCTATTTTGATTTCCTGCATCCTATCTGTGAGCCAGTTGGTAATTTAATGAGCAATATGAGGTTTATTCCCTGTTCATTTAGTTTTTCCAGTATGCTTGAGTGGGGAATTGTGTCAGAAGTTTTTGCCTGGTTGAAGTATGTGTGGTGTACTGTTTTGCCTTTATCTGTTGCTTTGGAAAATTCACCAGGTTGAGTAAGCATGACCTGCCCATGATGAATCCAAACTGAGATGAGTCCAGTGTTTGTTGTTTGTAGCTCAGGTGGATGTAAATGATCTTATGGCACCTGGTCCAGTTTTCCCCTTGTCAGTATGAATACCATCTTGGGTCACCCCTCGAAAGAAGCCATTAGCCTAGTGGGGTTATCCCAGTCAACAAGCACTTCAAGCTTCTGCCATTCAGAAAGGATGTCATGGTTATTCATAGAACTTTCTTTACACATGCTATTGAAGCATTAAGGATATACAAAGTACCTAAAAGTAAGTTTGCAGTTCACCAGATGGTTTGTGAGGTATGCTGGAGAAACCGATGTTTCTGCAGCCACCAAGTCTCAGCCTGACACTACTCAGAGACCCAAAGTCTTATACTAACAAATTGTACTTATCCTATTCTTACCCCCTGCCTTACTAGCAGACCTTACATTTGATCCACTCTCCCAAACTCAGAGTATTCAGTACTCCTTCCCCAACGTAGCAGACAGTAAACATCCCATCCTACTGATGAGTGGAAGCTTTCCCTGCCCCATCCTCTTCTCTCAACTATTTGTGTTTATTCAAAGGTTGATAACCACTTTTCTCCTTTCCCCATGCATACTCAGGTAGTCAGTTGAGCTTGAGAACACCCCCAGCTTGCATGGTAAAAACATGTTGTCACTTTGCCAGTGAGTGAGCAATCTTCTAGTCTTCCCCCCCCCACACAAACAGAAAATGACCATCATAGCGATGCCTTATCTTGCCCATTCTTTTAGTAATCTTATCATTCCTCTTCCTTTTCATCCATCACGGCTTCAACTGTACCAGTTGTCTTACCCCAAATTTCCGATGCTGCCATATGTGGGAAATTGGTTGCTTACTCTTAACCCTTGCCCTTGTGCTACTCCGATTCACAAATCCTAGTTCATTGCATTGGCTAGTACTGTGCAAATAAGATGCATAATGATTCTTTTTATGACTGGCACTTTCGTGCTATAGACCTGGATGCCAGCATAAATGTATAGCACAAACCATCCATCGTTTCTTGTGCTTTTGCTAATTGGACTTCTCCAGCCATTACCCCACAGTGTGACCTCAAGACTCTTCACTGAGCCTTTTGGTGCTCTGTCAAGCAGATTGCCTCTGTTTATCAATTTTGTCTTATATTTTAACTAGTTGACAGTTTATGCAATTTTGCACACATTTTTCTTTTGGAAATTGATCCCATGTTTCTTGACTGTATGTGTGAAATCAACTAAATAAATTATATTGGGAAGAATTTAGTTCACTTGCTGACACTAAAATATCAAAAGTTCTCACAATCAAATGGTGGCAGCTTGAGAGGATGGTTAGCTTCTGTGTGGAAAAGCAACTTGATTAGAGTTAAATGACAACATACAGGGATGTGTTTGTGACAAGCTGATTAAATTGCAGTGTGCAGAATTTTTCACTTAACATTGAAATACCGTGGTGTACCCAATCTAATGGTTGGAACTTGGCGGGTTACTGTGTATGTAAAATCAGCAAACTTACTGTCACGTGATCACACTTAAATCAGCATGGGTGGGTATGTGTGTGATATAAAGTGAATGTATTACGTCAGTATCTACTAACCAAAAGCTTATCCAAATGATGAACTGCTTGTCCCTTTACACATCTTTAATCCCTAGTTATCCATACCCTACTCATGTGCCTTCCTGCATATCCTAGGGAGTTCCCGCACCCTATACAACTTGTGCAGTACCAGGTTACAATCTTGTCAGTAAAACACTTTCATGTGTGTCTTGCACGTTAAGCTACTTGGCCTCTGTTGGCATACTTTAACCACACATTCAAGTCACACATTGAGACAGTCACCCATATTGTTTGTTGTATACCCACTCCAGGATTACCCATTAACTGTCACTATACTACTTCTCTACCATACCCTGATACACCAAGATTGCCACTTTCTTACCCCAGTTTTACAGTCATCTACCTTGTCATTCTCGTATCTTCATCCACATTTGCTTATTTCTGGCCTGTGTATTTTCAGAATGACTGTTTTGCACCCCTCTCTTCTAAACTTTTTACAGCAGTTTCCTCGTTTAATAAGAGAAATTTTCTCCCCTCCCTCATTTCAGGTCATAAATCTTGAGTTCTCACTGTCCTTCCCTCCTCCTGACTTCTAGTAGCTATACCAGACCACCACAACACTTCTGTAGGTGGTAGGTGTGAGACGGACCCTTGGGTACATCATATGCCTGTGTTCTCACAGCTTTTGAGCTGCCAAATAACCCCAGTGCTTCCATATGTTACTTGCTGCTCCACTGCCAGTGACTACTTACCTTCTCTACTGAAGAACTACTGTCCTCACAGAGAGTCCCCAGCTTCTTTCCCTCTGTTTCATTCACTAATTTATGCTGCACCCATATCTCTAATCTGCCTTAATCCCTGTCTCCTTCCCATATTAAACCTGCCTTGACCAGCACTCATTTTCTGCTTGTTTTCCTTCCTGGTGTTAACAGCCACTGAACAAGTCCTGTTTCCACCCAGCACTCCTGCCTTCTACTTCCCTGCTTAAATCCTTTCTCCCTGCTCACATCTACCAGAAGTCACCTTCAAGTTACCAACCTGTCTACCTCACTCAATGTGACATTCCTCGCCTTCCCCTAATCTTAAGAAAATCCTCCCATAACGTGCAGTTAATAGTTCCTGACTGACTTTGCCCCTTCCTGTCCTGTTAATTCCATACTGTGATCTTTGATAGATACCTACTCACTTTCAACCTTTAATCCAGGGTGCAATAAGCATAAGAGATCAAGTATCTTTTCCCAACCAAGTAACACATTCCTAATGGATCATTTTCTACTATTAAATTTATAACTCTTATAAGATTTAAATAACATCTTGCAGTTTATCGAGCCATTGGTTTGCAAACATCATGGATTATGCTGTGACCACTGCATCTAAATATTTTTTTTTACATTGTCAGCCCTCCAAGATATTTGTCATATATTAATATGTCAGCCCTCCAAGATATTTGTCATATATTAATATGTTGACAATAGGAACCTTCCATCCCATCCACATTCAGAAAACGACCATTTAGTTTGATATAGATATGTTCCTATCAATTACAGGTTTGTATAACAAACCAAAAACATTCCCCCAGACCCACACTCAGCTGCAGCACATTGAGCACAACATACATAATTCAAAACAGTCTAACAGCTTTGTCAAAAGATCTGTTTATTGCAAAAGTGGTGAACATTTTATATTCCTTTCCCAGCAGTGTTACACAGTAGCATTTGTATTCATATACCCATACTCGCATGTTACAACCATTTGCTAAACAATGCATCTAAGCTTGCACATATGGCATGAAATAATTCTTGTCTTCCTAGCATGTGTTTCATCATTATAGATCCAGATGAGGCAGTTCAAAAGGGAACACCCCAAGGGCTTGTACTGCATTACAGCCCTCCCACAAAAGTCAACCATTGTTATAGTAGCAACACCTTGCAAAGCCCTTTAGATACACATAGGCAGTGTCTAGTAGTATACCTCAATTCCTTCCTCTGTAGCCACTTTTATTCAGCCTTTTTCAGAATACAGGTTCTATAAAGCCAGTACAACTGAAGACTGTGTATGCTTTAGAAAATGCCACCCTTAAGATGTACCCACCCCAACTTCCAGAAGGGCAAACTGTTTCAGGATGTGGATAAACTTGTAGGCACCCATCCAATTGCTAGGGTTAGTTTTGAAGGAGGCAAAGCTGCTGTTCTGCTAAATGTGATGAAACAGTTTGTTTCATAGATATAGGGCAACCATTAGGTATCAGTCCATCAGTATGTTCCTTGATTTGGGTGTTTGTGTAATTGTTCATCATGTAAATGTGTAAGACCTCTGTTAAGGTGGGGTGTTTGACATGAAATGCAACTCCTAGATCTCCCTGCAAGAGTCTTTAAGGGGCAGTATAGGGATAGGGCTTGTAGTCTGTCTTTATGGGTAAGGGTTTTTAGGCCAGTAATCTTTTTTATCCTGAACCTTTGAGGTCTTATGTCTGGCTAGGTACATGCTGAAAGGAACATTGCATTTGTTAATTGGTCTAATTAGGGCAGAGTGCAGAGGGACAGTAACATTCTTTGACCTGCATATGAGATACCTTTGAAGAGCCGTTGTGTTACATCAGAGGATTTCACATCTACTGTTGTAACATGGTGGTCACAGATGAGGGAAATGTCAACCCAGATGCCAACATCTCTGACTACCACATTCTGTGGACTGGGGGCATTGGCTATGGTTTAAGTTGTAGATGAGGGGTGTTTCACACAGACAACAGTCATACATTTTTTCCATCTAGTTTGAGCCCTTTCTCTCTACACTTATGGTTTGCAAGGACTAGTTCTTGCTGAATTGCTTCTCGTGAAGGAAAGGATAATGAAACCCAGCTTGCAGTCATCAGCAAATTTGGTTATCCATAAGTCAGGATTTTGGTAAGAAGGTCAGAAAAGTATATACTAAAAATGACAGCTCTCAGTACTTAGACTTGTGGTGGTTCACTGGTTACTTTCTGAAGAGGTACTTGCCACCTTAATTGTGCACATTTGGACCTGTGGTCAGTAATCCATCTTAACATGCAAGGGTCTAACTTTAGCTCTTTTAATTTACGTACAGTGCCAACATGGGGTGCGGCATTGTAGAGGGTTGGGAGGGTGGCCTAATTGTTAAGGTGTTTGCCTTACAAGCACATGGTGCAGGATTCAAGTCTCACAAGGGATAATTGGCTATGCTTAAAATGTCTCTCAAGGGCAATTAGCCTAGTACTAACCTATGAACCTATCTTGGCCAGAGCCTAACTGTCCTGTACCTCTCTAACCTTCTGAAAAAAGTTTACTAGGTTTAGTAGACATGATCTGCTGTTGTGGGTCTAGTTGTCTGAGATTTTTAATATTGTAGTTTGAGGTCAGATATAGTATGTTCCATGGCTTTGCAAATTAGGATAGACAGGCTGATGGACCTATAATGCCCAGGGTTTTTGGTAATACCCCTTTGTGCAGGGACACCATTGCTGTTGTTTTATAAACCTCAGGGATATAACCCTGCAGCTAGTCATAATTTAAACAATTGCAGGAAGCATTCAGTGAGGGCATGTCTTACACTTTTAATTAGGTATCTAGGTAGATTATTTGGGATGATGGAAGTGCTTTTAGTTTTAAAGAGCACAGCCAGAACATATTCTATTGTAATCTTAGGGGGTGGGTGGGACTCAGGTATTTATCGAATTTCAATGACTGTTTCTTAAGTAAAATTAACACTAAAGCTATCTGCAAGTATGTTATTTCCCAGTTTGCTAATTTAACTAATGAAGAATTTGCAGTGATCTTTGACTTCTTGCGATAATTTCAGTTTATGTTCAGCATCGGTCATTCTGATGGTCATTTTTAGTTCCTTGCTAATCTTTTTGATAAGCCTGTAGTATTTGTAGATTTATTCTGGACCTTTAATTTTTTTTTCTTTTACAATATAGCTTATTTATAGTGGTGAACTACCAAAGTGGTTTGTTTTGAAAGTTCTTTTTGTATTTGATTCTAGTGGAGCTGCTAGATCTGTACACTTTTTATATGGGAGAGAGTTCAGATGAAAAAGTTCAGCTGATGCTTCATGGAGAGTGGTGACGTTGCAAGTAAACTTCGAGAGCTCCACCATACAGTTTAAGCAAATTTGCTTTAAAGTCTTTGAATTCAGAATCATTTACCTTTGTGGTGCTAGTGGTTTTAAATGGGTAGGTCACTAATCTGTGGTCCATCTTATCCTGGAATAGAGATACTAAAGGCTTGGTATACCTGATGACAATGTTACTGAGGACCTGGTCTGGAATAGTCCAACCCATTGAGACTTGTTAACTATTTATTCTAAGGAGATTTTGTTTACTAGGTCTAGGAACCTTTGGCCATGTTCAACTTTAGAGGTGAAGGTACAATAGTTAAGTGGAGGATAAGTGAAATCACATATAGTTTTCTTTCAGTAAAGATAGTTCTAAAGTTTATTTTGGTCTACTTGGGAAATGGGCAGTGCCTTTAGCAGACTTTAAAGATTATGATTTTGTCTCCGGTCATAGCCACATCATGTTTTTGAAACAGATACCAAGAAATTCACCTTGAGAGAAAAGCTTGAGATGTGAATCTTGGCACCCATGTTGAGAACACATAATTGAAGGTTATTATCAGAGATAATTCTTTGCAGTGCATTGAACTTTACCTTTTCTGAATACTACCGGTTACAGGAAAAGAAAAAAAGAAAAAAAAATAGAAAAAGCATGAAGTGCTTTACTGGCTTTGAACGCTGGTAAAGCCCTTAGTGAGTACTGTCAAACAGACAGAAGAGGAATACCTATAAAATTTACCATTAGTGGATAGGACAAAGGGTGGAAAGTAGGTGGAGACATGATCTGCCATTGACAAAACCAAACTGCTGTAATTCATATAAAGTATTAATAGAATGATGGGTCACTTCTGAAGAATGAGAATTGCTACATTTTATTTCTGGCATTTTAACAGGCTGTAATTCTCAGTGGTTTGCCAGAAAATCAGACCTGTTTAGTAGAGAGAGGGTAATATATGATATGAATTAACGGACAATTGAGAGACATACTCAGCCAAACAGAAACAAAGCTGTTTTTCCTTCTGCCACTTTGTTGGCTGACAGTGTCAGTATTTAGTGCCTAGTGTGACACCTGATAGTAACATGGGTTGGGGGTTGGTATAATTAAGTTGTTTACTTCACAGACAGAAGGTATAGGTTTTGATCCTCACCTTTGAACGGAAATTGGTTAGGCTTAAAATGGCCTACAAAGGTAATTAGCATAGTACTTAACAATGAACCTATATACAGTGCTTAAAAAGGTGCTCAGCAATTCTAATCACTGTTATTATCGGGTCTAATGCTAGAGTAGCTTTTAACTAGCTGTCCCCCACCCCCATATCGGAGTGTAATCAGAGTGCTCCATGCACTACACCTTGACAGTGCTTATTATGGGTAAGTGAATATTCAGCAAGCTCACTATTAAGGTCATGTAGAATTTGTTTAGAGGTGATATCTGATAGATATGCAGGTACCTTCACAGTGTCCATCAGGTCTGAAGGCATGATAAGCACAGAATCCAGGTAAAGAAGAAGTACTGTCCCGACACTGAAACCAAGTCTCAGTTACAAGACAGACATGGATGTGTTCTATATGCAGGACAGCATTAAAATCAGTCGGTTTGCACAGCATGCAGCTCTGTCTGGTTGCACCCTCTGCAAAGTGCCTGATCTTCACAGCCCATATCATTTGATTATCAAGAGTAAAGAAATGGAAAAAATACTCAGTTGGCAATGCAACATTGCCCTCCAGCCCAGCTGTGCTTTTATCTTCCATCACTGTATTGCAAACCTTTCTCTGCTACCAGATGTCTACAGTTTTTTTTCCCAGCTGCATCTTTTTCCACACCACCCATTCTGTTTTATTGCCACACAACTGTCCTTAGTCTCCATAGTATTCCTTTCAGGCTCACTGCACCAAGGGACAACCTCTATGCCTGGATGTTCTTGGGCCACCTCTATCTGGTTACCTTATTGCACATCCCCCTGCTCAGTATTCTGCTTCCTGTCTGGGCATTGCACTACAATGCCACCTGCTTTTTCTCCTTCCTCCCAAGTCATTCTGGTTGCTTCTTCTTGCTTAATCGCCACTGCTTTTCAGGTAGGATTATCCTGTCTTCGTTTACATTAGGGGAGAAATTAGACCTCTGTATTTTTTACAGTCTGTTGCTTTCTTTTAAGCAAAATGTCATAGACTTTCATCCTCCTACAACCTGAGCTATTGCCATCATTGAGTCACATGTGCATGCAATAAAAAGATGTACACCAAGCACATACTTTAAATGCGTCCCAGCATAACTGTTAACCTTGTAGCACAAAAATTCTGGACAAAGTAAAAAATAATGGTGGGGGAGAAAAAAGGACTAGAATCAGGGACAGATTTTAAGTATCGAACTTATAAACTTAGAAAGTTGCTAGAACATCAAGATTTGGATTAGCTTGCTTTTTCTGAAGGACATGAAGTCTGTAACTCAAAATATGTCATTATTTAGTGACTGCAATCCTTATTGACTTGCCAGAAAACTGTACATTTTATGAGGGACAGACTGAAAATATGAGGGAAAAATCTGGAAATTCTGCAAAATTTTAGGCAATTGAGAGATGTGGTCCTCAGGCATATTAACACATTTTCTTTCCTCACCCCTTATAGTAGTCTGTATCAGGTTATGGCAGCCTTGTTTATCCATCTTTCAGTGGCTAACCATTATATCCTTGTAAGTGACGTTTCTTTTATAGGACCCATGAAGAGATAAATGTTTTAAACGTATTCTCCATTGCAGCTCTTCTCACAATTCACAGTCATGTTTTAGTTACCACAACTTCAAAATTGAGAGGTACAGCTTTTCCACCATGTTTATGGGCCAACTACTGTGTATGTAGTCTGTTGGGCCTTCCAGCAATCACAGTTTTTTAAGCCATACTTCTAGTAAACCAAATGTGGACCACCTACCCAGTCTGGGAGGCCAATGACACAAACATTTTCCTACCTAGTACTGTTCTCTCATTCATTTACATTCTACTTCAGAAACCAAACATTCCTTCTGATTTTGAATGCCTCCTCCAACTATTCCTTAACCATCTGCTTAATTTATACATGGTAGGCTTTCTGCCAACTACCTTCACTTTTCATATCCACCAGGCCTCTGTATGGGCCATTTGCATTTTAACATAGGCTGATGCTGTCAGCCATGAGGTCATTGATCAGACATAAGACTCTGTGCATTTTGTCCACTTAAGGTTTCAGATACTGAAGACATCACACCACCAATCAGTATTTTACACTCTAACCATTAAGAATGTAAAACTATGGGAGCCTTCTGAATCACTAACACTCGCACATTTGTAGAGAAATTGCTAGTGGTTAGTGCAGTCCTACAGAAAAATACTCATCTTGCAGCAGGTTCACTAGCAACACCCCTCCTCACCCATTATCTGAGGATTTCTCAGATCAGCTTGATTGTGACCTTGAAACAAGTCCAGGGATCCTACAGAGAAACTTACTTTTTATCACTTGTTCCCATTGTTTCATTTATTTGATCACTACCTAAATTTAATAACCGTAGGTAAATATAGGATATTGATTTATTAACCAGTGAAGAAGAACTTTGAGTTCAGTTTCCATTTCATCGACAGAGTGCTTTACTGTTTTTATGACTGTGAGTGTGTCCTCACTCCATGTGCCAATCCCACATTCTATCTTGCTGTCAGAAATGCAAAAGGCAGAGGTAAGGAATCACTCTCTTCTGAAAAAAGACATAACCCAAGGTATTTAGAGGTGTCAGTTCCCATTCCAACTCCCTTACATTCAGCAGCAAATTCCTCATGTGCCTGAGGTCCCAGACAGATATGGCCAAATGGACCTCATTATCTACAGGCAGAGATAATACCTATATGTCCTTAAACTGGGTATTGTCCTACTTTACCTGCATACTGATACCTTGCCATGAAGGTAATAATCAGGATTGTTGACAAGACGCATTTTTGGATGAGCCTGATGCCCACATTGAATGAATTTGTCTTGGTGCCACGAATACAGGCACAGCTTTCACTGCATTCATACAGTTCCTGGATAGCAGAGGACTGGTAACTCAGTCCTACAGGGCCTCCCATTACACATACAGAGATACGTGGTCATAAGCCTTCTTCAAGTCCACAAATTTGTAAACCTTATAAACTAAGTCCAGCAAACCTTTGCATGTATTTGCAAGACTAAATAGCCACTTCCTTTTCATCTTAAATCCAAGTAGTGACTATCTACTAAATTCCCTTCTGTATCTCAATAACACAGGTTCTTCTTAACAGACAGAGAAATATGATTTTATCTATAAGTGGATCACATTATTTGAATTCTTTAAATTCTTTCCCCTTTTATTAATAAATGTTTTTCTTTACATGCTGTTTCCATCATTTCTTCAGTGGATAGTTGTAATAAAAGAATTGTGAGCAAAAAAACGGTAATTAGAAGCAGGAAATAATGAAGTGATGGGAGCAGTGTATAAAAACAACATTTATTAGTGCAAGGAGAAAGAATTTAAATAATTATTTAGAGAATCAGGTTTGAAAAAGGTAGTGACACTATAAAGAAAAAAAACTTTTAACCTTTTACTCACTTTGAATTAATCATTTCCACCTGATGTCAATACCCTTGCATCCATCTCATTTGTATCTAACGCATGCTCACTAACACCTATCACGTCACTCAAATACATTTAAAGGTACAGTACTTATGTAACATTCTCATGCTCAGTAAAAGGTTATTTAAATGTTTTTTAAAAGTTGTTCTTTCTTAATGGTCTGAAGAAGCCACCAGTTAGGTGGTGAAAAGCGCTTACTGTTTATTTTGTTTTAAATAAATGTTATATGGTTTTAGAGCCGTAAATTTGGCGACCGCTTTATTTCCTATTTATCTGCTTAACAGCTATAGTCTGTGGTCGAGGATTTATCTGCATAGTATTTTGCTAATTTCTTTTTGTTTTGTATGAATGCCATTATGCAGTTATACAGGAAGGATGGTAATAATGCTTTGGCCAATCATTCCATTAATTGTATAGGTTTTAAAAAGTTTATTTTTATGTTGATTTTATGCCTGAATATTTTAATAGAGATAGAGAATGTGAATTACAATACAGAGAGTTAAAATGGTAGATCCAGTTAAATGCTTATGTTTATCCTAGGTTGAACAGTGTAGTTAACTATAGGTATGTATTGAAAACGAACAAGAGACTCAACAAATGCAAATAATTATGACAAAATTGGTTTGTTAGTTGGTCATATGGCCATTTGTTTGGCTCATATAAGCAGTTTGTTTGCAGAGTTATTTATTCTGAAGAAGACCTCCGTGTGGGTTGAAAGTGCTCTTTAAAAATGATGTTTACATTGTTCTCAGCTGTTTCTGAATGTGTTTTTCAGCTTTATTAATTCCATTTAACCATTTATGTGTTTATCTTGAAATGCATTAATCTCCTGTTTCTGTTGCTTTATAGTTTTTATAAACTGGTTTTCCTGTTCATAAAAGGAATGCCTTCAAACCTGTTCTCCTGCTATGCTACCCACTTTTTCCGTACATATATTTATATTGTTAGTTTTACAGTCCATGTCAACTGTTTGTGGACTTTGGGCCTCTACAGACATCTTTTTATCATTCACGTTCATCAGTTTTGCATGAAATTGTATGTCTTTTGAGACCCTGTCATTGTGAATTTCTTTCTCTTTTTTTAACAAAAAAATGTAATACAAATTACTGCTATTATAAAAAGCATAGCAATTTTGCATTCCCAACATACTGAACAAATAAATGATGATAGCAATGAAGCATATGAAAGAGTTAAATGTAAAACAGTATGAGGGATATGTCTATACCCATATTTACATTGTAGATACAATTTGCAGTGTCAAACTTCAGTTTTAAAATGAAAAGACAATAATAAATAGTTGTTTCTGTATACCAAGTGGCTACCTGAAGCTACAACGTTTAGAACCTGAAAGAAGATTATAAAAATGTTTGAAACATGCATGCCTATTGCTGTGAGGGTAGTGCCTGGACCTTAAAGACCATTTTACAATCTTCTTGCTGTGGATATTTACATCAAGTATGTTTGTTTAAAGACCTTTGACTTCACTTATTAAATGCCATAGGTCACTGATTATGGGAGGGGTCTTTATTTTCCATGGGTGTGTTTATAACTTTTTTCCTTAAAATCAGTATCAAATGTAAAAAGGAATATTCAGGCTTGGGAATTTTAACATTTGGGTTGTACCCCATCAAAAAAGGAAGGGAGTGATTGTGATAATCCCTGGCTGTATTTTGTTACAGATTCACTGAAAGGTTAACTTCAGGGTAAGTAATCTCAAACAATCCCAGAAAACATGATGCCAGGTACTTAGTTCCTACATACTTGCATCTCCAACAAATAAGTGTTGATGGTTGGAAATGTAGAAATCAGACTTACAGGTATATGGAAATATTAAACATGCACTGCTAGCCAAAACACTTGTATTGGCATAATTTGGTTACATATCTAGGAACTGAGCCCAAACAGGCCAGGTAGCCATATCAGTATTAATATTCCAGTCTTTCTCCTTCATTTGCCAATAACCATCCAAAATTAGGTAACTTGGGAGTTAGTTATATTTTGTATAGTCTGGTGACAAGCCTTCTGGCCAAGATGGTTTCCTTCTAGGTATCCATCCACCAGGAAATCTATATAGGCTAATTAGACCTCAGAACGGATCTCATTTATGTATGCTTAAAGTAAGCTATTCATTTAATGGTTATCCACATCATGCAGACTAGGCTTTCCTTCAGATAGGGGAGATCTGCTAGCATTTTGCCCTTCTGTAGCTGGTCCCAGTAGCACAAAGAAGGCAGCACTCTGAGCTTAGACTTAACTCTGTAGATGGCTAGACTAGGGGCAGGAACAATGAGCTCTTGACTAAAGAAAATAAATGGTAATAGTTCTCATTGCCACTTTTTCATCTTTACCTCATCATAAATTTTACAAAGTGGGATAAATCATGGTTTGTCACTAATTCAAGGTGATAGCCGAATATGCAGGCAACGATGGTGTAAAGTTGTGGAGATCAATTACTTGGCCACTTTGTATAGCAGGGTTATGAGTTTTTTAAGCAAAAAAATAACACTGATGCCAGTATTACAAAAAGAGTTGTCTTTTAAGATTGAATAACACAGAATTGCAGTTTATTGCATTACAGTAGAGAGTCAGATGAGTTTTTTTGGTGCATCTTGTTTTTTTTTTTCTACCTACCTAATGATGTCATCAACAACACATAGTATATACTGGGCCAGTAGGTGAAGGCTGTGTAAGTAGCATTATGCATGAGTCTAATTCCCACTTCCCAACACGTGTACCCTAATTCACTTCTCAAGAATTGGTCATCCCATAAATGGTGTCCACTGGTTGGTGACCTCTAATGTTACTGAATAGGGAGAATGTTAGTTAGATACGTTTTGTACTACTACTTCCATCCAGAATGCAACTGTAGAAGTATACATGGCTGTCTCATTGGAGTCTAGGAAAACTGTATTTAATACACTAAGATTACAAAATGACTTTCCTTTGCATTTTTAAAATGTTTTCAAGAAGGTGATGTCTGCCTTTGAAGACTTCAAGGCTACATTTTATATTCCACACTCCATCCAGCCAGTACATGCTCACTAGCATTTGATCTGTTTTTGCTGACCCTCACTCTTATTTTATGTTTATTGTATATACTAAAACCGCATGCTGTTTTTAAGTATATGTTATCCTGACTGGTATAGTGATGGATTGTACTCGCCATCCTGTTTTTTAATGCTTGTACCTTTTACTCAAACACAAGTATGTTCTATACTTGTATATTCTGTAAATATTTCTCTTAAGAGCCCCCCCAACCTCCTGTCTCCCCTCTCCTTAACTTCTATTACTGTTAACTCCTCCATTTATTTATTTTTATGTATTTATTTATTTAACATTTGTTTGCCAGGATAACCCGGCTGGACAATTGGTGTCTGTTTTCGGCAGAGTCCTGGGGAGAAAAGCTCCAGACATTACAGAAAGTAAAATAATGACAAAAATTAGTTACAAAGTATAATATAGTATAAAAAGAAAATGAAAAAAATTATACAGTATTATAATAAGAAACATGAAGTTATACAGAAAACTTAATCAGGATAGATAGGAGATAGTGTAACAAAGATTGTAGTAATATATACAATATGTACAGTAATCATTGGTTAATAGACAAGTTGGTGAAAAACCTAGAGCATAAGGGATTTCTGTAATATCCAGACGACCTCTTCACCCCCCCCCCCAAGTTAGCCTTGTAATGTGTTACCTGAAATGTGTACTGGTTGTTCTATGTTAACTGTGTATACTACTGTTTTAAATGCATGATCTCTTTCAATGCCAATACATTTACTGTATCACAAATACCATTCTGTTTCATATGTATACTTTGTCCAGTGTATCATTGCTTCATACATCATTGTATCATAATTTTCATAAAATAAGTAAATAAATATTAGTTAACTTATACATGCTGCACATCTTAGTCATTCAGATTTATTATTAGGATTGAACAATGCTAAACTATTATGCCTTATTCATATATCTTTTTGTATTTATCTCTCGGTCTTTACTATCAAGTATCTTTTAGTTTGAATTGGATATACTTTAAGCACTCATTAAAAATGTAATCATGTCATCTTATTGTTGTAACTGTGCTTTTTTTGTAATTTGTATTGCTATAAACATGTTATATCTATGAAAATTTCAAGGATAGAAATACAATTAAATGAAAATCTTAATTTTTTAAAGATTTATTTGCCACGATCGTGTACTTTGACTTTAGCAAATGAATGTGTATTTATATGCTTTGGTTGTTTATGCCAGGGTTATAGTTAAAACAAATCATTATGGATCAGTTTATTAACCCATTTCACAGCATACAAAAATAGATGCATTTTATATATTAACTTGATATCATTCTTAGATCTTTGTTGAAGAACTAGCACATAACTGAATTTGCAGCACATATTTTCAAAGGGGATGGGGATAAAACTGAATAATTTGCATTAGCAGCATATGCATATCGATATTCGTAGTAGTGATTGCCATGCACACAGCTGTGGTGCTGATATGAATCATTATGAGGATGTGACTCCCTAATAAAAAAAGATTTACTAACATCAGCTTATACTTAGACATGTATATTTAAACTATCTGTTTTAATGAATGCTAGCATATCCTGCAGCATTTTCCATGATGTTCTCAATGACCTCTTTGTTTCTTAAACCTTTAACAGCACATGGCTTGTTTTTACAGCAACCTGGAATAGGACCATCATTGAGTTAGGATTTCTCCCTTTAACATATCCACTCAAACACTATACTATTGTTAGTTCAGAAAGTTGATGTGATTTATTTTGTTGCTTAGAACAACTCCCTCTAAATGTCTTATAGCAGCAGCACTACTACCTACCCCGTGTGAAATCACGTGGGCAGAAGCATGGAATTGTTGAAGAACTTGGTACTCCTGCACTGCAGTATCTTTACAGTACACAGGATATTCATATTTGTCTGCTAAATTCAACTAAAGGAGGCCTGTACTTCCTGGAAAATGTATTGTTATTTAGATGTTTCTAGCAAACTACCTTAATTTGATATTCGGTATATGAGTTACTGTGCTAGTGGGACAACAAAATAAATACACTTCTATTTGAAGGCACATTAAGATGACTTAACCAGACAACAATGCCAAAATCACACACACACTTAAGTCCTAAACTGTGCCCCCTTCTCCTGGCTCAGATTTCTTAAAAAAAAAAAAAAAAAAAAAAAAGAAAGAAAGAAAGCTGTGCCAGAGGAATTGTGAAAAGGGACATCAGAAAAATAGAAAATGTGTATATATGGTGTCTGGTTATCTGTGAGTGTCATTGAGTGCATGTATGCCAGTGTTTGCAAGTGCGTGTATGTGACTGTATGAGAGTGCATGTGTATGTAGATTCATAGATTAGTACTAAGCTAACTGCCCTTGTGAGCCACTTTAAGTCTAGCCACTTATCCCTTGTGAGACTCAAACCCTGCACCTTGTGTTTGTAAGGCAAACACCTTAACCTTTCGGCCACCCTCCCAACTACTCCCATATACGAGTGTGTGTGTGTGTGTGTGTGTGTGTGTGTGTGTGTGTGTGTGTGTGTAGGAGTGAGCACGAGTGCATGTATGCGAGTATGAGTGAGCACGAGTGCATGTATGCGAGTATGAGTGTATATCCTTGTGTGCCTGAGTGAGTGTGTGATCACATGAGCGTATGTGAATATGACCGAGTGCCTAGTATGTGTGAGTACGTGTAGGCATGCATGTGTGTGTAGAGGGTTCAGAATCAGACTCCTACATAAGGGAGGCTGCTCTAGAGAGTATTATTTTTTAAACTTTAAAGCCTGTATACCTCCCAACTGTACAGATTTTTGCAGAACGTCCAGATTTTTACCTCCTATTTTTTGGTCTGTTCTCTTCATGAAATGTGCGGGTTTTTTTTGGCAAATCATTGAGGATTGAAGTCCCTGAATAATGGCAAGCATTTGAGTTTCATACTTCATTTTCTTTGGGAAAGCATGATAACAGTTTCTTCCTACTTTAGTTTGCTTTTGCGTCATCTTAAAAGTAATCAATTGTATTTATTACTGCTTAGTGTAACTCATTCTAAGCCTTTTAGTTTAAGCACTTGGGCTTCAGACCAGTTGTTTTACATTAAGAAGGTTTGTGGTCTGCACTGTAGTGGCAGAACAGGTAGCTTACATCCTTCTAAGTTGGGAACTGCTGATTGAGGGCTCAATGCCTGTTATTTTAAAAGTGTAGTAGTTCTGGTTTAAGCACTTGGGCTTCAGGCCAGTTATTTTACATTGAGGGTCCGTGGTCTGCACTCTTGTGGGAGGAGAGGCTGGACTCTGCCCTTCTGAGCTGGGAATTTCTGGTTAAAGGCTTATAGTGCCTGCATATTTGAACTGCTTCTTACTGAAATTGGTACACCTTGTTTGCTGTAGCATAGACTAGATCCAGGCCTGCTGAATCTAGCTTTGTTTATATAACTTGAGCACTAATCCAGGCATTCTTTAAAGTATTCAATTGTATTTATTACTGCTTGGTAGTAACTTGATTAAAGTGTAGCTATCATTCTAAGTCTTTTGGATTAAGCACTTGGGCTTCAGACCAGTTGTTTTACATTAGGAAGGTTTGTGGCCTGCACTGTGGTGGCAGGACAGGTAGCTTACATCCTTCTAAGATAGAAACTGCTGATTGAGGGCTCAGTGTCTGTTATTCTAAAAGTGTATTAGTTCTGGTTTAAGCACTTGGGCTTCAGGCCAGTTATTGTACATTAAGAAGGTTTGTGGTCTGCACTCTTGTGGGAGGAGAGGCTGGACTCTGCCCTTCTGAGCTGGGAATTTCTGGTTAAAGGTTTATAGTGCCTGCATATTTGAACTGTTTCTTACTGAAATTGGTACACCTTGTTTGCTGTAGCATAGACTAGATCCAGGCCTGCTGAATCTAGCTTTGTTTGTATGCTTATTTGTTTGCTTCTTATTTCCCTGAAATGCTAATTCCACCTAAAACGTGGCTTTTCAACGCTTCTGTGGATCCCTAGTGATATCTGCATTGCTTACTGTACTTATTTCCTTGTTTCACTTGAAAGAAAGTTACTGTTTGTCGTTTTTGCATTTAAGTTACCTGTAACACATTGCATTTAAGTTACCTGGCACTTGCTCACTAAAGCAATTATATAAGTCAGCACTAAAAAATTAAAAGCACTACACCCTCACAAACTCCCCTTGAGTACCTTGTTCCCCATTGGCCCTTTTTTCAATTATAAAGGAATTCCCAGTACTATTCTAGCATGTCCAAAGGTCAGTTGTCAATCTCCTCTCCGGTCCAGCTGGTGAATCTGGGAATCTTGAGGCAATGTTACAACTGCCTCATGTACACAGACAACCCTCTCCTCCTCCCAACAAATTCCAGCACATGTAAGAGATGCAACCATATAGCCAAACTGGAGGCTAAGCTCTCTCAACTCAGTACTGGCGTAACCAGTCAGGAGGAGAAGGAAACCACACTCACTACAATTCCAGTCACACATAGACCTACCATGACAGCAAACCAAACACATAAACACACAAAAACATACTCGGAGGCTCTAAATAAAAATCTGCCTAAGCAGCAGAGACCTCCAAAGCAGACACCCAAGCAACCGCTACCCCAAAACAAAACATGTGCAACACATAGCTCACAAAGCCAGTGTGCCGAACAGTCACAGCCCTTAAGGCTAAACAACACACCTGATACACTTGTAATAGGTGACTCTATCGTCAGGCACACTGACATCCTGCTCACCAGGCTGAACAAGGAGAAGGTCACAGTGAGCTGCCTGTCAGGCGCTAGGATCTGCCACATAACACAAGCACTCAGGTCACTCCAAGGCAAGTACAAATATGACTCAGTCATTGTCCATGCTGGTGTGAATGACCTGAGACGTACCTCCCTGGACTACATGAAAAGAGACATAGAGGAGCTCTCTGAGCATGTAGCCCAGGCCGGTATGACCCTGACCTTGAGTAGCATCTTACCCTCACCAAGAATGATGCCACAATATGAAGACAAGATGATCAATTTCAACAATTGGCTTAAGTATTGGTGTCATTCAAAGGGGATCCAATGCCTGTCAGCCTGGGATGACATGCTCGACAAGCCACGATGCTTCACTAGGGACAGCTTGCACCTGTCACCCCTGGGCTTTTGGATATTGGCAAAGGCTCTTGCTATCCCCATAGTGCCTTTTTTAGGCAAGGCTCAAAAGACAAACCCACCTCCATAGGTATCACAAGGGATAAGAAACTAAGAGTAATGCTACTCAACGCCAGAAGTCTAAACCTCAAGATGAACGCACTCGAAACTCTCCTTAGCATGGAGAACATCGATATCTGTGCAGTAACAGAAACCTGGTTCAAGGCTCCCGAGAGCACCCCAGCACTACCAGGTTATACCTCATACCATGCTTTTTTGCCCCAAAACTTGGACCGAACCACAAAAGGAGGGGGAGTATCAATATTCGTCAAAGATACCCACACCTCCAGGTTGGTGGCACAGCACGAAGCATCAGAGACTATCCATGTGCAACTAACAGTGGGTAAAACTGCCTTCCAGTTTATAGCCTGCTACAGACCACCCTCCCAAACCCAGGAACCCTACTCAGCCTTCCTGAGAACACTGGAAAATATGAAGGTCTCTGCAAACACCATTATATTGGGTGACTTCAACTACCCAAACATAGACTGGGAGCATTACTCTAGCTCCAACACCCTAGCCCAAAGGTTCCTAGAATTTATAAACTCAAATGCTATGGAACAACTTGTTACCACTCCCACAAGAGAGGAAACCATACTGGACCTGATCATCACCAACATGGGGACTCTATGCTCCAGACCAGAAGTGTATCCCTCACTGTTAAGATCAGACCATAAACTAAGCTCACTGGATATTCACAGCCCGACCCCACCCCCTGCCCAGAAAACTACAGTGAAAAACTTCTCTAAAGCAAATTTCACACTCCTCAAAACCGAGGTGGTATCCTTCAAAGTCCCTGGACCTGTGGAAAATATGGACCAGACCGCAGAATCCTTTATAAATGCATTCTATGAACACCTTCAGGAATGCATGGATCATGCAATCCCAAATAAAACCAAGACCCAATCCTCCAAAGGCAGACGTCCTGTCTGGTGGACCCCAGCCATAAACAAACTGTACAATAGAAGGAGGAAGCTACTACATAATAGAGCAAAATCCCAAAAAGGGAAGGCATCTCTGATCAGTATTAGCAAAAAACTACGGGCACTCATAAAATCGTCTAAGTCCAGCTTATAGAGAAAAATTGCACAGGACACTAAGGATAATCACAAGGCTTTCTTTAGTTATGTTAGGAACCTGGGTGGGAATTCCCAGATATGCTCAGAATTAGTCCAAAATGACAAAAAATACACCGAACCCACAGACATTGCCAACATCTTAGCTGACAGGTTCAGCGCAAACCCCCCCCCACCACCAAAAAGGCAAATATCTATCCCAGCAGAGTGCTGCCCCCCTGACATCTCAGTTGCTCAGGTAAGAGCCGCCCCCTCCAAAGCAAAAAACACAGCATCAATGCAACCAGACGGTGTCCCGGGCTGCGTCCAACATGAACTCCAAGAAGAGCTAAACACACAGCCTACCTGGACCTCGCAAAAGCCTTCGATACAATACCCCACTCGGGCATTATAGATAAGCTCACCAGCTTAAATATAAACCCCTATGTCACTAGATGGATTGCAAACTGGCTCAAGGACAGAACCCACATGGTTAGAATTGCTGGAGCCATGTCAGACTCCAAACCAGTTACAAGTGGCGTCCCACAAGGCTCAGACCTGGGACCTCTCTTGTTCGGTATATATTTCTCGGAGGTACAGGCCAACACGGAATGACTGTGGCTGACCAAGTTTGCAGATGACTGCAAACTGGGCACCATAATCGACTCTCCAGCCGACACAAGCATCCTCCAAAAGGGCCTCATAGAAACAGACAACTGGTGCCAGAGCCATGGCCTCAAGCTAAACTCCAAAAAGTGTGTAGTCATCCCCTTTGGCAAAAACAAAGTGCCCACAAATTACCACATAGGTGGTAATCCATTAAGTATGGAAGAAGTAATTAGGGACCTGGGGACCCAAGTTGATAGCAGTCTCTCATTTGACAACCATGTGACCAAAGTGGTTAGAAAAACATTTTATATAGCCCACCTAATCATGAAGGGATTCACATCTAGATCAGGGGAGGTCATCGTGCCTCTTTACTCATCCCTCATCAGGCCCATAATTGAGTACAATGCCCCTTTTGGGATGTACCTTACCAGACACCTGCAGCAACTGGAAAGACCCCAAAAGTACCTCACCAAGAGGATCAAAGGGCTCAAACAGATGCCATATACTGCCCGGTTAAAGAAACTCCAGCTCTACTCAGTGACATACCGCCTGCTCAGAGGCGATCTGTGCCTGACGTATAAAGCCATGTCCAACCTGGAATTAATGGACATGCTGCACCTCAGAAAATCCAAATCCCATCGAGCTACGCGCTCGAGAGACTTGAACCTCAGCACTGAAATAAATAGGACATGCTGGAGGGACAGATTCATAACCCAGAGGCTTCCTTCACTCTGTAATAAAATCCCAGTCCAGGTTAGGCAGAGTCCCTCATTGACTCTCTTCAAGAGGAATCTTGATGAGCAGATGGGAGATCGTAGGTTTACCCCGGGTATCACTTCTGTGTCACTGTTAGACAGAGGCACTGTATACTAACCTCGAAAAAGGGCATAGCAAAATTAATTTAAAATGGGTGGCGAAAGCCAAACACACTGGCTAGGCTTATAAATGCCCTAGGGCAGATAGCCTAGTATGAACCTATGACCACGAATCATGTTATTCGAACAACGTTTTAAGTTTATAAGAGCAGTATTTAAAATTTGACCCTACTTTTGGCCCTTTGTCCCACCATTATTTTAGGTTTTAACCAGTTTTTTTGCGCTAAGAGGTTGAGAGGTAGTGACAGCTATTTAGGAAAAATAATTATTCATTTTATTGAAATATTCCTTTTTTCAGTTAAAAGAAAAGCTGGCAATGTAAAATTCAGCAAACATTACTCAACAAATGCATTTTTTATTTATTTTGTCTTTGTTTACCGGGAAAGTCCAACTGGGTAATACCCATTTTCAGCACAGGCCCAGGGGAAAAGCTCCATTTGCTTGCACTGTATTGTACTAAGTTCCAGTAAAAAAAAAAAAAAAAAAAAAAAAACAGAGTAGTTACATTTCTATTTACAATTATACACAAACAGTAGTTACATTTATACATTCTAAGATTTTACAGAGATGGAAGTTACTAAACAGAAACCCCACTTGTAACTTAGTGAATTGTACAGGCAGCAGTTATGTATAAAAATTGTTTTGTCATTTCAGTGAGAGGTTAAGAGTATGTATTTGGAGAGTACTGTACGGTGAACACAAAGTCTTAACCTTGTGATGAGCATGTGCAGGACCTAGACCAGTTAATATGTTGTTTAAGCAGTGGTTTAAAACTACTGAGTTTGTCGGAGAGTTTTATTTTTCTGGGTTACTATTCCAGAGATAAACAACATATTGGGAGTACAGTAGAGAATCTCCTGCAACATTATTTGACTTATTTGTAAGTAATAAGAATTTGTATGTAGAACAGAGGTCCTTTGCTGGACAGTAGAGCAGTAATACGTTTTGTAATGTAGGGCATTTTTCTGAATGATGACATGAGTTTGTGTGCTATAGTTGGTTGTGAGTATATTAGGTGGTTGTGCAGTTCGAGCCAGTTTAATTGCTTTAAGCTATGATAATGGTGGGTCCTATGAGGGAGATTGGTGGCAAATTTAGCTGTTTTATTGTTGCAGAAGGCATTTCTGTGTAAATCCATCCTATCAGGAAATATTAGAATATACCAGTGCATGGGAAGTGTGGTGGTTTTGACCATAAAGAAACAATATTTTGAAGTGTTTAAGACAGCTCAGGCAACATACTTTTATTTGAGTAATTGTCAATAAATATTTTGTTATAGCTCAAAGATCGTAATTCTTAGCTAGAGGAAGTTACTCACATAGTTTTTCTTTTATATAAATATGTCTTTGTGTGTGTGTTAAATGATAATTCACTGAAGGTGTTTGCCACCACAGCAGGCTTGCCTCAGATGCAGATGAGAGACTCTGCTGTGGCCAAGGTGGTTCCTCAGACCACTATCCTTTTTCCCCTAGATCCCTCTGTGTGACATATACAGCCACTATGCACTGGGGATTAGCAATGGCCTCTACAGCTATTGGGCTCCCCTTAGAGGGCAAGGGGAAACCACTTTTGTTGGTGTTGCAAGAAGGGGCAGGGAAAGTGCCCCCGGTTAACCAGAATGTTGTGCCCATCCATGAGGATTATTATTATAATTATTATTGCTGCCACTACAAATATGTTTGCATTCATTTTCCTGTCAAAAAGAAACAGAAAACTAAAAGTATAGCTTCACCTACTCCAGTTTTACTGAAAAGGAGTAGTTAAGTCCAGCTCAGGGTATTGTACAGGCTATTGACCTTTCTTATCAGGTGGTTTCTGGTAAACGAAAAAGTGATTCCTCTTTTCCTGAAGAGATTCAAGAAATTAAATGCAGAGATGAATGTGATGGAACAAATGCAGTTTTTTCCCCTTCAAAATTCTGATGCATACTCGGTGGAGAGCATGTTACTTGAATATCCCTATCAATGATTCTCTTTCTCTGAAACTATTTCCGGGATGTGCAAGTATATTTAGTGGGAGATCAATGAGGTTTCTCAGTCCCCAAGAAAATACTATCAGCTGTTACAGAAGGAATTTCCAGAACCTTTACCCATTTCCACAGTTCTGTCAGCTCTGGAGGAAGTATGTGTCACTGCCTGCAATTTTCCTGATATTCAGCCTAATGCCCCTAAAAAGGCAAATAGAATGTATAAAGTTCCTCAATCTTTTTTTAAGTTTTTATACACTCTTCCCAAACATGACCCAACAGCTATAGCTTTAGTTAATCCAGCTGCTGCCAAACATTTTAACTCTAATCCTTCTCCTTCTGACAAGGATGTTAAAACAGTTTTTAAGTTGTGGAAAAGTGTTTGCTTCTGCAACTTTAATTTTTATAATTTTGAGTTGTCGGGCTCATATGCTAAAGTTTATCATGACTAACTGTGAAAATATGAGGATTGTTTCATCTGCAGTTCGCCCTTGTGAGGAAAAATTTGTTTTGTGTGATTTGGTTTCTTTTATTTTTCAAATCACTGGTCATTTAAAGTGTGTTTATTACTGTAGATACTACATCCAATGAGGTTGCCACTGGTACTGTGTTGAGATTTGCCTGGCTTCTTTCTCAGAGCCTCCTAGACGATGTAAAATGATCTTTCAGACTGACCTTTGGACAGAGATTTTGGTCCCACTGCTGCAAAGGTTATCAAAAATGTGAGGAGAAGGTTAAGCTAATATACAGGGAATCTCTCTGATTTTTTTATCCCTCCCTCTATAAATTTTCAAAAGGTTATTTTGCTTCCTTGTCCAACTGCAACAAGAAACAAAACAAAACAGTCTCAGCAACATGCTGGTAAGCAGACATTAAAAAACAATGATGCTGAATTTCCTTTAAAGAAAGCAAAACACCCCAGAACAAAGAACAGTCAGAAATGTCAGAATGGGTATGTAAGGAGCCTTTCCCACCTCCCACCCTGACAGTCTCTTATCCCTTCCAGAAAGTCTGATTCTCCATTTTTCTCTCTTTGGGAGCAGGTTGTTTCAGACAAATGGGTCCTGAGACTGACTCACTGGGAAGAGATCCCTCCTTTGCAGGGGATTATTCCACATTCCCAGACCAAACCCCTCTGTTCCCTCGTGTCCTAAAGCACATGCTTTATCAGGAGGAGGATAAAAGAAATAGTTCCTTTTCCCCAGTGGGGAAGATGTTTTCATTCAAGAATGTTTCTGATGTCAAAAAAGGAAATGCCTAAAGATCAGTTATGGACCATTTTCTTAAACCAGTTTGTGATGCTGCCCAAGTTCAAAATCCTTTCACAACACAATCCCTTACCCCTTCTTCCCCATTTGAGATTTTTTGGTAACCTTACATTTAAAAGATGCTTATCATCACATTCCTATCCATTAAGCCTTCAGATATTTTTTAAGGTTTTATGCATCTGGATCACATTATCTGTTCTCTGCCATACATTTTGGGCTATCCACTGTTCCAAGAGTGTTCCAAAAGTGTTTAGCTCCAGTTATAGCACATTGCAGGCTACATGGTATCCACTTCTTCCCAAATTTAGATGTCTTGCTTAACTATGCATACTGTTTTTCAAAGTGTTGGGAATCTCTCTCTCTCTCTCTTTGGCGAAAGATCTCATATGTAGGCTGGGATTCCAAGAGAACCTCAGTACAAAGAGCTTTTCTTCCACAGGAAAAAAATATATCTACATTTAAATCTATTCCAGGGTTTTTCCCCTGATCCCTCTTGTGTTACACATACAGCCACTATGAACTGGGGATTAGCAGTGTCTTCTGTGACTGTTGGGTTCCCCTTAATGGGCAAGGAGGGGGATACATCAGGATTCTGAATCTCATGGCATCTATGATTCTCATGATACCTCTGGAAATACTCCACATGAGAAAGATTCAGTGGTATCTGAAGTCTCTTTGTTCCCAGCACCAACACCCATTATCTTTTCAGATTCCAATTTTGGGATGTGTGCGAAGAGAAATCATATGGTGCAGACATCTAGTACCCTGAATCCAGGTCTCTCCCTCTCCCCTCCTGCTCCAAAACAGTCAGTCACCACAATTACCAAACGTGCAAACGTGGAAGGTATCTCCGACAACAAAAAATAGACATGAGCACATAAATGTAAAGGAGAAGTTTGCCCTTATCAAGGCTGTCAACTGTCTAAATCACCTTTGGTGCCCAGGACCATGTCAAGTTGTTACAGACAATACCACAGTGATGTAAATAAAAAAGGGAGGGAGAAATTGGTCTTACCTCCTTTGCAGACTAGACTGGAAGACAGTTGCTTTTTCCTTTCCTTTCCTTGGACAGGAATATTCCTGTAAGCTTTTCTACCTTTTCTGATATTCAAGGTCATTTTGAAGATTCAGAAGGAATCCCACAAGATCATTGTGGTGACTACCTTCTGGCCCAGGCAACAGTGTTTATCCCTTCTTTTGGAATTGGCCAGGGGCAATTACCACAATTTTCCTCAAAGACTGGATCGAGTCACATAAGAACAGAGACAAAAGAGGTAACTGGGAACATTTTTTTTTTTCGGATTGTAATGAGTTGGCAGACTTTAAAAATTCCCTGCAGACTGCTCTATTAGAAATTCTTGATGAGCAAATTGATGTAACTAAGGAAATTATTTTTTTGATCTGTGATACAGAAATGGAATTGCCCAGACATAGTAAAGCCTTGCTGAGTTTAATTCTGGTGGCTGACAAAAAACATTTACTAGAAAATGGAAATCAAAGTCTAAACCAATTGTACAATAAGTAGTAAATATAGTAACAGAGATATAAAGCAACTGGAAGCGGGAGCTTCAGAAAAGGGTAGGAACAAATTACTTGGAAAAAAAATAGGAATGTTGCGAACAATAGATGCAGAATAATGTTTTGAAGAAGAATGAGGTTTAAGAGAAGGCAGGAATTGAATGAACGTTGTAAAGTTAGACTGATAATGACTGGATAGATTATAAGTGATGTATAATGTTTGCAACTGAATATATGTCAACATGTTTTGTTTTCATTTATATAAATGGATGATTGCATATGTAACAGGTGATAATTTAATAAAGATGTTTCTTGTTTAAAAAAAAAAAAAAAAAAAAAAAAGGGACATTTTATACAACCTGACCCCAAACAACTTTAACTGACTGCCTGGATCTTAGCAACTTAGTACCTTTTAGGCAATTGTTTACTGAGGTTGTGCAGGAGGTACTAATCGGGCAAGAAAGCCCTCTACTAGAAAATCATATATTAGCAAATGGAAAATGTTTTCTAGTTGGTGCCAAAAACATAAGCTGAACCCATTCAGAGTATTGTTTCACTTGTTTAACAGTATTTGTGAGTTGCTTTCTATTTGCCTGTCTTACTCCTCTATCAAGGTTCATTTGTTTGTCATTTCAGCATGTCTGCCCATGAATCCCCCTTTTTCATGGCATTCCCATGTCAACATATTTTTAAAGGGGGGTTTACATAAGACACCTCCAAGAAAACCAGTGGCTCCTCCTTGGTACATTAATTTTGTGTTAGAGAAGCTAACATCTGGTCTATTTGAACCAGCTCATCTGGCTGGCTTGAGGTTCTTAAGATGGAAAAGAGTTTTACTCATTGCTCTGACCTCTGCAAGGAGAATATCTGTATGCTTTTATGGTAGGTCAGCCTTATTTCATTTTCACAGGACAGGGTTTTCTTGAGAAGTAATCCTCCTTTTATGCTTAAAGTGGCATTCAAATTTACTTAAAGCCAAACTATCCATATCCCTGAGCCCCAACATGAGGGAGAAAGGATACTTTATTCAAGTGTAGGGTCTGTAGTCTCTCCTCCTTTGTGGAGAGGGATGAATGTAGCAGTACGCCATTTGGTAGGGACGAAGCTTGAGGAGAGGCTGTGATTGAACAGGGCACACAGGTGAGGTGCCAGTTCACTCTGTAGTTCATGTAGAACACAGTCAGTGATATTGTCAAGTCCCATAGAAGCTGTATTTTTGTCCTTGGACAGTGCTGTTTTAACCTGTGCAGCAGTAAAACTGGTATTGTGATTGGTCCTTTGGGGGGGGGGGTAAAGTTGGTACTGAATCGGTTGGCCAACAAGGATATAGGGCATCTCCAAACTCTGGATCCCACACAGTTTGGTTTTCTGAAGGGTAGATCATGCCTGCTTAACTTGGTCGACTTCTTTGAGTCAGTCACCAGAGCTGTGGATGAAGGAGAGGTGGTTCATACAGCCTACCTTAATCTGGCCAAGGCTTTTGATACCATTCCCCACACAGGAATCATAGAAAAACTCTCTAAGCTTGGCATCAACCCCTATATTACTTGGTGGGTTGCAAACTGGCTCACAGATGGAACCCACAGTGCGAAAGTAGCTGACTCCAAGTCAGACTGCCGACCAGTCACAAGTGGAGTCCCACAGAATTCGGTCCTGGGTCCTGTCCTATTTGGTATCTACTTCTCTGAAGTCTAGGCCAACATGAAGGGACTGGCTGACAAAGTCCGCAGATGATTGGAAGTTGGGAGCTATTATTAACTCCCCAAGTGATGTTGACATCCTACAGAAAGGTCTCACTAACACCAACGACTGGTGTCAGAACCATGACCTTAAGCTCAATGCCAAAAAATGTGTCATCATCCCCTTTGGGAAAAACTGCGAAGGTGTTATGAGAGATCTGGGAACGCAGGTTGACAGCAACCTCTCTTTTGACCACCACATTGCCACTGTGGTCTGAAAGTTCTTCTGTGTGGCACATCTCATTACTAAGGGTTTTGCATCCAGGAAGAAAGAGGTCATTGTGTCCCTCTACTCTTCCTTCATGAGGCTAGTCATCGAGTACAATGCCCCATTTGGCATGTAGCTCACTAGACACCTGCAACAACTGGAGAGGCTGCAAAAGTACCTCACAAAGAGGA